>NW_025111163.1:0-410974 GCF_015476425.1 Leptopilina heterotoma
CGCTTGGCGATATAAAAATCACCTTGTGCCACGGAAGAATCCAAGTTCCTCCTTTAGAATTGCGACCTAAAATAATATCAGAGTTCCACAGTAGCCTTATAGGAGGTCGTAAAGGCATTACGAAAACGTACCGTAGAATACGCGAGCGATTCTACTGGCCGAGACTGCGCGACGAAGTCACAGAGTTCATTCGACAATGTAAAAGTTGTTTCGAGAATAAGCTTGCTAGGGCCCGTACGAGAGAGCCTATGAGCATAACGGACACACCGGCTATGCCTTTCGACAAAGTGTCCTTAGATACTGTAGGAAAACTTAGAACCACCCCCAATGGGAATCGGCACATTCTCAAAATGCAAGATAACTTTAGTAAGTATTGCATTGCCGTTCCCATCCCAGACATAAAAACCACCACCATCGGTCACGCAGTAGCGACAAACCTTTTTGCCACGTTTGGAGCACCTAGATGTGTACTCACAGACAGAGGCGTAAGCGTAAGCGTTCATTAGTTCCCTAATGCGGAAGCTTGAAGGTATATTTGGCGTCAAACAGCTTACAACTTCTGGCTACCGACCCCAAACCAATGGAGCTCTAGAAAGAAGCCACATTGAATTGACGGATTACATTAAACACTACGCAAGGGATTTCGACGATTGGGATCGTCTGCTCCCATTTGCGATGTTTAATTATAACACGTCGATTCATGAGGCGACTGATTTCACTCCGTATGAGTTGGTTTTTGGTCATATAGCAAGAATCCCAAGTTCTTTTCCACAAGGGCCAGAACTTGAAACCTATGGGTCATACCTGAGAGATCTTGATTGAAAATCAGGAAAAGTTATCAGCAGTAAAGGTAGCGTTAAAAAGAAGAGATGCTCTATTCAACTTACTGGGAGTCCTGAAGACGGGATTGGACCATAACATAAAAACCACTCAAACCATGTTAAACGCAGTCCATGAAGCCAGGCGAGGAAAATTACATCCTGGGTTAATCTCATCGAAGCAGCTAGAGCCTATCCTACGCGATATTCAGGATCATCTCACTGACGTACAATTCCCACTTTCTGGACCTTCAGTCAGCATCGACGAACTAGTGCGGATATCGACAGTCACCGTCCTTTGTGCTGAACAGCAGTTGAAAATTCTCCTCGACATTTCTCTGCTGGAAAAATATAACTACCAGGCATTGAGGATGCATTCTCTCCCAACCATACAAGAAGCAATGGGAGATAGGACAGTAAGAGCTTATATTAAAAGAAAATACGACTACCTTATTATAGACGAAGAACAACACACCTATCTTTTACTCACGGAACAAGATTGGAAGTCCTGTAAATCGACGACATCATACTATGCTTGTGTGAATGGAGTACTCATATATGATCTAAAAGAAAGACCAGCCTGTGAGCCTTCGCTTCTAATCAATCCAACTATCGACGATTTAAGAACCTGCGAGATCCAGATTACAACTAATCCTGAGTTTTTTTGGAAACCGTTAACTACCCTCTCTAGCTGGCTATATTCCTTTTCCAAAGCAGAAGATGTGGTGATTATTTGTCACTCTATAATCTATAATCATAATCTCGCCAACATGCATCAACAATGAAGAGAAAACGGGGCATAATATAAACAACGAACCGTATAATTTTTCTAAAGCTTCTATAACTTCTATAACTTCAAAAAAAATAATTTTCTTTTAGGAAATAATAATTTGATTAAAGGATCACAGTATAATTAAAAATTTACTTACGGTAGTTATTTTTTTTTATCAGCCTCCCTAATGGATGAATTTAAAAAAACCTTAAAAAATAGAAAAACCAAGCATATGTTTTCTTGAGAACTTTTAAATTGAATCATTTAATGCCAGTAAATTTTTTATTGCGCAAATTAAAGAAGGATTGAAAAGCAACATATATTCCTTAAAAAAATCTAAAATCGATAAAATTTTAATATTAATTGCTTTCCTTCTATCTTTCAACTTCAATTTCTATTTTCTATCCTTGTCGTTCTATCCTCTTGTCGCCACTACTCAATGTTTCCTCCCAGTGACGAATAATAACTCGTATCCTCACCGGCATCACCTATTTTGCCCCATAGGGTTGCCCTGCCAATTGCATTAATAATTCAACACAATTTTGATTTCCTATAATTTTTATTGCATAGAGATTTTTTTTATTCATAAAATTTTAACATTTGTTTTAAATTAATGCGTGATTCATGAAGTATTCAACTAATAAACAAAATATACTATCAATTTCCTTTATTAAAATTATACTGCATCAAATAACATTAACATTAAAATTACAAGCAAATATAGAGATGCGAATAGGTGATATTACTATTCTCTATTATATTAAATAACATTATATAATAGGATAATAGCTAATATTAGATAAAAAAAAGAGAGAGAAATATATAACTATTTCCTTAAAGTTAAAAACAAAAATTTTAAGTAATAAAAATGTTTTAAAAATTTAAATTGTAAAAAAAAGAGGAAAAGAAAAGGTTTCAGATCACGTGAGTGTGCTCACGACGGCGTAACCGGGCCTCCCTCTTCCGCTCCCAACGGATTTGTCGCCCTTCTGGTAGGGAACGATGGCCCACTGTCTCGAGCGCCTTATCCACTGGGACATCGTAACACTAAAAAAAAGAAGAAATGAAAAAGGGAATCCTTCTTACTGTACAAATTTTTTTAAAAATTAATTTCTTAACTGATTGGTTATAATAATGTAAAAAAAACATTTATAAAATATTTAACAATTAAATCCCTCAATTGGTTCTTACCAATTGCCAGCGCGATCGGAAGTAAATTATCTCTCCTTTCACGGAGACGAATTCTTGGATTCTTCAGGGGACTAAAAGAAAAAAAAGGAAAATTATTTCTGTATACAGTAAAATTTATTCCCAAATGCAATGATTACAGTATTTCAATCTAGCCTCTCAAAATACGTACATTCGTTCCTCCTCTACGCAGCTAAACTCTACCCTTACGATGACGTCCAAATCGCCATCCTCTTCTTTGACCATAACTGGGTCTCGGAAAGAGGCCAAAAAAGGGAAAAGAATAAAAGAGAATTAAATCTTTTTGCATTGAGAAAAAGAGAAATTTTTCCTTTTTTTATTATTATTATAAGTTGACCTTACCGTCGCCCAAAACCCTCTGCCCAAATATTCCTCCGTACTTCTCCGCCAGTAGTACTCCTGACGCCAAATCATTCGGGAGTACTTCTGTGGCGGAGTACTTCTCAAAAGCTCCTCGCTGAAGTCCCACCTTAAATTGGGATTTATTCTGTGTGGTGCTGGAACCCACTGGCCGTATTCTACCACGATTCTAGTAAAAAGAAAAAGAAATTTTTTTTTCTATTTCTTTGTTTTATTAAAAGAAAATTTTTAGTTCTCTTATAAATTATAAATTATAAATTTTTACTATGAAAATGGTTAATAATATTATTAGAGAGTAGATTCTATAAAATTAATCGAGATATCGGGGGTGTCACTTTCGGAAGAATCAGCCATAATTAGAACATTGAAGTCATGTCTAGATTAAATAATTTTTATCCTTAAATTTTGTTCAACATTTAAAAAAAAGGAGAATTGTATATGATAACACAGCCCCACAAAAAAAAGTGTCGTGCGCGGCAGACCAGACTAGTCATTTCCTATGTATTTTGACGCGCTGAACACGAATCCGAAGTCCGTTTTGCTCTATCACGTCAGGATTTTTTTCTAACCTCAAAAAATCTGTCGGATTTTGAGAGGTAGGATATTTTTTCTTAAATTAATGGATTTACTTCAAACTTGGTAACTAGCGGTTTTTTGGGTCGCTCATTACGAATCTGAAGTTAGATTTTCAAAACTCGAAATGGAAATTCTTATATACATAAGTAAGGTATTCACGTCCTTTTATGGTAGCGCACTCTTTTGTCCTCAAAGGATCTGTGTAATGGTTTTCGTTTCAAATTGGTACCTTCAGGTACAATATCCCTTTTCAGAATCCAACAGTAGTCGGACATCATATTTACATCCCATCTTCCTTGATAACGACGCTCAAATTCTTTAAGATCTTGATGGAATCGTTCTCCTTGTTCTTCACTGTAATCTCCCAAATTTTCAGGGAATCGATCCCGATGCGAGTCTAAGTAATGCATCTTTATGCTCATTAAGCATCCTAACTTACCAAAATTTTTAATCATATCACTAACTATTTGCTCCCAATTTTCACTCTTGTGATTACCCAGAAAATTTTCGACAACTGCTTTGAAACTAAGCCATGCGGCTTTCTCCTTTTTATTCATCTTGGTGATAAATTGCTCATCTTTTAACAATTTGCGAATTTGTGGTCCGTCAAAAACCCCTTCTTTTAGTTTCGCATCAGATTTTTCTGGAAACTTTTGTTCCAGGTATTTAAAACAGTTTCCTTCTTTATCTAAGGCTTTGACAAATTGTTTCATTCCTCCTAGTTTCGTGTGTAAGGATGGAATTATCACCTTTGAAGGGTCGATTAGGGGATTTTCTATTATATTTTTTGAACCTGGTTCGAAAGAATTTCTTTTTGGCCATTGTTTTTTAATGTAGTGATTTGCTCGATCTCTACTGTCCCACAAACACAGGAAACATGGTGTTTTTGTAAAACCTGATTGTTGTCCAAGTAGTATGCTTAAAATCTTAAAATCTCCACAAATTTGCCAGTTGTGTTCTCGGTATCTAATTTTATCCAAAACTAGTTTCATATATTCATAGTCTCGATAAAAGCTAGCTGTTGTGCCGTTTGATAACAAGTTTTTCTTCTTCAACACTGATGCTAGGTGTTCTGCACAATCCTTCGGCAATTTTAAATCTCTAATGAGATTGCTAAGTTCTTCTTGGTTAAACGTTTGTCGAATCTTTATCTCCTGTTCATCATACGGAAGGTAATAGTCGTCCTCATCATCGGTTCTCATGTCTTTATTTTCAAAATCTAGAACATCTTCAGTTGAACTGTCAATTTCTAAGGTTTTGGGAGAAGAAGGTAGATTGCATGAAATTTCTGGTTTTTTTACAGTGGGGACATTAGCATACAATATGTTCTTTTTATTTTTGTTATTATATCCTTGCACATTGGTGTTGCTAAAATAACAATCTTTTTGATTTAATGGTTTTTCCCACAAAGTTGGCTTTATAAATTTTAGTTTATCCTCTTTTTTATGATTCCAACGAGTTAACATTGTGTTCCTAACGTCCCCCTGCAGGGCAGCGCGCATACGCTGGCTTCGTTACTTCGATAAACAGGAAGCGAATCATTCTACACATCCCCTTTCGGGGCAGTTGTCATCGCCTACTACATTTATCGAAGCAGCAGGATTAGTATTGTGCTGAAACACAATAAAAGTCCAAAGCGTACAAGGTAAACAATGTATTTTTAAAGAATAAGATAGTGAAGGATAAAGGATATTAAAGTTCCTTTTTATCTCGTTGCTTAAAAATTTATTATTTCCCTCACAGCACCGGGATATTCAGGATATCCCAGAGACGTCCTGGGGATATCGATTTGTTTTCGGAAGTTTGGATATCTCTGGGATATCCTAGGGACGTCCATGGATATCCAGAGGATAATCCAGGGATATCCAAACTTCCGAAAACAAATCGATATCCCCAGGACGTCTCTGGGATATCCTGAATATCCCGGTGCTGTAAGGGTTAACTTTTACATCTTATTGTCACATTATTACCTCAATGAAAAAATTTTGTGCTTTTGGCGAATTGATCTCTATGATGCAATGAGACCCAGCTGCCAGTTCTTGAGAGTAGTTCATTACAAAACAAAAAATTACAGTTCCCGCTACACAACACTCTACCAAAAAATCTTTCAGAGCAGCCACACGGAAAAAATTTCTGTGCACTGTTTATCTCTATAAGTGCACCAATGGTCCTTAATTACAGTACAAATCTTACACTTTGAAAAGGGATCATATACGGCTCTTTTTAGAGACAGCAAACGCACTTCCATCGGACAACCTCTGCATCAACTGCACTGGAAGTGAGACAAGCGGTGCACGGACATTTTTTCCGTGCAGGGGGTTCAAAATGTGAAAGTCTGACTATAGATTCGTAATCAGTGACCCAAAAAACCCCTAGATACCAACTTCGAAGTAAATCCATCAATAGTTAAAAAATTCGTCCCCCATATTGGAGCCAACATTTTAAATTTTGAAAATCTAACTTCAAATTCGTAATCAGCGACCCAAAAAACCCCTAGATACCAAGTTTGAAGCAAATCTATCAATTTTTAAAAAATTCGTCCGACATATTGGATCCGCCATTTTGAATTTTGAAAATCTAACTTCAAATTCGTCATCAGCGACCCAAAAAACCCCTAGTTACCAAGTTTGAAGTAAATCCATTAACTTTTAAAAAATTCGTCCGCCATATTGGAGCCGCCATTTTGAATTTTGAAAATCTAACTTCAAATTTGTCATCAGCGACCCAAAAACCCCTAGTTACCAAGTTTGAAGTAAATCCATTAATTTAAGAAAAAATAGCCTACCTCTCAAAATCCAACAGATTTTTTGAGGTTAGAAAAAAATCCTGACGTGATGGAGCAAAACGGACTTCGGATTAGTGTTCAGCGCGTCAAAATACATAGGAAATGACTAGTCTGGTCTGCCGCGCACGACACTTTTTTTTGTGGGGCTGTGTAATTGCTTTAAGCATTTTTCATTAAAAAAATTGGGAATAAGGATTTCATCAGCGTACATTAAGTTTGCAAAGGTTTAACAAAAAAATTATAACACCACACTATTAAGAAGACTTTTTTTTGGAACTACAACTTAGTTCTTCTTTTTTCTGATTATTTTAATAAGTTAATAATTCCGGTTTCATAGAACAGCTATAAAAAGAGTGCAAAAATTGAAATTCCATTGAAATGTCCTAACGCATTTCACCTTTCTAATAAGTTCATGGGTGAAGTGGATCTCCACGGTATGCCATATTGGATCCGCAATTTTGAATTTTGAAAAACTTACATCGGATTCGTCATCAGCGACCCCGAAAACCCCTGAATGATAATTTTCAAGCGAATCCAAAATTTTTTAAAATAATGTCTGACATATTGGATTCGCCATTTTGGATTTTGAAAAATCATCATCATATTCGTAATCAGCGACCGAAAATGGCCATCTTTGCCATCGGCAGTCGAGGGGTTAAAGACTACAACATAAATTTAAATCAAATTTTTGTTGTTCCTAAAAACTAATTTTGAATTTTTATTTTTTTTGGTGCCTTATTATATTATATTATATCTTGTAATTAAATAATTAATGCAAGTTATAATTAGTATTTACCGACAGATTAGCTCAGTCGGATAGATGCCTCGCTTGGCGGTCGTTTAAGGTCGTTTTTTTGTTTTTTATAGTACCCTTGGTTCGCGCCCATTTGGCTTGGTATTTTTCCGGCACGTAAGACAATCTGAGCGTGAGGTTTGACGTCGAGGTATAATGATGTGCACCGTCGATTATTGTCCGGTACACACCATTAGAACTCGACTGTCGATAAACCAGTTGTACTCAGGAGAGGTTTTCTACAGTTTTCCTCTCCACTGGCGAGAAAACCCATTAGACAGGTGGTCCAGGCAAATGCTAGTACTCCTAATTTTCAAGTCGCTCTGTAGGCGCAAAACTTAGTATTAGGAAAATGTATATAAGAAATATTATGTAAGAGAAAATGTAAACACACTTGTATAGCTAGATAAGCTTAAGACGGGTGTATAAACCAAAAATAAATAATTAGTATTTTAACTACAGATTTTTTTTTGTTTTCCAAAGAAATTGGAATTAAAAGTTGATTAACTTTGTTTAAAAAGCTAAAGGAGTAATTTTTTTTATTTTAGAACAACTAGCTGTAAAACCCGTTATTTATATAAATGTAAAATCCATTCACTTTAGTGGCGAAATTTTTCAGTGCTTTAATTAATACTTTCGTTATTCTAGAAAAACTTATCGCTATTTCAAGTCAAATTCTTTTTTTGTGTGTAATAATTATTATTTCTTTTAAAAGTATTTAAATTCAAATGGCTTTATAAAATAAGCAATGCAAAGGATGACCCAGATAGTAATTGGAATTGTTCTAGCCATGGTTTAAGTCTAGTAATGTAAATTCTATTTAAATTGAGACCGTTGAGTAAAATTATTTGAATTTTAGTTGGTTAAGGGGTAACACTACCCTAGAGTCAGAAAAAGAGACATATATCTTTAATGATTTGTTTTGAGAAAATGGAAACTAGAATAGGATTTCTTTTTGGAGGGTTTATTAAATTCATATTGAAGAGTAGAAAAAAAATTTCTATTAAAAATTTTATAACAAAATGGCGGCGGTAAATTGCATAGGAAAAATCGACTATATTTTTCTTTACCAAAACGGCCGGAAAGGTTTCTTGAAAAGTTTAAGTCCTGGAACAGAAAACAAAGAAATTTTATAATCTATATAATATAAACTTGAAAAGTACATAGGAGTTTTTTTTATATCAATTTTTGTAGAAATGGTGCTCTTTTTTAGTAAAATAATTAATTTTTCGACAAAAAATAAAAAGTAAATTGTTTATAAAAATTAAAGTTTACATCCAATTAAAAAAATCCTATGTACTTTTCAAGTTTATATTATATAGATTATAAAGTTTCTTTGTTTTGTGTTTCAGGACTTAAACTGTTCAAGAAACCTTTCCGGCTGTAAAAAATAGTCGATTTTTACTATGAAATTTACCGCCTCCATTTTGTTATAAAATTTTTAATAAAAATTTTTTTTCTACTCTTTAATATGTATTTAATAAACCCTCCAGAAAGAAATCCTATTCTAGTTTCCATTTTCTCAAAACAAATCATCAAAGATATAGGTCTCTTTTTCTGACTCTAGGGTAGTGTTACCCCTTAAATCTCTTTGTTAGGTAATAATAATTATTTCTTTAAATCTTTTGTTATTGTTTAAAATAAGCAATTCCATGCAACATTCCCGCGCGCTTGCGCGCGGATAGTGTGGCTAGTATATAATAATATAGTAATTATAATGTTTCAGAATTTTCATGAAAAGAAATAACTAGTGCTCTAATAATTACTTTTAATATTTTCACATTAATTTTAACAAATCTACTCTAGAATATTCTTATTAGTTGTTTGTCTAATAATAACAATTATTAGAATAAACAATTAAACTTGAAGTATATTTTATTAACCTTTTATTATTAAAAAAAGAAAAAAAAATTTGTTCACTACATAGTATAAAATTTAAATAAATCTTTGAATAATTTCAAAAAAAAATTGTATTGGAATTTTATATAACTACATTGTTTTGGCAAATTAAAAAAAAGGAAATTTGTGAAAATGGTTAAATTGAATTCTTCTTTGAATTTTATGAAAATCATGGAACTTTTACAATGAGTTTATTAAAGGTTCCTGAAAATAAATTAATCATGTCAAAGAATTTATAAATCAGTAAGAGGATTCCTTACCTTTTAGCTTCCTTTTGCTTCCCTAATTCTCCCAGCAGCTCGATATAGCTGCTCATCTTTGCGATGAGCTCCTTCCTGATATTTTCCGGATTTTTTGATTGAAGAAACTCGCCCCCCTCAATGAGGCACTCTGAGAAAACCGAGTGCCTGAGGATATAGTTTTTTTCTTCTATAGTTTTATAGTTTATCCTGAGGATATAGTTTTTCTCCTGAGGAAAGGCTTCATACACTTCACGGGCCTCTAAAAAGGCCTTCTCCCCCGAAATGTTCAATTTTTCACCCCCTTCTCCCACCTTTTTGTTCATTCTCATCATTTCTTCCTTTATGTCCTTCACCTCTATCCTTTCTAACATCATTATTATTTCCCTAATTCCCTTCTCTAAAATCTTATTGTCTGACGCCACACTTTCACACTCCTCATTGTTCACTTCACTTCCACTCCTGTCTATCACTTTTTCACTTCCACTCTTGTCCTTGTTCTCTATCATTTCACACCTGTCTATCACTTTCCCACTGTCCACTTCACTATTCTTCTTCTTATTCAAATTCTTCACTTCACTTCTTTTCTCGTTTTCTTTTAATTCACTGCTGTCTTTCGTTGTTTTCTCACTTTCACTCCTGTCTCTCACAATTTTAATTTTTCCTTTCATTTTTTTTTAAAAAAGGAGAACGAAAGAAACTTTTTTTTTACTGCGCGAGGTAATTAGCTTCCCGGTCGTCACCGAACTGATTTGCGAGGACCTGTGTCTGGATCTCGGCGACTTTGAGCCCTTATCACGGTAGTTCTATACCAAAACATAATATGACCGTGACTAAGAACGCACTATAAGAAATACATTGTAACTTCTTATAGTGCGTTAGAAAATTTTCCTCTCAACGAATCTGTTAAAAAAATTCGAAAGAAAGAACAAAGAAAGGCCTGTTTTCCTGAAACTCATAAAATAACACGCACCCTAACTTCGTCTTTATCGCGGTCAGTTCTCGGGGACGAAAACGGAATATTCACGGTGGGTTGTTACGGTATAACCTAACACTAACTTAAATTTAAAATTAATATTTGATTCCTTAATATTTTTTTAAACTAATTTTTTAAATTTATATTAAAATTTCCTCCCCACATCTTTTTTAAACCTATGCTCAGCTAAAAGGTGATATCCTGAGATATCACAAAGCATAAGCTTACATCAGCACCGCACCGGAATCGAAGTTGGGCTATTTAAGCGCTTTATTATCCTTTCGTAAAAACGAGGTGCGTAAGATCGACTAACTTCAAGTGTAGAACTTTTTCTTGATTGGTTCTTTTTCAAAATCCTTTACTTTGATTGGATATAATCGTGACATTACTTACTGATGTCAAAGCAGCTAACTTCAAGTGTAGAACTTTTTCCTCATTAGCTGATTTTATAATGAGTTTTCCTCATTGGCTAAATTTTATAATGATGGTGACCTTACACTTTTATATTTTCGTTTTTCTTTTTTCTTTTTTAAAATTAAAAAAATAATTAATTAAAATTATCAACTAAAAGTAGTTTAATATAATAATTTTTATTTATGGTTTGGTTTCCTCATTGGCTGATTTTATAATGTGTGTTCCTCATTGGCTGAATTTTATAATGATGGTGACCTCACACTTTTATATTTTCGTCTTTCTTTTTTCTTTTTTAACCCGTTGACTGTCGCTGACGCATATATGCGCAAAACTAAACTGGCTAAAAGTGGTTCATGACGCATATATGCGCAACTTAAAAAAGGTGATTAAAAACTTCTTAAATGTTCCTGAAACCGGTTACTTGGGGGTTTTCGAGGTCGCTGATTACGAATATGACATTCGTTTTCCAAAATTCAAAATGGGGGATCCAATATGGCGGACAACAAAATAAGAAATTGATCAGATTGACTTGAAACGTAGTACTCGGGGGTTTTTGGGGTCGCTGATTACGAATCTGACATCAGTTTTTAGAAATTCAAAATGGCGGATCCAAGATGGCGGGAATTTTTCAAAATTCGACAAATTTGCTTGAAACTTGTTACTCGGGGGTTTTTAGGGTCGCTGATTACGAATCTGTCATTATTTTTTCAGGGTATTTATCGAAATTTGATTCCACAAAAAATTATCATACTGATGTCAGATTAACCAGTTTCAAACAAATTCAATAAATTTAAAAAAAAATTTTGCCATATTGAACCAGATATTTTAAATTTTGAAAAACTGATTTTAGATTCGTAATCAGCAACCCTGAAAATCCCCAAGAATTCAGTTTCAAGTCAATCTGATCATTTTTTAATTTTGTCGTCCACCATATTGGATCCGCCATTTTGAATTTTAGAAATCTAATGTTAGATTCGTAATCAGCGACCCTTAAAACCCCCGAGTAACAAGTTTCAAGCAAATTCGACGAATTTTGAAAAAAAATCCGCCATCTTGGATCCGCCATTTTGAATTTCGAAAATCTGATGTCAGATTCGTAATCAGCGACCCCAGAAACCTTAGGGTACCAAGTTTCATAAAAATCCATTAAAAAATTTTTTAACAGACTTTTGGCCCAAACAGTGGAAATCTCGTTGTCAGCCAAGGGGTAAAAATTAAAAAAATAATTAATTGAAATTATTAACTAAAAGTTAACTAAAAGTAGTTTAATATAATAATTTTTATTTATGGTTTGTTTTCCTCATTGGCTGATTTTATAATGAGTGTTCCTCATTGGCTGAATTTTATAATGATGGTGACCTCACACTTTTATATTTTCGTTTTTCTTTTTTAAAATGAAAAAAATAATTAATTGAAATTATTAACTAAAAGTAGTTTAATATAATAATTTTTATTTATGATTTGGTTTGTAAGAAATTAAAAGTTTAATATTAAAATATATTTAATTTTATTTTATGATTCATTTTAGACGCTTCAAAATTGTTGCGCGCGCATCTTTTTTCCAAACAAAAATTGTTTGTTCGCTACAGCCATGTAACCTCACCTCAGTGTGAAACGCATAGTTTTTGGTACGAAAAATTACAAAATGTTACAAGTGTTAGCAACTGTCAGCCATTTGCAAAGTGTGACACGTGTATCGTTTCGATAAGAAGTATTGACTGTTATTTGCCGAGTGATTTTTCTTCTGAAAGTGTTGATTGTGAATTTTGTGGTTTTGTTTTTTGTACATTGAAAAAAGTTAAAGTACATTAGATACGTTACGTACGTAAGTATTAAAATACATATAAATACAAATTAAATTTTTTGTTAATATTATTTGTATAAGTATTAATTAGGAGGAGTTTGCAAATATAATGTGAATTATTTGATTTATTAATTTAAAGGATTTAATTAATTTAATTAAAGTTAAAGACATTAATTTTTTTTTTTTTTTTTTGCTTAGGGACTTTTGGGAAATCTGCCTACAGATACCTTGGATTCCGCACTCCAAGGTTATGTGGGGTTGGTATGATAAAACAAAAGGAAATATAAAAAAAAAGAAAAATAAATCTATAAAAAATTAAATTTAATACACTGGCGACCTACTACCAGCCCGACCCACTAAAACCCGTAACCCTTCTTCTGGAGCCCTTTACCCTCCCTCGGAACTGTCGTAAGACTTTAGCCTTCGAGGGTGGCGCTCCAACTCTGTCGCTAATGCGACTTTCTGCTTTTCTCTGCGGTTATCCTGCGTTATTAGTTAAAAATATAAAACTATTTCACTATAAAGCGGAATTAACAGCACAACAATAATTAAAAATAACAAATGTGTAATTAACTGTAAAAAGTCAGAAGATAAAATTATAAACGGATATATAAAAAAAAGAAAAAATAAACGCGTATAAAAAATTCAAAAAACATAAAACTGTACAAGGATGAATAAAAAACACAAACAATTAAAAAATGTATAAGGACAAATAAATCACAAAATAAATTAATAAAAAACAAACGAACAAAATTAAAAGCTGTTTAAATTACGCTTTTTGGCGGCCGTCGAGATCCTTCCTCGACATAACCGAGATTATGAAGTTCTCGACTTGCCGCCAATTCTCTTCCGACTGGGTCATCAGCGATACCATGTTCTCCGGTGTAACTTGACTGTTTACACCTTCGAACATAGCCCGCCTCTCCAAGTCCCAATTCTTGCATGAGAAGAGGGTGTGCTCCGCGTTGTCCTCAGGGAACTGGCAATATGCACACACCTCGTTCTCGCGTAATTTAAAGCGACACAGGTACGAGTTAAAACACCCGTGACCTGTGAACGCCTGAGTTATGTAATAGGAAACCTGACCGTGTTTCCTATTCATCCAGGTGGCGAGTGCCGGGATAAGGCGATAAGTCCATCGACCTTTTTCCTCACCATCCCATCTTTCCTGCCATCTTTCTATGAGCCTGTGCCTCGCTTCTTTGCGAATCAGGCCCTTGCTTGGTCTTAACTCCTCATCCAAGGAACTTCTTTCTTTAGAAAAGAGAAACATTTCTTCCCTTTCCCTCGCCAAAAGATCTGCTGGCGGGACACTTGCAAGGACCTGCACAGCACTCGTAGATACCGTCTTATATGCAGAGATGATACGCGTTGTTATCGATCTCTGCGCCGACAGTATCTTTTCACAGATGGTAACACATCTTTTGCTCCTCAGGGATGGGGCCCATAAAGACATTAATTTAATTAAAGTTTAAAGGAATAAAGGACATTTGCCTGTTATTTTGATTTCTGAATGTAGAATATTGATTGATTTTTTTAAATTCTGATGTTTGTACATTACATAATTATATTATAGTGGTAATAATTGTGATTTAATATTGATATATATTTGTTTTCTTAATCTTAATTATTGATTTTTTTTTAAATTTTGGTAGTTAGTTATTATTATTTGGAAAAAGCTTTATAAATATTAAAGATAACTTCTAAAAATAACATGTGATTACGAGATACCAGATACTTGATAAACAGAGATTTAGTCAAGAGGTACTAGATTAACAGATACTAGAATAAAAGATAAAAAAATAAGAAATATAAACAGATACAAAACAGAAAAACTTACCAAAAATATACTTATATTTATTGTTGAGAAAGTATAAATAAATACATAACAAATTTAGATGAAAAGATGAATAGATACCTTCTTTACATTCTTGAGATAAGACGATATTAGATTAATAGATGAAGATACATTCTTTACATTCTTAATAATCTTCAATAAGAAAAGAGAAAATAAAAATTCCAGTTACTGTTAAATGTGACAATAGTAATATTATTTACATGTGTTCTGAAGTAATTAATTTTATGAAAAACTATTTTTTAGAAGCGATATCTTTTCAATAAATAGAAAGAAATCATGTCAAACAAAGAAGAAACTGTTAATTTAAGTGTTACAGATTTTAATATTATACTTACTGAACAAGGAATGTTAAATGATACTCATATTGATGAATTCGAAAAATTATTGAGAAGAGAATCAAATTCTGCTTTTAGCATGCAAAGCACTTTGTATTTATATACGCTTGAATTTATTAGTCCGATTGAAAAAGGTAAAAAGCATATTCAAATACTTTTTAGTGGACCTATCAAGAAAGGTCATTGGATTTGCACTTATTATGATGGAATGAGACTTTATATTTATGATAGTCTTAATAAAGGATGTTTAAATGAAGATCAAAGGAAATATTTAAGTAGATTATATCCTTTTAAACCTTCAGTAGTTTTCACAACTGTTAATCAACAACCAAACAATAGTCTTGCTTGTGGAATATATGCAATAGCATTCGCAACATCGATATTTTTTAACATTATGCTCCACTCTGTCAATTACTATTATTATAACATGAGAAATCATTTAATGTTAATGTTCAAAAACAATCGTTTAAGTAAATTTCCGTCAGTAAGGTCGACTAATATTAGAACTATGACTGTTGAATATAATTGGGAGTGTCATATTAGCAATCGAGCTAGAGAAAAAAATTTCCAAAATGAAGAAAATAAAATTGTTGACAATAATTTATCATCGTTGAATTCAACCAGCAATGTTTTTAAAAAAAATGTTGTTGATAGTTGTTTAGAAAATTTGCCTTTAATTCCAGCAAATGATGTTAATAATATTTCTATTGATTCAAGCAACGGAATGAAAGATACAAGATTAATAATAACTGAGAAGCAACGAGAAAAAAGAGCTATGGTTCATTTTTCTAAAAAAGAAGAAAAATATAAAATCATAAAACGTCAAAAAAAGCTGCTTATAAAAAAAACATCGACGAAAAAAGCGAGAAACTAATAAAATTGTTCGCTCTGAATCATTGGATTCTAATGAATTCATTAGTGCAGAGCAAACTTTAAATACGAGGCCCCAAAGCACATCCACAGCTTTATCATCAGCAGAAGAAAATATTTCTACTTCTAAAGTTAAAACGTCAATTCGTGACAGAAATGTTGCTTACAAGCGCACCTCTCGACAAAATAAACATACTTCTGTTCAAAAACAAAATCAGTCTGATATTATTTTAAAGTCACATATAGAGACAGGTTATTGTAATAAAATGAACATTACACGTGATCATTCTTATGTAAAACTTTGTGAACATAAAGTTAACAGTGAATTATTTATAAAATCAAAAACTAATAGAAATGAGGGAGAAATTATTATAAACAGAAGTTTGCAAAGTATGCCTTCAACATCAGCGCAGAATAATAATAGCACATCAGGAGAAGTAATACACAAAGGAAATTATAAAGACAAAGATAATGTAATTATTGAAAATGCAACAATAATTTCAAAAATCAACAGTTCAGAGGAAACTTTTAATAATAGACAATTACAATGCATGACTTCGGGATCATTAGATAATTGTATTCATTCAAGAAATGTTACAAAATATACTAATTTAAAAAATGAAAATCAAGTAAAAAAAGAATAATAATACGTTCTTTAGAGGAAGAAGAACAACATCAAGTCATAAAACGTCAAAAGAAAGCTGCTTTTCAAAGAGAGTTTCGACAAAAAAACAAGATAATAATAGAATTCTTAATCCTCAATCAATCCAAACAAAGGATAGTATTATTACAGTGGCTAAACAAAATATAAATTCAGCAAAATCCTCTACAACTGTTAATACATCTTTAGCAAAAGATAATGTAACTGTTACAGCAAACTTATCAAATACTAATATTTCTGGTCGTCAAAAAAATGCAGCTTATCAAAGAACTCATCGCCAAAAAAACGGAATTCTGCACAGAATCAAAATTTCTCTGACAGTATTTCAGTCTCGCATATAGAAGAACATTTTGCTGGTGCGATAAACATTTCATGTGAGCATTGTAATGCTAAACATTTCCAAGCAGAAAGAGTATCAAATAAAAAAAATTCATTTCATGATTGTTGTAAACATGGCGAAGTCATTCTTGAAGATCTACCTGCTCCTCCACTCATAGTACAAAATTTATTTGATGGCACCCACGAATTATCTGGGCATTTTCTTCATAATATATACGACCTTACAATAATTCATTTGGTTTTGCTTCTTTCAACGCTAACTTAGTTAATTTTAACAATAGACGACCAGGACTATATTGTTTCAAAATACATGGTCAGGTTTATTAT
The DNA here is from genome assembly GCF_015476425.1 of Leptopilina heterotoma. Lineage (NCBI taxonomy): Eukaryota > Metazoa > Arthropoda > Insecta > Hymenoptera > Figitidae > Leptopilina > Leptopilina heterotoma. The sequence continues at coordinate 17,036 of NW_025111163.1, forward strand.
CAAATGAATACATCTTTGTATGCAGAAAGTAACGAGACGTATGCTTATTCCCGAAATCTTTTTTGACCAAATAGTTATTTGATATAAAACTACTTAACTTAAAATTCACATAATATGCAAATTATTTGACATAAATTTCATTGCACGCAAAAACAATTTAACATAAATATCATTTGTCATAGAATTCATTAAACAGAAATATTATGTTACATAAAACTCAGATAACTTAATTCCCATTTGACATAAAAATTATGTAACATAAATTTCTATTGACATAAAAATCATTTAACATAAATTTCTTTTAACATAAAACTCATTTAAAGTAAATTTTATTTGCTATAAAATTCATTTGACATAAATTTCATTTGGCATAAATGTCATTTAACGTAATTCTTAATTGACATAAATATCATTAGACATAAAATTAGCTTGACATAAATTTCATTTGACGTGAATATCATTTAACATAATTATTATTTAACGTAAAATTAAATTTATATAAATTTCATTTAGAATAAATATTATTTAACATAATTCTCATTTGACATAAAATTTACTTGACATAAATTTCATTTGGTGTAAATCCTATTTAACATAATTTGCATTTGACATAAAGTTCATTTGATATAAAAGACATTTAACACAATTCTCATTTGTCATAAATGTCATTTAACAAAATTCTCATTTGACATAAAAATCATTTCACACAAATTACATTTTACATAAAAATATGGGCGCCAATTTTAAATGTAACCAATTAGATATTATCAACAACATTGTGATTCGCCAATTTTTGAAATTCGCGCCTATATTTCTGGGTCAAATGATCTTTATGTAAAATGAAATCTATGACATCTGAATTTTATGTCAAATGAGAGTTATGTGTAATGACTTATCCGTCAAATGAAATTGATATCAAGTAAACTTTATGTCAAATGAGAATTATGTTAAATGAGATTTATACCAAATGAAATTTATGTCAAGTATATTTTATGTCAAATGAGAATTATGTTAAATGGAATTTATGCTAAATGAAATTTATATAAATTTTATTTTACGTTAAATAATAATTATGTTAAATGATATTTATGCCAAATGAAATTGATGTCAAATGAATTTTATAACAAATAAAATTTACGTTAAATGAGTTTTATGTCAAAAGAAATTTATGTTAAATGATTTTTATGACAATAGAAATTTATGTTACATAATTCGTATGTCGAATGGTAATTAAGTTATCTGAGTTTTATGTAACATAATATTTCTGTTCAATGAATTCTATGACAAATGATATTTATGTTAAATGGTTTTTGTGTGCAATAAAATTTATGTCAAATAATGTGCATATTATGTGAATTTTAAGTTAAGTTGTTTTATATCAAATAGCTATTTGGTAAAAAAAGATTTCGGGAATAAGCATGCGTCTTAAAGGAACGATACTCCTTGATTTGGACAGTTATTTATTGTTGATCAAAACGAAGCTTCCGAAATTCGTTGTAAGAATAATGTTCAATTAAACCGAGATATTGTTGATGGAATAGATACAGCCCTTCGGGATTGTAACCTATTTGCACAGTCTTACCGTATGATGCATGAAGAAATTAAAAAAACGATGACTGAAAATAATGCAGAAATTGAGCCAGATATGCAATTATTATGTTCATTAAAGCCTGGGATAGATAGTAGACGTTATAATTTACAAAGTGTAAATGAAGTTGCAGCAATTTTTACTACAACTGCTGATGATGATTTTGATTATCATTCTCATAAACATTTCTTTTTCAATTTTTCTTTAAAACATTTATTAGGGGAAGTGCGCCGGCTGTGGGCACCCTCCGGTTGTGGGCACCCCTACGTAAACTTCGACGGCAAGCAGACTTTACTGAACTAAGTATTGCAAGTCGTAATCGTTGACAATACGGACTTTTCGTATTGATAACGAAACAAATATATGCATTTGTGTAATAGCTGTGAGCATAATAATGAAAATTTGCATTAAATAAATAAAAAAGTAATTTTGTATTGTTTTTGAAGAGCAAAATATGGGTGTAGATTCGTTCAGAAAAAAAGGGTTTAATTTTTTTTTTGCAGTGTTGTCATTATATTTTGTGATTTACCTTCGTGTTTAACCAAAATCCTGCATCACAAAATGTGTTGGTCTTTTTAAAAAATGACTTTCATTCCCGGTTGTGGGCACCTTTATGTTAAGGAAGCTCTACCATCTTACAATGATGAGGACTACTGTCTCATCTATCTAAACTTTCTGCCAAGGAAAGTGACAGTCGCAAACTTCATTAAATGCGATGAATATAGTCGTTCAGTGCATTAGAAGTGCGTTATGGTATGCGTACTAGCTATTTCACATGCAAGCATTATGCTTTTGTTAGCGATGAGCATAGTGTGAAAACGTGTCATCATTTTTGTTCTTTATCCCGGCAAAGTCTCTTAAAATAAAGAAACTTTCATTTCTTCTTTATTTGTGTTGGTTTCCTTTAATATTTTTCAATTTTTAGCGGATTTTTCAAGGGTGCCCACAACCGGGTACAAAACTTTTTTTGTCAAAAAATTCTCATTTCACTAAATTTCTAATAAAACTTTTTTATTTAAAGGAATCAATTTACTTCCTTCACTGACAGTCACCTTAGACCTCTAGCTTTAAATTCGTACACATATATTTGTATAATATGCACATGGAAAAATGTTATGAGGCAAAAACAAAAAGGTGCCCACAACCGGAACACTTCCCTTATATTTGCGCCATTATTCTCATTGTAAGTACTTTTGTTTAAAAAAATTAAAATATTAAAAAAAGGAATGCACAAGAGAAAAAACGCGCGCGCTGGAGCGCGCGATCGTTCTCGTAACTAGAAATAAAAGACTAGTTAAGTAAAGTTTATGATTTTCAGGATCTTCTTAAAATAATATTATTATAATTTTTTTATATCTTACGAGCAATATTTTATATGGTTATTATAGGAATTGCCCTGGGATATCCTAAGATATCCTGTATGTTTTTAGTTCGGATATCATGGGAATCACATGTAGATATCCTGGAATGTCCAGTAATTTTTTGGTCTGGATATCTTGGGGTTTACCCTGGAATATCCTTGGATATCCCGTATATTTTTACTTTGGATATCCTGTATGTTTTTAATTCGGATATCGTGGGGATTGCTTGCGAATGTCCTGGGACATTCTATAAATTTTGGTCTGGATATCTTGGGGTTTGCCCTGGAATATCCTTAGATATCCCGTATATTTTTGATTTGGATGTCATGGGAATTACATATGGATGTCCTGGGATATTCTGTATGTTTTTAGTTTTAATATCGTGAGAATCACATGTGGATATCATGGGAAATCCAGTGTATTGTGATTTGGATGTCATAGGAATTACATGTGGATGTCCTGGGATATCCTGTATGTTTTTAGTTTTAATATCGTGAGAATTACTCTGAGGTGCCCTAGGACATTCTGCATATTATTGTAATTTTTTTCTACCTTAAAAACAATTGCCTTATATATAACAAAATTGTAATCACCGGAGTAACAAAATGATTGGATATCCGGGGATGTCCGAAATATCCTGCACGGGTTATGAGTACGCATGTATGTATGTATGTTTATATAGGGTGAAGGAACCAGTTGTCGAGTCCTGGTGACTATTTATGCTCATAAATAGTAAATTATATTAAATACGTAAAATAAAATAATATAACTATATTCCCAATTTAATAAAGTTATTTATAAAAAAAATGTTTTATAGTGTAATGTTAAATTGTTTTTCTTAAAAAAATAATTTTATGTGCATTACTCACGAAATCAGAGGAATGACACCATTTGCTATTTTCATTCGTAATGTGACTAGTGTTATTTTACTTCTAAAAACAGTATATTTTTTAATATTTAAAAAACTTCTTTAATACCATCAAATTCAGAAGAAAACAAAGAGTATATAACTGTTGATAATTACTTTATATGATTATTTATTAGTTTATATAAAATTAATACTCTAACTGGTACTGAATTTTGATTGCTCTCTAATTGTCCATTTGTTGACTCGAGAAATGGGTTTGGCATATTTTATTATTTGACACCATTTTTCGATTGTCAATTAAAAACGTACTAGCATAGCGGCACGCACACAGGCATACTATGTATAGCACGGGGCACTAACACATGGTTGGTCTCTACTCGTTGCTTCTTCTCCTTCGTTCCATCCTTCCCTCTTCCCCTAGGCCCCATGTGCTTCCAAACAAACGCACGTGCAATGATTCGAACTAAATATTATTTTCTTTTAAACTCAACAAAATAGAGGGAAATTGTTTATTCAAAATTATTTTCCCCATTCAAAATTATGAGGTGTTTTTGAGATTATTGAACAATTATAACCAGAGCACCAGCACTAATTATTAGTGCAATTTTATTAATAAATAATTTTAATTATTTATTAATAATAGCAATAAACAATTTTTTCACAATTTTTATTAATTTTTAATTTTTTTTATTTATTATTAAATTTTTTTTATAATCGGAATTATTTAAAATAATAATTCCAGAAAAGTATCAAATTTCACTTTTCTCGCCTGCTAAACAAACGCACGTGCGATGGCTTGAATTAAATATTGCAAGTCAGTATCAGTTTGCAAGTCAGCAAAAATCTTCTTGACCAATGGGCCTTAGGTTCCAACCCTACTTCTACTCCCACAACCACCTCTTCTAATCCTAAATCTTCCCCCAGATTTAGAAGCAAGGACTAGAGGAGCAATTAACGTTTTCAATATTAGTAACAACTTTCGCTCTCTTAGTAAGCTTCTTGTGGAGGCATCAACGGATTGCGAAACGCCGGGACGCGCCCGTCTGTTAATCGGCCCCTAATTTGACGGACTACTACGAGATAGTGTCCAAATTTAGGACAGACGAAAATAAATAAAAAGGAAAAACTTTACTTAGTGAAGTCTGACCAAATTTAATTATTTTCGTCAATCATTTTTTTGATTCAAGTTAATAATTAAAGATAATAAATTTTTTAAATTTTTTTAAAAGATCACAGACTAAAAATTTGAGTAAAATTAAGATATTAAATTCAGTGCGTAAGTGCTTGCCTATTTTATATTTTCTTTGTCCCTCAAATTGTGAACTGTTTTGTGCGTGTGTGTAGTGCTTAGCAGGCCAAATTTGAGAAGCCTGGCAAGAGTAAAGTAAAAAAAAAACAATAAAAGGTATCTTCGCCCGCCGAACAATCAAGTTCCGACGGTAGGAAATAAGAGAATTATTTTAAGGAGAGAGTGAGTGAGTAAAAATTTTGTATCGTTTCAATTTTCTTATTATCTTTCTTATAATCCCACAGCCCCACAAAAAAAGAAAAGTACCCTGCGCGAAAGTCGACAGTACCATACTCCTATGTATTTTGATGCGCTAAACACGAATCCGAAGTCAGATTTGCCTTATCACGTCAGGATTTTTTTCTAACCTCAAAAAACATGTGAGATTTTATGTAATTTATGTAAAATACAAAATTTTTTAAAAATTGATTAGATTTGTCTCAAACTTGTTTCTCGGGGGTTTTTAAGATCGCTGATTACGAATCTGCAGTTAGTTTTTAAAAATTCAAGATGGCGGATCCAATATGGCGGACAAATTTAAAAAATTTGTTGGATTTTCACTTTACTTGGTATATAGGGGTTTTCGGGGTCGCTGATTACAAATTTGCAGTCAGATTTTAAAAATTCAATATGGCGGATCTAATATGGCGGTCATTTTTTTAAAAATTGATTTATTTTGCATTAAAATGGGTATTCAGTGGTTTTTCGGATCACTGATCACAAATTTCAAATCAGACTTTAAAAATTTTTAACAACTGGTCCAATATGATTTGATATGCAAGCATTTTGGGAGTCGGTGAATTTAAAAGTTTCGAAAAGTTTGTTGGTAAACATTTATGCAGCAGGAAATGCAGATTTTTGGTAACCTAAATGCCTAAATTAAAAGGTATTTATCGAGACGACATCTAGGAACATTTCTAGAGAATTAGGCATAATTTCTGGATGAAGTTCAATTCAACAATTGCAGAATTCCTGTCTATCAAAGTAACGAAGCCAGCGAAGGCGCGCTGCCTTGCAGGGGGACGTTAGGGTGTGAGGATGATACATAGTGTGTCCGACGACGAGTTGACAATGTCCTTGTCAAAGTCGGAAAGCTCTCATACTTAGGCCTAGGGAGGTATGAGAGTTATCACCCCTAGGACGGTGGACTCGCCTGCGATCGGACCAGGATCCCCAGCGTGCAGGCATTTTCCTAAATATCATGGCTTTCAAAAATCAAAACAATAAAAAACTTCAAACGCTTCAAAAGTTATTTTTGGAGTGTCAACGTCACAACATGCATTTGACAGCAATGCAAATGTATTTTGTTACGTATGCAGACAATTTGTTATCCCGAAAAATTGCAAATTAATTAATGAAAACATTAAAGAAATTTACAAAGATTGTATTTATTTTGAGATAGTCAATCAGAATGAAAAATGGGTTCCACATATAATCTGCAGTTCCTGCTACACAATGTTAACTCGTTGGAATGATACAAAAGAGGATAAACGCAAGAAGAGCTTAGCAACCTCATCAGAGATTTGAAATTACCTAAAGATGGAGCAGAATATCAAGCTTCAATTTTAAAAAAGAAAAATTTGTTATCTAAAGGCACCACAGCATACTTTTATTGTGACAGAGAAAAGGAATTTCGGAAATATTTTTACAAAAGACGATGAACTTTCATTAGCATATTGTTCTGACATTGAAGGACTAATAAATGAATAGAAACCAAACGTATATGAAGATCAACATTGGAGGTTATTCATTGACTCTTCTAAAATAAGTCTAAAGGCAGTGCTAATTAATAACACTAATGTTTTTGCTTCAATTCCCGTAGCCCATTCCACTGAACTTAAAGAAGATTATGAAACTGTCAAATTAGTTTTGGAGAAAATTAAATATAAAGAACACAATTGGCAAATTTGTGGAGATTTTAAAATTATAAGTATCATGTTGGACCAACAAGCAGGGTTTACAAAAACACCTTGCTTTTTATGTTTGTGGGACAGTAGAGATCGAAAAAAACATTACGTACAAAAAGAATGGCCCAAAAGAACATCCTTTACACCAGGTTCCAAAAATATTATAAAAAACCTCAAGTTGAACCTACAAAGGTAATTCCACCACCTTTACATATTAAACTAGGGGTAATGAAACAGTTTGTAAAGTCTTTAGATAAAGAAGGAAAATGTTTCAAGTACCTGGAACAAAAATTTCCAGAGATATCTGATGCGAAATTAAACGAAGAAATTTTTGTTGGGCCTCAAATTCGCAAACTAGTAAAAGATGAAAAATTCATCACAGTAATGAGTAAAAAGGAGAAAGCTGCATGGCTTAGTTTTAAGGAAGTTATTGAAACTTTCTTGGCAACCATAAAAGCGAGAATTGGAAACTAATAGTGAATGATATGATCAAAATTTTTCAAAAATTGGGATGCTTGATGAGTTTGAAGCTCTATTTCCTACATTCACATCTAAGTTACTTTCCCAAAAATTTAGGAGACTACAGCGAGGAACAGGGAAAACGGTTTCATCAAGATATTAATGAAATGGAGAGCAGATATTAAGGTAGATGGGACGTAAATATGATGGCTGACTATTGTTGGATGCTAAAAAGGGATATTGTTCCAGGAAGAGTAAACTTAAAAAGAAAACCACAGCACAGATCTTTAGACGACAAACGAGTCCGTTACCATAAACAGACATAAATAAAAATTACATTATTTTTAAATGGACATATTGATTTTTCAAAATCTAATTGAAGATTTGTTATCAGTGATCCGAAAAACCACTGAGTACCCATTTTAAAGCAAAATAAATCAATTTTCGAAAAAATGACCGCCATATTGGATCCGCCATGTTGAATTTTTAAAATCTGACTGCAAATTTGTAATCAGCGACCCCGAAAACCCCTATATACCAAGTAAAGTAAAAATCCAACATATTTTTTAAATTTGTCCGCCATATTGGATCCGCCATCTTGAATTTTCAAAAACTAACTGCAGATTCGTAATCAGCGATCTTAAAAACCCCCGAGAAACAAGTTTGAGACAAATCTAATCAATTTTTATAAAATCTTGTACTTTACATAAATTACATAAAATCTGATATGTTTTTTAAGGTTAGAAAAAAATCCTGACGTGATGGAGCAAATCTGACTTCTGATTTATGTTCAGCGCATCAAAATACATAGGGGTATGGTACTGTGGACTTTCGCGCAGGGTACTTTTCTTTTTTTGTGGGGCTGTGTCTTGTAACTTCTCCTACCTAAAATTTTTAAAAATAAATTGTAATCTCTTACTAAAAATTTTTCTGTCTCTTATTGACTAATAATTTTCCTTTAATTATTTAAATTTTAATAAAATTAAAATTCTTTTATGTCTTTTATTGCCTAATAATTTTCCTTTAATTATTTAAATTTTGATAAAATTAAAATCGAAAAGGGTTGCTTGGTAAACTCTTTTAAAAGAGAAAAACGATCCCATACAATAAAAACAGGGTTATCCGACCCTGGCAGCTTGGTTTCCTCCAACGAACCTCCGCAGGCACGCGGTAGAATTTCTTTTCATCGCTCAACAAGTAAATTTTTATATTCCAAATTTTTGACTTCTGGATTTTTCTTCGGATTTTAATAATTTAATAAATAATTATTTTTCGGTTCGTAAGATGAAAATTATGTCGAATAGCAATTCGGAGGATTAATAATTATGACAAATAGTCATTCGGAAAAACAAAGTTTATGTCAATTAATTTTTCGACATATTAAAAATTATATTAAAATAATTCGACTATTTACATAAATATTAGGATAAAGAATAATTCGATAAATTAAAAATTATGTTGAATAAAATTTCGATGTTATGAAAATTAGGAAATTGAAATTTGATGAGTAATCATGCGCTCCCTTCCTAACCTCCTGTACAATTCGTCAGGTGCTTTAGACCATTTCTAATTTCCATGCTGGTGTGTGTTCTCGGTTTACCACTTTTGTCTACTTGGATTCTTTCAACGATGATCCGAGAAATCTTTAAAGCGTTTTTGCCCTCCTGCATCCACGGGTCACCAGCCATCACCCCACGCCATGCGCTTGACGAGTGAAACCGGAGAAGGATTTTTCCGAAGCTATACGTGCTGTTTTGGTTGTCCTATAGTGTAACGCCCCGCTACTACTACAAGGTCTACAGAACATATCCATGATGCCAACCGTGTCTATCAGTGGATAATTATCCACTAGTCCCAGCACATCTATGACACCATAGTATTAAAAATTATTTAATACAAAACATATATTTCTTTGATATCAGAAGAGTAAACACAATTTTGAATCAGACAATTAGACAAGTGACGGAATATTGGTTTTTTAAAGTTCTTATGGAAAAATTAAAAATAAATTTCTGAAGAGGGAAATGGATTCAGTTCCGAAACGTTAAATTGATATTTAATCTATGCTAGAAGCGTTTAATACTGGAATTGCAATGTGTTTATTACCAATTTTGAAAAATACACCCGGAACAATAATATCATTGTATGAAACAAAGGCGAATTTATTTTTTGGTATTACTTTACTTACGTAGTTTGTCACTACATGAATCTGCTGATTCATGCTCGAACATTAAAGTTCCCTCATCAATACTTCCTTCTGCTACCCTTAAGCCCTCAATTTCTATGGCTGTAGCAAGTCTTTGTACTGAGTTTCCTACTCTAATAAAATAGTGCTTTTGTGGAAATTCTTGAGAGATATTTTGGAAATTTCCTTTTAGCAATCGTTTGATTTTCCTTTTGGTTCTTTCAGAAATATGATCCATATAATTAGCTGACTGCAAACATTTTTTCATATAAAAACGATTTACTATCAGCTCAGCTCGGGTAGTCGGACTTTTGACACTGTACCACTCTTTTCCGATGTCTTCCATGAAATATTTCGGTAATTGCTTCATGCAACCTTAGTAATGTCCACGACAATCATCGTGCACACAGCCAGCACTTTAATCAATGTTTGTTAATATTGCTAAGCAACTGAAACCTAACACTCCACTTTTAGGTACACCTAATGCAGCACATCTCATATCACACAGCAAGTTTTCTTGTAAGCGCAATTCCGAATTTCCGAAATGATAAACTGAACCGCCGGATCGTAGAAGGCATACGCCTATAACTCAGCGCTTCGACTTGGCCCCTGAAATGAAAATTTTTTTTTCGAATTTTGATTTTTTAATTATAATATATCCTTGTAGAGAATGAAATTACGCAACTTTTTCCCTAACAAACTTTTTTCTTAAAATGAATTGTTTTCAAAATAATAGTAAAAAACCGTATTTTTTCTTAACGTAAAATTTCAATCTCTTTTAAGTTCAACTCCTCATAAATCCGACATTTTTTGATATTTGTACTTCATATTTGGAGGATTTACTCATCAAAGTCTTCAGGAAATGTTGGTTAAACAATAAATAAAGCAAACCGAAAACTAACATTTTTATTTATTTATTTTAAAAAAAGGCAAAAAAATTATTCAATACTTTCAAATGAAAAAAGTCTGTGGGGACTTCCAATTTGGAAAAACTTCCAGTAAGACAAATGTTCATGATAGTTCAATAAAGTTTTTCCAAAAAGTTCCAAATTGATTCGCTTAAATATTTACAATTTATGACAATTTTACTTTTTGGTACCCTGCGCCAAGCCCGGCCGTGAGCATAGAAATAGTGGCGTAGTGCCTGATATCTTGAGTCATTTAGTTATTGTAAAACATTTTAGTTTTAAAACCAGATTTTAATATTTTAATGTGCATTTTTAAGCAATTTTAAAAAACACAATTTTTATTTTCTATAATTGTTACATTTTATTAAATATATAAAATCCAATTCATCGTTAAAAAATTTGTAATTTCATTCTCTACAAGGATATATTATAATTAAAAAATCAAAATTCGAAAAAAAATTTATTTTAGGGGCCAAGTCGAAGCGCTGAGTTTCAAGCGTATGCCCTTCTACGATCCGGCGGTTCGACTGCTGATAAACGCGCTTCCCCTTAACATTGCAGTACGGACAAGCATCAAGTCCGGAACATCCTTTATTCTCAATATTTCTGATCTTGCCACGGAGTCGACAGTAAATATTAATGTAATAAATTTACTTATTACTGCAGGTCTACCATCATGTTGCTTTTTCAAACCATTATCTTGCAGGTACATAAATGAATCTAAAATGTTTACATGTTTACATCTAGCATAAGGTTCATTTATTTGCAAAAGAATGGGTGTACCAGAAGCATTAGACGGTCTTGCTAGAGAAACTTCATCCACCCAAAGAGTTAAGGATAAATTATTTGGAAATAATAATAAATTCCCATCCTCACGAAGTGTTCTGTACATTTGTTCATTGTAGATGTCCTTAATATTGCAATCATTTCTTTTTTTATAGGTATCTTTATAGTGCAAGGATTTTGATATAATAGATAATTTCAAAATGTCAAGTAATTGAGAAATAATTTTTAACAATATCAATGTTTCCAAATTTTTATTTCTTAAACTAGTCCATAGTTAGTGCTTTGTTGTTAAAATTCCGCTACACATAAATAATTCGTCTAACCATATCAATCGGTTAATGAGAGTTTCACAAGTCTCTCTATGCACCACATCCTGGGTAATAGTTTTAACAAAATGGTCTATAAGAAACAGTTCGTTATGATGTTGCAGAACACGATGCATCCTAACATTGTTTTCAAAAACATCCATTTCCCCATACGAAGATGTAATATCTTCTGATGAATTTATAGCTTCTTTATAGATCTAGAAAAACAACACGTATGAAATTAATAAATGCAAGTTTTTCACTGAAACAAAAGGAGTTTTAATATTTTAGAAAAAACTTTTATCAACCTTTTGCTACTCAGAAAAAATTCTCTAACTTTTCTGGACTATTTGCTACAGTAATTTAAGGGGGATTACTCATGAGAAAAAAATTTTTCTTCGAATTTTTGTTTGTTGCTTTTTTAAAATCCTTAATATCTCTAGAATAAAGGTTTAAAATTTTATGACGACATTTAGCTCCTATCAAAAGTTACAGTACATCACACTACCGTCAGAGTGGCTCCACGCGCATGGACCAAAAACATACCAATCTTTAAATTATGATATTCCTGTAAAAACTGATGCCAGAAACTTAACAAATCTACCGTTTAAAAGCTCATAATATTCTAGGTTAAATGATATACAATTAGAAATTTTTAGAAATTACACAAAGATTTTAACAATCGACAAATTTTAAAAAGAAAATTAAAAAATTAAAGTTTATTTGACAATTTTTTTAACTCTGGCATATTTTTAAAATTTTGAGACAAAATTAAAAACTTACACTACCGTCCGTGAGTATCAGGGCGCCCCTTTTTTCATGAGTGGAAAAATGCTTAAAACGTAGAAAATAACAATGACCAAAAATTTTCGTATTTTTTTCCTGAAAGCTAATGAAATTATGAAAAGACTGACACCTGATCGAAGAATTTTTATTGACTATTCTGTCAGATACAGAAAAAATACTGGATTTTGCATGCTTTTCGTAATTCTTTAATTTCTCGAATACTAATGAACTTTTATTAGCGCTCTTGGTCTTGTTTTAATCTCTATTCAATGTAGAATCTAAATTATTAACTGGTATTGTGAAATAAATTTTTCCAAAAAAATTTGAAACCGTCAAAGTAGGATTAAAAAAATTCAAAAAATTGTCATGAATATTAAAGTGTCAAAAAGGTCAATGTAAAATATGTTTATTTAATAGATATACTAAAATTCAAAAAAAAATTTTAATTACTTAATTACACTGTGTGACAAAATAAAAAAAGTTGCCAGCACTTTTATAGAGACCTAGTACAAGTCGTAGGTCTAGTAAAACTATGAACAATGATGTGTGAGAAATTCCCCCAACACCCCCAAAATTTAATTTTAGGGGCAAAGAACCGTTTTTTGTGTTTTTATGTAGAGAATTATACGTAACTTCCGTAATTTTTAACCGATTTTCAAAATTGTTCTTTTGTTTGAAAGGGGAAAAGCACACCTTTTCAACCGTGTCTTGCTCGTTTAGTCAAAATAAAAATTGACAAAACCGCGGTTGAAAATATTTGCGATTTAACGATTTTCATTACATTTCTTTAACTTTAACGAGCTTTTTAGAATAATATTCGAATTTACACATTTTTTTCATGATAATTTCTTAAAAGTATACTTAATTCTGCGTAAAATGAGCATTTTTTAAAAAAAAAATTTAATACAAATTGAAGGAGATACGTGAATTTTAAGATTTTAAAATTTTTTCGCTAAATTTACAAATATTTCAATTTTGTTGTGGAATTTACATCAGGGCACTTTAAATTTTGTATTCACTAAATTTAATTGATTAGCTGAAACGGCATGCATGTCAAACTTGTTTTTGATAGATTTAAATAAAGACATAGTCCGTATTTAGAGGGGGTTCGGTTAAATTTTAACTTTTCTATAATTTATATTGTTTAAGTGTGTCAATGTTTTTCAAACATTATTTAGGATTAAAATCTATTCTATAATCTTCAAATAAAGAATAACAGATAATTATTTGACAATTTATATAAGAATGCCTTAAAATTTCGTAAAATATAAATTTGAACTTCTACCACATTTTTTAATTATTTTTTATTGTCGAACTTTTCATATGCTTTTTTCGCAATACTGAACAATTTTATTAATTTTGATAACATAGAATAGATTTGAATCCTAAATAATGTTTGAAAAACATTGACACACTTAAACAATATAAATTATAGAAAAGTAAAAATTTAACCGGACCCCCTCTAAATACGGACTCTGTCTTTATTTAAATCTATCAAAAACAAGTTTGACATGCATGCCGTTTTAGTTAATCAATTAAATTTACTGAATACAAAATTTAAAGTGCGCTGATGTAAATTCCACAACAAAATTGAAATATTTGTAAATTTAGCGAAAAAATTTTAAAATCTTAAAATTCACGTATCTCCCTCAATTTGTATTAAATTTTTTTCAAAAAATGCTCATTTTACGCAGAATTGAGTATACTTTTAAGAAATTATCATGAAAAGAATGTGTAAATTCGAATATTATTCTAAAAAGCTCGTTAAAGTTGAAAAAATGTAATGGAAATCGTTAAATCGCAAATATTTTCAACCGCGGTTTTGTCAATTTTTATTTTGACTAAACGAGCAATACACGGTTAAAAAGGTGTGCTTTTCCCCTTTCAAACAAAAGAACAATTTTGAAAATCGGTTGAAAATTACGGAAGTTACGTATAATTCTCTACATAAAAACACAAAAAACGGTTTTTTGCCCCTAAAATTAAATTTTGGGGGTGTTTGGGAAATTTCAAACATACTACTTTTTTCATTTTTTCAACACGAACAAGTTAGGATAGGTCCGATTTAAAGTGCCATTTTACTGTCACACAGTGTTATTTAATTAAAAAAATTTTTTTTTGAAAAAGTGTCAATCTGTTTTTCAAAAATTTTTTATCCGACTTTCACAGTTTCAAAATTTTTTTAGAAAAATTTATATTACAATACCATTAATTAATTTAGATTCTAAATTGAATAGAGAGTATTTTTCTGTATCTGACAGAATAGTCAACGAAAGTTTTTCGATCAGGTGTCAGTCTTTTCATAATTTCATTAGCTTTCAGGAAAAAAATACGAAAATTTTTTGTCATTCTTATTTTCTACGTTTTAATCATTTTTCCACTCATGAAAAAAGGGGCGTCCTCATACTCACGGACGGTAGTGTATATATGTGCGATCCTTTAAGTCTCATCTTTAATTTAAGACCAAAAACGTTAAAAAATCTTATTCGTTACGCTAGATATCATTATAAATATCAGTTCATGTTTTTAGACAAATGCATTAAATTAGGGGAGGGTATGCTACATTGAACCGGGTTTTTTATAAAGTCCAAGAACTAATTAAATTTTACAAATTTTGATCAGGTTTTTGTATGAAAATAAAACTGAAGTACACAAATTATTATGATTAAATAATGAAATTTAATTTTTTTCTAACCAGTTACACTTTTAGTATTTTAAAGAATGTGTGTCTACATTGAACCACCTCTAATAAAACACTACAATTTACTTCGAAAATAATATTTCCACTTACACATTGTAAAAAATCTTATTTTCTATTCAAAAAAATAGAAAATTGTTGTTAAATAGTTATTCAGGCCTGACAAGAGGGGGGCAGCAGGGGTAAATGCCCCGGGGCCCGGTCGCTCTGGGTTTAAAAAAAAATTAGTATAAACCAAATTTTAGAGTGAAGTCCAATATTAGCAGAGATTGTAAAATCGAAAGCAGAATTTAATAAATGGGAAAAGAGGTTGGAGGACAAAAGTTCCAAAGATTTTAATTTCTAAAGTTTCTTTTTCCGTAAGTTCTAAAACTTTTTTTTTCTAAATACCAAAAGTTCTAAACCTTCTTTTTTCCAAAGACCAAAAGTTCTAAAAGTTTTTTTCCAAAGACTAAAAGTTCCGTTCTTCAAAAGCGTCATTGAACCAATAATTTATCTAAAGATAAAAAATCCGATTCCATTTTTACAAAAATCTTTTATACAACATATCTTTTTCAGGATGGCTCCAATATAAATTTTTTGAATTTTTAATGTTTTTAAAAAATTTTGTACTTTTAACACCCATACAGCACCGCAACTTTTCTAAAAATTTGTTAAAGATTTACTTGCAATCTTCGAAGTATTTACATGCAAAGTTTGGTGAAAATTGCGTAAAGATTTAAATGTCCCACTTCGATAAATGTAATTTAAATGTTCAGGAAAGTTTCAAGCTAAAGTTTCAGGAAAATTTGACGACAAACATTTATTGAAGTTTAAATTAAAATTTTTACACAATTATAATCATTTAAGATGATTCTTTCAAATTTTATACGTAAAATAAAAATATTTCATTACAAAACATGTATTTAAAAATACTTTTTAAAAGTTGTGATTGTTTAATAAATTATTCTTTAATTTATAAAATATAATGTACATTAATGAAATAAAGCATTTATAAAAAGAATTGGATTTTTTTAATTTTAGCACTTTAAAAGAAAATTTTTATTATTATTTAATTATTATAATTTAAAAAATTTAATTGGCAATATTTCAAACTTAACATACAATATTTTATTTAAAACCTCTATCAATTAGTTAAGTAATAAAACAGCCCTGAACGTTCCACGTTCATTCAAGATACTTTGAATCATTCTCCACGTGTATAGACGCGGTAGCGCGTCACCCGCTTTTTCGAAAAACGCTTATATTTTCGAAACTTGTAAATAAAATAGTTTGCAAATTTCCAGAAAACTTCCTTATATTATAATAAACAAATGTCTCACTGAAAGTTTTTTCAACTTCAAAGTTTCCCACAGACTTTTTTTCTTCAAAGGTAAGAAAATCCTATTACCGACTGTTCACTATTTACAATTAATTGTTATTAACAAATTAATGATTTTTCAATTTTTTTTATTTCGTAGTCTTCTATGTACCCTAATAAGTGTGCATACCAAATATAAAGTGATTTCATTAATATTTGTCAAAGATACGACGATTTATGTTTCAAAATTTAATTAAATTGGAAAAAAAAAATTTTCAGTTTTTTCCATTTATTATCTACAGTTTTTATCCTATAAAAAAGTCAAAGGAAAAAAAGATGCGCATTTCTGTTTTCTACAAGGAAGTATAATTTAAAAATCAAAATTTCGAATTTCAATTTTTTTAACATTTTGGGTCGCTTGACTGGCAATAGCGTGTGCAGTGGAGCGCTCGGCGAGTTCTTCTTCCCGGCTCCTCTATTATACGTCATTATTTTTTCACTAATTTTTTAGTTTAATAATATTATTTTTTTTCTCAAATAATTCAAAAATATTTTTATTAATTTAAAAAAATTATTAATGTTATTATAATATAATAATATAATATAATAATTTATAATATATAATATTATAATTAATATTATTTTTATTTCTCAAATAATTCAAAAATATTTTTATTAATTTAAAAAAATTATTAATGTTATTATATTATTCATTATTTCCTTTGTTTCTAAAAAATAAATCTTGCAAAATATTTTCTTTTTTTTATATGAAAAACTTAATTACTTGACAAAATTTTGACTTCTTCCCTAACCCTAAAGAAAATTCTGATACACTCTAAAAATGATTAGACACTCAAAAAATGTTCTATTACATTTATTTACAAATTTCTAAAATTATTTAAAAAAACATCAATAACTTCTTTTCCAAATAAATTTTAATCATTATTATTTTCTCAAAGGAATAAATTATTTTTAATAATTTTTGAAAAAAGTTCTTTGAGAATTTTAAAATCCATTTGTTTACAAATCAATTTTACGAAATTTAAATTATTCAGAAATTCTTCAATTAAATACGAATTAAAAAATAAACACTTCAAATAATTTCAGGATAAAATTCAATTAAACTTTTTTAATATAATAAATTCTACGGAATTGTTAGTTATAAGTATGAAAAATACAAATTTTTAAAGAATTTGATTTGAAACCATTTTAAAATTTAATTATTTCTTAAAATTCATGCTATAATGCTTTTAATAATCAATTATAATGTAAAACTTTAACTGAAATTCATTTTGAAATAAATTTTTATTAGATAATTCAATAATTTAAATGCAAAAATAAATAATTTATTTAATATTTAAAATTTCTTAAAATTGAAGTCTCATAAAGAATTTTATCAAAACATTTTTAAATCATTCATTTCTTTCAACAATTTTTCATAAAATTTTTAAGAACAATTACATTTTTCGATGAATTTGATTAAAATTGTATTAAAAATAATTTAAACTCTGCCATGAGTTTTATTTATGAAAATAATTGAATTCCTAAAAGAAATTTTATTATTTATAAAAATAATTAAATTATTGCGAAGAAATTTATAAAAATATTGTAAATAATAGATTTCTTATTAAATTTTTTAAAAATAATTTACATTTTAACGAGAATATTAAAAAATTCTTGAACATAATTGAATTTCTGCGAAAAATTTTATTACTTTTGAAAATAATTGCATTTATGTAATTAGTTATAAATTTTCAAAAATTCAATTTATTATTGGAAGCAAGAAGACTAGAGACAGGAGGTAAAACTTCGGTAGTGGGGGTATGGCAATGCTGAGTCGCTCAGCTGATGTATGGTCAGGCGTTTACTTTCAAAAAAAGTTTTCGCCGCAGTAGACCAGACGGACTTCTGCGCAATCTAACAGACGTAAACACGGGAAAATATATTCTATACAAATACAATATGAAATATAAGTGTTTATATTTTCAAACATCTTATAGTTATTAAAAAAACGTTTTAAAAACAAAAAAATGTGTAAACTACAGTTTACAAAAAACAAAAAGTAATAGTCATAGTGTTGTGTTCATCTTTCTTCTTGTTACAACTTTTCACACAGCACGTTTTCGGAATTTTCAACTATTTGAATAACACTTAATTTAATAATCACTCATATTATTTCTATATATCCGTTATGACACACATTGTCAATTGTGTCTCGATTGCACTGATTGCACTTTAAAGTTAACCTCAAATTAAAATCATATCATACACATATGTAAAACATATGGCATACAAGAATTTGAATGTGTGAGTGATGTGCAGAAGCACCGCGCCGGCGACTTTTCGAAACGAAAAACGCCTGGTTAATGAAAGGCTTTTGACTCATCCCCACTACCGAAGTTTCACCTCCTGTCTCTAGCCTTCTTGATTGGAAGGCTTAAAAATGAATTTTGTGCAAAAATTAATTTTGTGCAAAGTTAACAAAGCATTTAAAATTTTTGCTCACAAATTGTTTTAGTTTTTTTGTTATTTGTAACAGGAATTTGACGTAAATTACTGAAGTAACATTTCAAAAAACTTTAACTAATTCATTTTTTCACCCCGAGTCAACAACCTGACTCGGGGTGATCGATAATTTCAACTCTATTATTTAATTAATTCATTTTTTGAAGGCACAAGTAAGCCACTTATATAATTTTATGCAAAGTTAGCAAAGCAGTGATAAATTTTGTAAATTTTAATTTTAAACGAAATTTATTTTTCTTACTAAACAAAAAAGTAGACATAATTTGATAATTTCTATTTTATAATCATAATTTTCGCACAAAATTTTGTTTTTTTTAAATATTTGAATTCATTTTTGTGATTACACATGTGTAATCCCGTTTTATTGTTTATGGCTGCGTCTACAATAAAAAAAAATAATGTGTAATTTGTAGTGTCATGTGTATTGTTTTTGGCATTGACAACTGTCAGGGGCAATTACACTATACATTACACAATTTTCTACACATTATTTTTTCTGTTGTAGACGCAGCCTATAGGCATTATTATTAATTATCTATTGATACTAAGAGAAACTACACGCGCGCTTTAGCGCGCGTTTGTTTAGCTGTTACATATACAACAATTTAAAAAGATAACATTTTTGTAATTTTTCATAAATTTTTCGAAGAATTTTTTATTGAAATTTTGTAAAGATAATTTTATTTCTTTTGAGTAATAATAATAATAAATTAAATACTTCATTTGGCGGGCGTGACAGTTGCTACTTATTTATATTACTTAATAAAACAATTTTAAATACAAATTTCATAAAATTCAATTATTTCTTTAATTTTTAAATAAAAAATTATTCCAAAATAATTCATAAAAAAAAATTTTTTCTCG
Source organism: Leptopilina heterotoma (assembly GCF_015476425.1). Taxonomy (NCBI): domain Eukaryota; kingdom Metazoa; phylum Arthropoda; class Insecta; order Hymenoptera; family Figitidae; genus Leptopilina; species Leptopilina heterotoma. Next base: position 36,865 of record NW_025111163.1, read on the forward strand.
ACAGTTTTTCAATAATTAAATTATTTTAAAAAAATCAATTTTAAATCTGTAAAGTCTAATTAATGTTAAAAACAGAAAAAGTTTGAAATAAATAAAATCTTTTCAACGCTGAAGAATAACATTCAGAATTTTCTTATGAATTCTTGAAATTGAATATTATTCCAGCACCTTTGACAAAATTCTCTGCCTTCTTTCTGATTTTCCTGAATAAATTTAGAAAAATAGTGATTTTGTGTAGAATTGTTCTGAATAATGGAATTTTTTTATGTTAATGACATGAAAATAATATTATTTAATTTTGACTAGAGAACTATTAGAAACAAAATAACAAATAAGTAATTAATTGTAATTTATTTTTGATAATTAATAAGTCAAAAATACTGTAATAAACATATCTTTCATTATCGTCTCATTGGCAATCACGCTTTTCTATGAACAATAGTCAACCTTAAAATATAACATGTTTAACGGAATAAAAATTTAAGTCTTATTCTCATGTGACATGTAATGTAAAAATTACATTATTGTTATATATGTTAAAAGTAAAATAAGAAACTTCACGCGCGCTTTAGCGCGCGTTATTTGTGCTAGTACCTTCAATATTTTCGGTATTCCCTCATATGCTCATATATTTTCTGATATTCTTATTTATTCCCGCAAGTATTATTAACTATAATAATCGTCGTATTCCTTCATTCCGTAAAATTTTCTGTGCCACAGCTAGAGAAAGAAAATGGGTTTTATTAGGGGTTACAGAAAGAAATAAAGTGTAAACAGAGAAAGAGGGGATTTTGTTTTGGTTTAAGAGAGAAACAAATATACTATGACTATGTCGAGACAGTCGTCTATTATTATTGAAAAATATATACCTGAACTCTACTTTTTACCTTGTAAGGAGAGAAAGAAACGCTTCACTGCAAGTTAAAGAGAAATAAGAATTATAATAGATGTAAATGTTTTTTGGATTATTTAAATGTAGTATATGAATACTACGAGAAATAAGAATATTAGTTATATATTTGTTGAAGAGAGGGAAAAGAATTTTATTTTTCATCTGAAAAAGAAAGAAATGTTAACGGTGGTCTATTGTTGAAAGAGTGGTACCTGGTTTAACCCTTTCGTGCCCCAATATGGCGGTTAAGATTTAAAAAAATTTCTTCGATTTGCTTTAAAACTGATACTCGGGGGTAACGGGGTCGCTGATTACGAATATAAAGTCATATTTACAAAATTCAAACTGTCGGATCCACTATGGCGGAATTTTTAAACAAATTGTCAAAATGTTTTTAAATTTTTTGAAAGTCCTTCCAAAATATTATAAATATTATTGAATTTTCTTCAGTATTGTTACTCGAGGTTTTTTGGGGTCGCTGATTACGAATCCGATTTCAGTTTTTAAAAATTCAAAATTTCGGATTAAATGCTGAAGTTTTTTAAGGTCGTTGATTTTAGACAGATTTTCAAATTAAGTTTTTTACGGTGAAACTTCCCCTAAAGCCCTATAACACTTTTTTACCTTCAGCTATTTACCGAATAATGTTTAAACATCTATCGATACATAAAAAAACGTTGTACTTTGTGCTGCATAACTGCTTTTTTAAAAAATAGTTAACGTTCATGCTATTGTTTAACCCCTTGACAGTTCATAGCCCATATATGGCAAAAAAAAGTCGTGTCACCTTTGCGTCCATGGCCATATATGTCTATCTCAAAATAAAAATACTAAAATTAATTCGATTCGAGTGGCCAAGTGTATACTAAGGTGAGGTCGTGGAATCCAAATTTGAAGTCAGATTTACAAAGTTCAAAATGGCGGACCCAAAATGGCGACTACAAACATTTTAAAAAAATTCAGATTCGCTTGAAACTAGTTACTCGGGGGTTTTCAGGGTCTTTGATTACGAATATGATGTTAGATTTTTAAAATGGCGGATCCAATATGGCGGATAATTTCAAGATTGATGCGATTCGATAAAAATTTGTTTCTCGGGAGTTTTTGGGGTCGCTGAATTCAAATTTGATGTTTGTTTTTAAAAAATTCAAAATGGAGGATCCAATATGGCAAATAATTTCAAAATTTTTGCGTTTTGATTAAAATTCGTTTTTTGGGGGGTTTTAGGGGTCGCTGAATTCAATAACGAAGAAGTTTCAAGCAAATCTATTTTTTTTAATTTTTGTAGTCGTTATTTTGGGTCCACCGTTTTGAATTTTTTTAATATGACATCAGATTCGTAATCAGCGACTTAGAAAATTGATACCAGTGACATCTCTAAATCCCCAAATCAACTCTCAACAGATAATGATACCATCGGTGAAGGAGACTTGCAATTAAAATCTACCTGTCACCAAAGCGATACAGGCTGTCATTGTACAGGGGCAAGAAGTGGCAATATCAAAATCAGCCAAACTATTGACTTAATTATTTAAAGATTTCGAAAAAAACAATGCAGTTTTAATAACTCACTAAATGACTCGATTCAGAACATGAAGGATAATATTACTGCGAATTTAGTGAGTATCGAACAGTTAAAATTTGATTCTGCAAAACACGAGGAAGATATTTCAAATGTTAAGAAAGAGGTTGCAGAGGTAAATTAAAAAATTGTTTTTCTTTTCCGTTTTTGCACTTGCGTTAAAAACTTATATATAATTTTTCGCATTATGTCTTTTATTTTGGTTTAATTACTTAAAAATGCATTTCAGAGTCATGATTGAATTTTAATTAAAGTTTATATTTTTTTTGAAAATAACTAAAACTAACTTACACTTATTCCTAATGCATATTTGTTCTTTCAAAATAATTACTAACTATTTCACAATCAATTTAATTATATACATCATCATCATCATCATATATATATATATATATGATATTAACATTACCTTTAAATATTTTGTGACGTATAATTTTAATTAATGTTATTTTAATATAAAACTTCTGCTTACGTCAGACAAAATCCGACGCTTTCAACAATAATAATAAAGAGAATTTAAATCAATAAAATCTCGCTGTCAGGCGCCAATTAATTTTTAAAAGCTAAATTAATAAACTTTAATTCGACTCGACCAACAAATACAACTCGACACCTCTGAGCTTCTCTCTCACTTAAAGGAGATTCTGCTCGAACAATTGGCAAGCAGAAAATGACAACGACGAGACACGACTGGCTTAGTACTGGCGAGCGACTTACCCACGGTGATCGCTCCTCTGACCTCCCTGGTAACCGTTATTCCTCCTGGTCTCTCAGGCGACAACTCCTCGGAGATGTTACTCGGGTTGAAAACGGGAAATTCTAGGGAAGGAAAACTACACACACTTCAACTATTTAAGTTTTATTTTATTCACACGAAATCCTGGTTTTAATACACAGTTCTCGGCTACACAGTTTTCTCAAATTCACTTCAACTCACTCAAAGAAAACGAAAATTTTGTCACGGCGACGGGTTGTAGTACCGGTGCGGCAATATCAGATTCGTTATGGCGGCTAAAATATTACACCTGTAGCGTCCAATTTCTCTCCGCACGTGGCTCGTCTTCTTCCTCTCGTTGCTTCAAATTTCAATACTGGCCCTGCCACCTGTCACTTTCTCTTCCTACTAACTAGCCGCGCGACCCACTTTCACGACTTTTACTGGGTCAGCCGGCAACATTAAGATTCCCTCATTACCATAATTTTGGAACTCTACGGTTCAATGACTTCTGACAGGTTGCACCACACTTTAAATATTGGGATTTTAAGAGAGTGACTATTTACATCGTCACAATCCCCTCCTAATGACCGGTACTATTTTATATAGGACCGTTATTTCATGACTAAATTGGCCTTTTTATTGACTCTCCTCTCTCCGGCATTTCACTTCTCTACTGGCTCTCCTACTCTCTCATCTGACCTTCCTCTTTCTTCTCTCTCTGACCTTTCACTTCTCTACTGGCTCTCCTACCCTCTTATCTGGCCCTCCTATTTCTCCTCTCTCTGGCCCTCCTATTCTCTTTCTGGCTCATTTTCGAACTCCTTTCTCTAACCTACTTTCCCTTTCCTTAAGGAGTTGGCGTATTGCTAGATCTAGGGTTTCGGTTGGCATACCCTCAAGCGCCTTTGTTAGTGTCAGAACACTTTGAGCTAAATCATCTGGTTTTTCCTCTACTACTTCTACAATATTAAGAAAATAAAAATAACAAAAATATGACAAAAAAGGTTAAAATTAAATTGCAATAAAAGGTACAGCTTTAAATGTCCTCGTACTTTTCACAGGTAAAAATGTAAATCTTGTTATTTATATGAGATAGTTATGTTACTCTAACCTAAAAAGTAAATATTGCGTTGAATTAATTTTATTACTTTTAAAAAAAACAGTTTTCCAAAAGATGAAATTGAAAGAACAAAGTGAAAGGATGCATTAAATTTGGATAATATTCCCAGTACTAAAAATGTCATTGTTTGCAGTGATCATTTCAGTAAAGATTCATTTTTATGATCGAATAATGAAAGGATTCGAAGAAATTTGCGTGCAGATGCTACTGCATCTGTACGCAAATTGTAGGGGGAAATTTTCCTTGTAGAGGAAATTTTCAAGAAAAAAATGAATCAAGTTTTCAAATTATCGACAATTTAAATGAAAATTACGAGGAGACTGTGATAATGAATCAGGATAACTCGGAAAATGGAAATGAAAATTCTATTATTGATGAACGGAATGTCATTCCTTGTTGGGCGAAATTGAAATAGTACATTATGCAACAAAGGCGTATTATTGTTACTCTATGCTGCCTGTACCGGTGCATGCTAAGTTCTCCCATATAACCCAGCTGGTCAATAAAGTAACCATTATTGTCCTAGGGATATAAAGGGTACTTTATTGACCTGTGAGCGGTCAATAATATACCCTTTATCTCCCTAGGGATATATTGGTTACTTTATTGATTGCTGGGTTATAAGGGGGAACTTAGTACGCGCCTGTACAGGTAGATAAAGTGACCATAATACGCCTGAGTTGTATAAACATTTTAAATGTTGATGATTTCTCTCCTGTTCACATTTGCAAAAATTTTTAATTTAAGTGAAAAATATAGATTACTACTAATCGCGCAAGAAATTGACAGGTGTGAATTTTATTAATAAAGATGAGAGCAATATGAACTTAAATGATTCGTTAAAATCAATCGCTCAACCGATTAATACCACAAACTTAAGAAAAAGGTATTTATACAACATTTTTAATGCAAATTAATATTTCATAATGTTTAACATTTATACTGTATAGAATTTTTTTAATTATAGGAAACATGCACCTGACGAAGGCGGACAATCAATGAAAAAAATACGGTTCATAGATGATTATAAGACTGAATACATTTCTCGAGATGATTTTGTATCTGACGAGGCTTGGACTAAATTTAAAAAATTTTTTTTTTTTTTTTATTGTTTATACTCCTGCCCTATTGGCCTTACGCACTTCGACAAGAGTCCCCGAGAAATACTTTTTTGGATTAAGCATAACCATTCTACTTTAGAAATTTTTCTGTATATTAACCTAATTTGCGTCTACAGCCGACTTTATTAGGAGTACTCGCATTACGCCTGGACCACCCGTCAATGGGTTTTCTCGCCAGAGAAGAGGGAAACTGTAGAAAACCTCTCTGAGTACAACCGATTTATCGACCGTCGAGTTCTAATGGTGTGTACCGGACAATAATCGACGGTGCACATCATTATACCTCGACGTCAAACCTCCCGCTCAGATTGTCTCACGTGCCGGAAAAATACCAAGCCAAGTGGGCGCGAACCAAGGATACTTATACTCTTGGTCCTTAAACGACCACCAACGCCAGGCACTTATCCGACTGAGCCAATCTGTCGGTCAAATTTTTAAAATTTAATGCAAACAAACTGCAAAAATTGAATAATGCTTGGGATAAAAATTCTAAAGCTAATAAAAGATTTTCAAATTTAAAAGAAATAGTTGAAACTTTAAGAAACAAACAAGAGTTCCATGTTGCTGAGTATTTGAAGGTATTTTTTAGTCCTAGAATCGGATGATTGAAAAAAAATTTTTTTTTTGCTCATAAGTTTTAAAATATAATTGATCAAAAGTATTTACATGTTATTGCGTATGTTAAGAAGTTTTAAAAAAAGTATTTCAGATTGGAAAAAATATATATACCTTCCTTCTACAGAGGGCGCTTTGTCTACTGGTAAAAATTACTTTTAATTACGGTTGTCACTGTAGCTCATACCAGAATCATCTAAAATAAAAAAATTAAACATAATTTCATAATAGATGACTTAATACAGGACCTAAACCTCGAAATACTTAAAAACATCACACATTAAGAAAATGGTAAACTTCTGAATCTAAAAGACTGAAAAAACACAATCTTTTAAAAAATAAATGATACACAAAAAGTGTAATTTTGATCATTAGTAGTAAATCAGAGGTTTAGGTCCTGTATTAAGTCGTCCATTTTAAAATAAAATTTGATTTTAAACGATTCTGCTATGAGATACAATGACAACCAGTAATTTTTACCAGTAGCCAAAGCGCCCTCTGTAGAAGGAAGATACTTATGTTTTTTCAAATTTGAAATTCTTTTTTTAAGACTTCTTAACTTACACAATGACATGTAAAAACTTTTGATCAATTATATTTTAAAATTTATGAGCAAACAATTTTTTAAAAACTTTCGATTTTAATGCCTAAAAAAGTTACAAGACCCCTTAAAGAAAAAATTGTAAATTAATTTTTTATTCTACTTGGAATATATAAATTATCGATTTTATTACTTGATCAATTAATCATTGCGCATAAATATTAAATACGGTAGTATAAATTAACATATTTTACAAATCATGTTGTATATTAGTTTAAGAAATTTTACATTACTACATATTGACTTAATAAAATAAAGGAAATTTTGATTTTTATACCTACTAATAAAATCTGTGTACTGAATAAACCAATTTTTTCAATAGGATTTACCACCTCACCTAAAGGAAGTTTTGGCGAGATTAAAAGATCGAAAACCTACTGCACCTTTTCCAGAAAATCTTAAAAATTTCGCAAGGACCCTGCATTTACATTCCCCTGCTGCGTACGAATTTGTTAGGAGTAGATTTCTTAAATGTTTACCATGTACACAGACACTATACAAGTGGTATTGTACAAAACAATTCAAACCGGGAATATCAGAAGAAATTATTAATAAAATTTCAAATATTGACGAGCAAGAAAGAGCGAAGGGCAAAAAGCTTGTATTCAACATAACATTTGATGAAATGCATATCAAACAACATAAAGAATGGGATAAAAACACATGTTTGTGGAAGGGCCTTGTCAATTTTAGTGGACAACTAAAGGAACTAAATTAAAGGGTGAAGAAAAAGTGACCACTAGATCATTAGTATTCATGCTTGTTAATATAAATGGCGGTTTTAAAGCTCCAGTAGCACATTATTTAATTTCAGTTCCTTTTACATGTTTGCTAAATGAAATATATTTTTCTTTATTTATCGGTAAAAGTTGAATCCTTCCTTCAAATTCTAAGCAAATATCTTCAATTATAAAATGAGCATCATACCCACTTAAATTGTGAAATACAACAGGTATTAGAGGAGAGTCTCCAGTTGTGAGACGGGTTTTATTTTTGACCCGTAAATTGTAAACGGGTAAACGAAATTGTAAATAAATTACACCGTTCGAAAGGTAACAGAAATACTTACAATCTGCGTAGTTTACAAATAAAACTTTTTCTTTATTTCCATGATTTTTAAAATAAATAAAATTCTTTCCGGGTTTGGGTAGGTTAATTTTGCATTTATTGAATGTTTGACACTCGTCTACGTGTTTAGTTAGTTTTTCCTCTGTGATAAAGTAATGAAGACATCGATCGCAAATATATTTTTTACTTCTGTTTTTAGAGACTTGAGAATTTACAAGACGAGACAAATTCTTGATCCACACGTAGTAATAATCTAGTGAGATGACTTGATTATTAACAACATCATCATCATCATTATCACTGAAACCCTCATCTTCATAATGACTTTCAACTATTAACAAATTGACATGCTTCTTCTTTTTTTCTGCAGTCAAGTGCAATGGAACAGTAATAAAATTCTTGCCTTTTAATGCATGTTTTGTTTTGCATGTTTTGCATGTTTTGCAAAAAAAACCCTTTAAAAAATGTGTTAGCAGAATTTTCACCAAAAGAGATTTGAAAAAAATATTTTCAGAAAGTCTTAACGAGTCAGAAAAATGTAGGCTCAGCCGAATCGGATAATTAGAAAAAAAGTTATAGCAATTTAAAGTTCGGTATACGTTAAATACATTTTTGCATTTTAAAAATGGTTTAAACAACAGATAGAATAGAAAAATAATTGTGAATAATATATATTATTTTAAATAAATCAAATTAAGTAATTAATTAATTAATAGCTTTTTTTATGTAAAAGAGACTGGGGTAAACTCGCTCACTAGCGATTTGACGCTATCAACTCAACTTAAAATGGAGATATTGGTACTGTGAATAGTACTTAACATTCAACTAATATTAACGAACTTTTGTTTAATTTCATCATGAATTCAACATAGAATCAGAGGCGATCAAATGTTTTTAGAGGTGTCAGAAAAAAAAACGTTTTTCGAATTTTTAAGTTTTTCGATCATTATTTTTGAGTCTTAATTTATTTGGCAAATTTTTTTTGTTGCTATTGGATGTCCTTCTTTGAAGTAGGGAAGACTGGGGTAAACCCGATCACTTTTTTTCAGTTCAGTAAAAATCTAGGAAATTATTCTCTAAATCCGGGTTAATTTATATCATTTGAAAGCTTATGATTTCTACTAAAAAAATAAAAAAATGTTTTTGATTTATCTTTGTGAGTTTTACTTAGAGAAACTTTTTAATACACATATACCAAATTTCGAAATTACAAATTTCCAGGGTCAATCCGAGTGTATTCCTCACATTTTAGAATAAATTTAATTAAATCTTTTTGAAATAAAACAAAACTATAGGGGAGAGTTAGGCTAGTTGCACCACCGGACAAGATGCGTTATACGAGATATTTCTTACATTTCTAGAGATTTTTGAGTGTTGATCACAGATGGTGTTAGTTACACACAACACCTAACCTTATATTTCGAAAAAACCTTCCAAGAAGGTGCCCAAAAAGAAATTGAGATAAAAATCAGAAAAAATCAGAAAAAATGAACTATTATAAAACCTTTATGGTAACTTAATTTAAAAATGTTTTTTTCTAATTGAACTACTTTATAGTAAAAAAAAAAATTAGTCTACTGTTTATTTATTGCCTTTTTGAAATTCATGAACGTGCTTAACAATATTTAATAGTGGATTTGATGTAAATTCTTAAATTATAAAAAGTGTCGTGCAAGACGCCCCACCTGTGGGTCGTCTTACATCAATAGCGACTTTTTTTCAATGTTGTTGCCATGATTGAATTATTTTATAACGAGACATCTATATAATTTTAAATCATAAATGAGTAATTGCTTTTTTAATTTATCGTATATAACCTATAAACTAATTGATATTATAAAAGTTATTACATTTTTTTAAAAAAGTGGTGCAACTAGCCCCACTCTCCCCTATGCATTGATCGTAATTTCTTCTTTATATCTCAGGTATCATACTTCTGCTTTTTCGTAGAGGAACCTTTGCTTTGTAATCCTTCAAATTTTTAATAATTATTTAAACAAATTATCCTTAGAAAAACATTAAAAATAAATAAATAACAATAATTTGTTAAAACAACTATTTAACTAAATACTATTTCCTATCTCATTGTCAGTGTATTTTTATAACATTTTTAATGTACATAAAAAAGCTCTGAATTAATTAATTAATTATATTTATAATAATTATTATTATTCACAATTATTTTTCTATTCTATTTTTTGTTTAAACCATTATTTAAATTATTGCATCAAAAAAAGCAATATTTTCTTCTTTATTATTTATAGGTATTTGTTTAAAACTTTTGTTAACAACAATTGGAATCATAACGTAAATGACAGAAATAAATTTTAACAGCAGATAAAATAACCTAATTTATTATAAGTAAGGCCCTGATCATAACTTGATTTGGCCTTTTTTAAACACCACTTTAGGATCTGATCAGAAAAAGTGTATCACTTCCAATTCAAGGTCCTATTTAACCTGATCAGGACCGGATGACAACCACGTCTCAGTGTCTACATTAAAATTTTAAAAAGCATAAGTATTTTTAACTTGACATTTATCAACTTTGTAATTATGCCAGCTGTAGTTACAAACAATGTAATAAGATTCTACATTAACAAAGAAATAAAACTATGAATTATGCATTCATTCCCACTGAGAAATTAAATTTTTCCAAGTGCAAACACTGTTTCATTCACTTCAATTGAAATACGCTTTACCGCCTCAAGTTACATAATTTTGTGTACAGTTGAAAGAAATTTATAATTTAACTACAAACTTTTGTAATAAATCTTTCATCATGACCGAAATTCAGCAATTTTACACTGACCAAAGTATATTTATCACAGGTAATTAGTATAATTTTGTAAATATTAACTGTTATAAATATAAATTGTATACACACAATTTTAACCCCTTCGCAGTCAAGACCAAAATCTCATAAGTGGGCTCAAAATGTCGACAACTTTTTAGAAAACTAAAATTTACGCAAACAAGTATACTATTATATTTAAAGTCGCTGATTACGAATCCAATATCAGATTTTGAAAATTCAAAATGGCAGATCCAATATGGCGAACATGAAAACTAAAAATCGACTGGATTCACTTAAAACTTGTTACTCAGGGATTTTCAGGGTCGCTGATTACGAATCCGATATCAGATTTTAAAAATTCAAAATGGTGGTTCCAATATGGCGGACAACATTTCCTAAAATTCATCGGATTCACTTGAAACTTTTTACTTGGGTGTTTTCAGGGTCGCTGATTACAAAACCGATTTCAGATTTTAAAAATTTAAAATAGCGCCAGCCATATTTAAAACGCCACATTGTATTTTAAAAATCTTATGCTAGATTGGTAATCAGCGACTCTGACAACCCCCGAATAACGAGTTTAAAGTGAATCCGATGAATTTTAGAAAATGTCTTTCGCCATATTGGATCCGCCATTTTAAATTTTCAAAATCTGATATCAAATTTGTAATCAGCGACCTCGAAAACCCCTGAGTAACAAGTTTCAAGTGAATCCGGTGAATTTTAGAAAATGTCTTTCGCCATATTATATCCACCATTTTGAATTTTTAAATCTAATATCAAATTTGTAATCAGCGACCCCGAAAACCCCTAAGTATAAATTTGTGGACAAATATGTGTGTTTTTGTAGCCAAAAATCTGCTTGCGTCTATACACGTCATCGACAGTTTGAGCCCACCTGCACCATGACGTGTATGAGGCATTATTCCTAAACTGCCCCAAAAATAAAAAAAGTTCTTGGAATTTTTTATACTTTGAAAATATGTTACCCTAGTAGATACAAGTTACTACACCAATTTACAGGTCCAACCCCCCACCCCTATCAAAAGGGTGGGGGGTTGAAATTTCAGCTTAAACTCGAAAATGCATTTTTTAAACATTTGTAGTTTCTACTTAAATTATTCGATTAAAAAAAGTAAGTAGTGTTTTAGAAAGGTTTTTTTATGTACTTTTAAAATATTCTATTTATTTAATAAAAAAAAAATTTTTTTTGCAAACATTTTTTAAAATAAATAGTTTTTTTGAAATTTTGTGCAAGTTCGGCAGTTTTTATTTTCTTTTTAATAATCTCAAATGAAAGCTTCGGATTTTCCCTAAAAGAAGATATAAGTCTGAAGATGGGCCGAAACAATTTGCCAAAGATATAGTGTAATAAGTAAAATTTGTCCGTCCGCTCGCGTACTCCAGCGCGATGAACAGTGGGATTTTTTTTTCAACTTACTATTAAAAATTTTCTAGAATCTACAAATTTTATCGGATGTTGATGTTCTTGATTTAAAATTACTAAGAGATCCATCAAAGTCGATTTTTGAATTTTTAATTGTTTATTTTTTTCTTGTAACTCAAAAATTTGACAAATTACAATATTTTTCGAAAAAATGATGTTTATTTTTTCATTTTTTCATTGCACATGATCGAAATCAATTTAAATTAGTCTAGTATGACCACCGGACAATTAGTAAAGCATAATACCATTTATTTAAATTGTTGCAAACAATGTTAATTAACAAATAGATTACTTCGGACCTTCTTCATAAAAAAATTGGTTTTCTTGCAGACAAGTTTAAATTTATGTCTAATTTAGTAAAAAATTATTTTACAGTTAAAAATTATTATCAATATTAACAATTATATAAACAATAATCAACTTCCTTTTGTATTTGTAAACATTTTCGTCATTTTTTAAACTTTAAATATTTATATCATATGTACATTCTTTCAAAAACTTAAAAAATTTATTAGCTTAAACAATTACATTTGTTATAAACAAATTTTTCATTTTTAAACAAATAAGTAGCTTTTTCATCAAACAAAATTTTTTCCTTTCTTTTATATTTACTATCGTAAAAAAGAACTCCTTAATGAAATAGGAATACATTAAATTATACATTTAATTTTAATAAACATTATAAGTTAAGAAATATTTATATTTTTAGTGAAGTAAACCATTATTCAGTTAAAACAGGTTACATTTAAATGCATATAAATAAATATATATGTTTTCTGTGAAAAAAGAACAAAGTTAAATAGTTGTTAACTTATAATGTTTATTAAAATTAAATGAATAATTTAATGTATTCCCATTTCATTAAGGACTTCTTTTTTATGATAGTAAATGTAAAAAAAGGAAAAAATTTTGTTTGATGTAAAAAGCTACTTATTTGTTTAAAAATGAAAAATTTGTTTATAACAAATGTAATTGTTTAGGCTAATAAATTTTTTAAGTTTTTGAAAGAATGTACATATGATATAAATATTTAAAGTTTAAAAAATGACGAAAATGTTTACAAATACAAAAGGAAGTTGATTATTGTTTATATAATTGTTAATATTGATAATAATTTTTAACTGTAAAATAATTTTTTACTAAATTAGACATAAATTTAAACTTGTCTGCAAAAAAAACCAATTTTTTTTATGAAGAAGGTCCGAAGTAATCTATTTGTTAATTAAAATTGTTTGCAACAATTTAAATAAATGGTATTATGCTTTATTAATTGTCCGGTGGTCATACTAGACTAATTTAAATTGATTTCGATCATGTGCAATGGAAAAATAAAAAAATAAACATGATTTTTCTCGACGTGTCATTAATTTCGTTACCCGTCTTAGAACGGGCCATATTGTTTGCTCTGATCACTTCGAAAGTTTGGGATGGAGAATGGAACTTGATTGCCCTTGCGGAGCAGATAATAGGAGTTTGAAACACTTGTTTATTGAATGTCCCATTTTATCACCGGGTAGGCCGGAGCTCTTTGGATTTTTATATCATAGACTGGGGATTGATAACCCTGAGCAATTTAATCCGTATAAAATTGTGCTGAACCCTACAAGAGAAATGGTCGAGGCTTTGGGTCGGTTTATTGGCGGTGCCACTTCTCGCATAATAATTTAATATGTAGGGATATTAGGGCAGAATTTTATACATTAGATATACTCGTTTATTTATATGCTCTAGGTTTCAGGTTTTCTTTGTTAATTTTTGTTTTTGATTTTCTTTATTTTTTGGTTTCTTTCTGTTTTTTGTAATTTTGATAATTCTGTTTGATAATTTTGATATTTTTGTGTGAAAAGGAAATAGGAAAGGATGGGGAAGAAAGGGGGGAAGGTAGGGGGAGAAGTGAGAAAGAAAATCTCTTTTTTCCTCGACTTTGATGGATCTCTTAGTAATTTTAAATCAAGAACATCAACATCCGATAAAATTTGTAGTTTCTAGACATTTTTCAATAGTAAGTTGAAAAAAAATCCCACTGTTCATCGCGCTGGAGTACGCGAGCGGACGGACAAATTTTACTTATTACACTATATCTTTGACAAATTGTTTCGGCCCATTTTCAGACTTATATCTTCTTTTAGGGGAAATCCCAAGCTTTCATTTGAGATTATTAAAAAGAAAATAAAAACTGCCGAACTTGCACAAAATTTCAAAAAACTATTTATTTTTAAAAATTTTTACAAAAATTTTTTTTTTTTTATTAAATAAATAAAATATTTTAAAAGTACACAAAAAACCTTTCTAAAACACTACTTACTTTCTCTAGTCGAATAATTTAAGTAGAAACTACAAATGTTTAAAAAATGCATGTTCGAGTTTAAGCTGAAATTTCAACCCCCCACCCTTTTGATAGGGGTGGGGGGTTGGACCTGTAAATTGGTGTAGTAATTTGTACCTACTAGGGTAACATATTTCCAAAGTATAAAGGAAATCCAAGAACTTTTTTTTACTTTTGGGGCAGTTCAGGAATAATGCCTCGTATACACGTCATCGACTGCCAAGGGGTTAAAAAATAGATCCATTTGATTATGATACATGTGGGTAAAGTTTAATTTCATTTTAAATCTACTTAAACTGAAAAAATCTAAACTTCCTAATTTTAATTCAAAAATCTAGGTGGTACGGGATTTGTGGGGAAAATTCTTATTGAAAAACTGCTTCGTTCGTGTCCAAGGATAAAAACTGTTTATATTTTAGTGAGAGAAAAAAAAGGAAAGCAATTTCGAGATCGTCTCAAAGAAATTACTAATTCACAGGTAAGTTATTTCAATATTAAAATCTTATATGTATGCACGGAAAAAATTTATTTGATTTGCATAAATGAATACTTGTCTATTATTGAAAATATTTATTTGTATCACCTAACTTGTACTTAAGTCAATCAAATGGTTCAAATAATTTAATTCAAACACAATTTATTTAATTCCATTGAAGATTTGATATGAAAATGATGTTATTCAAGTAAATATTCATTTGACAATTGTCAAATAAATACATTTTTTCTGATGTGACTGTATTAGTAATTATTATAAATATTAAAATAATTTAATAATGAAATCATATTGAATATTGAAGAAAAAGTTTATCCAGCTCCACTCTCGCATGAAAAATTAACAGAACTTGTCGGTACCATGGACGAATTAAATATGTCCAGAAAAGAAGAACTCAAATTCACCAAATTGTGCGGACAAGAATAATTATTTTAAAATTCTCTTAAATTTTATGACATTTAAAGTGTTCCTTCTTTGTGGCTTTACTTTCTGCTTGTAAAAAAATTAAAAATGCGTCAAGGTGTCCACTTCGAA
Organism: Leptopilina heterotoma; assembly: GCF_015476425.1. Classification (NCBI taxonomy): domain Eukaryota; kingdom Metazoa; phylum Arthropoda; class Insecta; order Hymenoptera; family Figitidae; genus Leptopilina; species Leptopilina heterotoma. The sequence goes on from NW_025111163.1 coordinate 52,179, forward strand.
CTTTAGACACCAGTACCAAATAGTCTAAAGTTCAGGGGTTTCAGTGTAATTCAAATAAATTTTCTTTTTAATGTAAAATTGTCATTTACACTACCGTCCAAAAATAGCAGGACGATTACATTCGAATCTTTGAAAAAACATGCCATCACCGGGGTGTCTAACGGTCAGGGAAGTTAGGGAAGTCAGGGAAAAGTCAGGGAATGTCAGAGAATTTCCTTGAAAGCCAGGGAAATTTCTAAAAATTTGTACAAAAATTAAAATTTTTGTGCATTGGAAATTCAACTGTGGCGACTCGATTGTGGCTTCGCGCGGCAGCGAATGAGAGAGAAAACAGGAACGAATTTATGCGGGGGAACGATGAACTTTTGAGTTTCTTTATATTACTCGTGAAACATCATTATTTATTATTCTCGAGCAAAAATTTGTCCCTGTTTTCTCTCATTCGCTGCCGCGCGAAGCCAAAATCGAGTCGTCACAGTTGAATTTCAATGCACCAATCGGTCGAAACACGGCTTCACATTTTTAATGATATATCGAAGACGGATTAACCTGTTTTAATTTTCGAATGCTTATTTTAAAGCTGAAATTCTAACGAAGATTTCTGTGTTTTTAAAAAAATGTTATCTAAATTTTTCTAGATTTTTGAAAAAGTTGAAGTCAAGAGACAAAAATGAGAAAAATTGATAATTTTTTTTTATTTCTTTTTCTCTCTATAACTTAAAAAGTAATTAACGAAATGACTTCAAAGACGGCTTATTTTACGCAGAATTTAATCATCTTTCTAACCGTATTTGAGTTTTTTGTACTTTCTTTTATTTCCGAGATATGATTTAAGTAGTGTATATAAATATGAAAATTAACTTTTAGAGTTCTCGGCAAGTTCCCAAACACATATTGCTTCACAAAATCAATTGCCGAAGAAGTTGTCAGTAAAAGTGCAAAAGAACTTCCAGTTTCCATTTACAGATTTTCAATTGGTAACTTAATATATGTTTTGAAAACAAATGATTATGTCGGCATTAAGTATAATATCTGTTATTAAATATAAAATGAGTGATGTAAATATTTCTTTTTCAGCTGTAGCTGCACTAAAAGAACCTTTAGAAGGATGGCTGGATGTAAGCCAAGGAATAACACAGGCTTTAATAGGAATTTGTTCAGGTCTTATCCGAGTGATGTATGTAAAAGGAAGTGCTAATATGGAAATAGTACCAATTGATTTGGTTTGTAATTGTCTAATTGCTTCTGCATGGGATTCATCATCTTGTAAAAAAAAGTATGTTTCTATCCTCAAAATTTTATATTTATGAATAAAAATGAAATTTATACAAATCAAAAACGTTGTTACAAAAATAATTTTTTAAAATTTTCGATTAAAAAATTTAATTGTAGATGTTTTATTTCGAAAAAGTTCAGTACAAGGAAGAACGTTATTATTTGCAAATAACTTCGAAATTGTTTGAAATTTTTACACATTTCCACTATCGTAAATTTTACTTCTATTTATTTATTATGAAATTAAACAAAAGTTTTCTTTTTTTAGCGAAGAAAAGAGTGTGCAAGTATATAACTACGTTTCGGGAAGAGACAACCCAACGACTTGGAATTATATGCGGAGTTATCTTTATTCTCAACGTTATATACATCCATTGAACAATCCATACTACTATCCAGATTCAATTATGACTGATTCCCTTTACTTATTTCTTATTCTGCACTACATACTGCACTTCATTCCTGCCATTTTAGGAGATGCAGTTTTAAGAATAATAGGAAGAAAACCTTTGTAAGTAAAAACGACGCAAAAATTGTATATTTTTTTATTATAAAAATCCCTAAAGTTAACATCGACCTTTAGAGTCGAAAATATAAAGAATTATTCGTCCAGGAAGGACTTTTCATGAGTTTTAGCAACATCATAACAATAGTCCATAATACTAACTACAAATTTAAATGCTGCGATGAAAGCAAATTAGGCACTAATCATTTTCTTACAAAAAAAGAATAACACATTTCTATTTAAGGTTACAAAAAATTTTTAAAAAAGGATCAAAATTGGTATTGGCTATAGGATTTTATTCATGCGGAGAATGGGTATTTGATACTGACAATGTTAAATCGTTGTGGAAAAAACTCTCTGAGAATGATAAGAAACTATTTAATTTTGACATCACATCATTTACTTGGGATATAATGATACGAATTTATGGTGAAGGTGGTAGGAAGTTTATATTAAAAACCGAATTTGATGAAGAAGGATTGAAAAACGCTATACGTAGAATGAGGAGGTAAATTCTTAATTTTTCACTCTAAAAAAATTACTTTATAATTATTTAAATATATATATATAGATTGTCTATAGAAAAAACGCAAGGCAAAAAATACTATGAATTGATTACTCTCTAAATGTGAATTATGGAATAGTAGATTACTGATTTCAGTTAGCGTATTTTTTCACTAAGAGCCTAGTGAAATTTAGCTTATTTATCAGAATATATACGCTGATGGAAATCAATTGGTACTTATAGGACACATTGATAAAAAGTGATTGCATGTTTCGAATGTTTCAGACTTTACTACGTTCATCAAATTGTTCGGGGCACATTCTATGCCATTGTTTTGTGGCTTGTTTGGAAAATTTATAATATACTATTCCTCAGGTTGTAACTCTTTTGCGGCATAATATTTTCGAAAATGATATAAAAAATAGTTTTAAATAATAAAAAAAGTATAATCTTTAAATAATAATAATTATGTTGTTAAATCCAAATATAATCTTAATTAAATATAATCTTCAAATTTCTTCAAAAAATGAATAAAAACAATAAAAAACAACGTTTTTAAATAAAATTTTTTTTTATCCTCCGTTATACCGACTGCGTGTCCACTAGGCACTGCGCTGTTTCGAGCACCGTCAATTGGGTCCGAGAGGCTGCATTTGGAAGTTCGTTCTCTGCTGCAGTGTAATCGACAGAACGTAGAAAGCCACGCAGATCATTTGCATTACATTGGCTGTAACCTCTTTTGCGATCCGTCGGTTCTCACATAACTTTAAAGAAACATATGAAGAAGATGATTTGTAGCATTGTTTAAACAAATTATTTTTGTTATTTGTTATCTTCATAGACAAAGAACATAAAAACTTGCAGTTGCTTTTTAATTTTGCAATTATCTATACACATTAGTAAAATATGTAGAGATTTTATAAATATAACATTTTAGCATTGTTTAAACAAATTATTCTTGATATTTTTTATCTTCTTACATAAAGAACCAATAACATAGTCTTATATAATAATTACTTAACAATTATTGGCAAATTTTGTGTCTACTTCGTAAATTAAACAAATCATAATATTGAATACTATTTCTCATAAAACTTTTTTTTGGATAGGTTTGTATCATATTTTCAAATAGTAACAGTTATCGTCAAACAGAAGCAATAATACTTTAATTAAGTATTTTTCACGCTAATTTAATTCTTTTTTTAAATAATATTTAGAAAATTTAATGTGATAGCGTACCACAAATGTAAGAATGGATGTCAAAAATTTAACAATTCTAAGAAATATGTTAAAACAATTGCTGTGTTAAACTTAAACATTTTCTTATAAACGTCCAAAAGATACAGTAGGGGAGGATGAGGCAAGGATAGTTAGTGGTTGTAATGCTTAAATGGCTTATTCAAAAAGCGCGTCATTCATGATATTTTCGTTTCTTAACACTAACAGATGATAGTAAAAATTGGAAGTCAATCTGACACCATTTTCGAATTTAGGAGTTTATTTTTATAAAACACCTGTTTTTATAAAATTTTAACGTAATCTTAATCATGTTTATTATATTTTTGCTGAACACGAATATCGTATTTATTTTTAATTAAATTCACGTTGTTTCACAAAATTTAGGAAAAATTGAAATATGGGTTCCTTGCTCCCCCTTGGGTCAAGAATAGGTTAGAGCTAATTTGGCTCAGAACAATCCTGCTAATGCGACTGCAAATTATAAAAAATGTTTAATTGTTCTTTTTAGGTTGATATACACAATGGTGCGTAATTATCCCATTAACGCCTGAAACTTCTGAAAATTTGTGTTTAATTAAAGAAATAATTTCATATACTAAAAATACTCCCTGCAAGTAACTGAAGTGTTTCTTTATGTTTTCGGGGTCGCTCTACAAGATTCCGGGCTCAGATTTAAAATTTATCAAAAAGAAAATTAAATATGTCGAATTTTGTACATTAAATTGCAAAAAAAATAAATTTTCTTTTTTTTTAAATAATTATTTCTTACTGAAAACATTTTTTTCACACGAATACAAGTGTCACAATTTGGCAAAAACTTATTAAACTTTCAAAATATGCAATAGCGGAAATAAAAAAACAAAATGGCGGCTTCAAAATAGCGCTAAATTGAGAAAAAAATTATTCAATTCATTTTATGGTGCACCGATATTTACCATGGCTATGCAATGTAATAGAACATAGTGTTTATATGTTTTTAAGGTCGCTCATAACGAATATATAATCGGACTTTCAAAATTCAAAATGGCGGATCCAATATGTCCGACAAATTTTTTTAAAATTTACTCGATTCGCTTGAATTTTGTTACTCAGGGGTTTTTGGGGTCGCATATTATGAATTTGCAATTGGATTCTCAAAATAAAAAATGTCGGATTCAATATAGCGGACAAAAATTATTTAAATTTACCAGATTCGCTTGAAACTTGTTTCTCAGGCGTATTTGAGGTCGCTGATTATGAATCTGAAATTGCATTTTCAAAATACAAAATGGCGGATCCAATATGGTGGACAAAAATTATTTAAATTTACTAGATTCGCTTGAATTTTGTTTCTCAGGAAGGTTTTGAAGTCGGTGATTATGAATCTGCAATTGTATTTTCAAAATACAAAATGGCGGATCTAATATGGCAAACAAAAAGTATTTTAATTTATTAGATTCGCTTAAAGATTCCTTATTTGTCATCTCAAATTGTTTCATCAACCTTGTCACATTATAAGTTTGAAAATATTAAGTCTTATGATAAAACAGTATTAAAAGAATTTATCAAAGCTAAGCCAATTAGATTTGGACCAAAAATTTTTGGTTGTGTACTTCTGATAGATTTGTTTTGTATTTTGCCTTATTCTGTCTTATTCTGACTATTCTGGCTAATAGATGGTCATCATTTTCAAATTTCACGCGACTAGATTTGATTTTAAAAATTTTGTCCGCCATATTGGATCTGCCATTTTGTATTTTGAAAATACAATTGCAGATTTATAATCAGTGACCTCAAACCCCCTGAGAAACAAATTTAAAAGCGAATCTAGTAAATTTAAATATTTTTTTGTCCGCCATATTGGATCCGCCATTTTGTATTTTGAAAATGCAATTGCAGATTCATAATCAGCGACCTCAAATACCCCTAAGAAACAAGTTTCAAGCGAATCTGGTAAATTAAAATAATTTTTGTCCGCCATATTAAATCCGACATTTTGTAATTGAGAATCCAATTGCAAATTCATAATATGCGACCCCAAAAACCCCTGAGTAACAAAATTCAAGCGAATCGAGTAAATTTAAAAAAAATTTGTCAGACATATTGGATTCGCCATTTTGAATTTTGAAAGTCCGATAGTAGATTCATAATCTGCGACCCTAAAAACCTCTGAGTAAAGAAATTTAAACGAATCGAGTAAATTTTGAAAAAATTTGTCGGCCATATTGGATCCACCATTTTGAATTTTAAAAATCCGATTGCAGATTCATAATCTGCGACCCTAAAAACCCCTGAGTAATAAAATTCAAACCAATCGAGTGAATTTAAAAAAATTTTGTCGGACATATTGGATCCGCCATTTTGAATTTTGAAAATCCGATTATATATTCGTCATGAGCGACCTCAAAACATATAAACACTAAGTTCTATTACATTTCACAGCCATGGTAAATATCGGTGCACCATAAAAAGAATTGAATAATTTTTTTCTCAAATTAGCGCCATTTTGAAGCCGCCATTTTGTTTTTTTATTTTCGCTATTGCATATTTTGAAAGTTTAATAAGTTTGTGCCAAATTGTGACACTTGTATTCGTGTGAAAAAAATTTTTTTAGTAAGAAATAATTTTTTTAAAAAAAAAGAAAATTTATTTTTTTTTGCAATTTGATGCACAAAATTCGCCATATTTAATTTTCTTTTTGATGAATTTCAAATCTGAGCACGGAATCTTGTAGAGTGACCCCGAAAACATAAAGAAACACTTCAGTTACTTGCAGGATGGATTTTCAGTATATTTAGTAAAAAATTATTTTACAGTTAAAAATTATTATCAATATTAACAATTATATAAACAATAATCAACTTCCTTTTGTATTTGTAAACATTTTTGTCATTTTTTAAACTTTAAATATTTATATCATATGTACATTCTTTCAAAAACTTAAACAATTTATTAGCTTAAACAATTACATTTGTTATAAACAAATTTTTCATTTTAAACAAATAAGTAGCTTTTTCATCAAACAAAATTTTTTCCTTTTTTTATATTTACTATCATAAAAAAGAACTCCTTAATGAAATAGGAATACATTAAATTATACATTTAATTTTAATAAACATTATAAGTTAACCCCTTGACTGTGGATGACGTGTATACACGTCATGAAAAAAACTGGCCCAAACAGTGGATGACGTGTATACACGTCATGGCCCGAACAAGAAAACATCTTAACGTATATTTGCAAAAATTTTTACTCCGGGGTTTTTAGGGTCGCCGATCACGATTCTGAAGTCAGATTTTCAAAATAAATAATTTTTCATCCAAAATGGCCGCCAAAAATTTTGAAAGATTTTAAAAGTCGATAAATTTTTTAAAAAATTTGTACTCGGGGGTTTTTGGGGTCGCTGATCACGATTCTGAAGTAAGATTTTAAAAACAAATAATTGTTTATCCAAAATGGCCGCCAAAAATTTTGAAAAATTTTAAAAGTGGATAAATTCTTTTAATAATTCTTACCATTTAGACTTTGAAAAGCTAATAACAGATTCGTAATCAGCGACCCCGAAAACCCCTGAATAACGAATTTTAAGCGTATTGAATGTATTTTTCAAAATCGTGACCGCTATTTGAAATCCGCCATTTTGAATTTTAAAAAACTAATGTCAGATTCGTAATCAGCGACCATGAAAACCCCCGAGTAACGAATTTTAAGCGAATCCTTTGAATTTTTCAAAATCGTGTCCGCCATTTTGGATCCGCCATTTTGAATTTTAAAAAACTAATGTCAGATTCGTAATCAGCGACCACGAAAATCCCCGAGTAACTATTTTTAAGCGAATCTAATGAATTTTTCAAAATCGTGTCCGCCATTTTGGATCCGACATTTTGAATTTTTGAAAACTAACACCGGCATCGTAATCAGCGACCCCAAATACCACTTAGTACCTATTGTCATGAAAATTTATTTACAAGAAGGTCTTACACATTTTGGGACCATTTTGTTATATTTTAGCTACACACTGAAGGGGTTAAGAAATATTTATATTTTTAATGAAGTAAACCATTATTCAGTTAAAACAGTTTACATTTAAATGCATATAAATAAATATATTTTTTCTGTGAAAAAAGAACAAAGTTAAATAGTTGTTAACTTATAATGTTTATTAAAATTAAATGAATAATTTAATGTATTCCCATTTCATTAAGGACTTCTTTTTTATGATAGTAAATATAAAAAAAGGAAAAAATTTTGTTTGATGTAAAAAGCTACTTATTTGTTTAAAAATGAAAAAATTTGTTTATAACAAATGTAATTGTTTAAGCTAATAAATTTTTTAAGTTTTTGAAAGAATGTACATATGATATAAATATTTAAAGTTTAAAAAATGACGAAAATGTTTACAAATACAAAAGGAAGTTGATTATTGTTTATATAATTGTTAATATTGATAATAATTTTTAACTGTAAAATAATTTTTTACTAAATTAGACATAAATTTAAACTTGTCTGCAAAAAAAACCAATTTTTTTTATGAAGAAGGTCCGAAGTAATCTATTTGTTAATTAAAATTGTTTGCCACAATTTAAATAAATGGTATTATGCTTTATTAATTGTCCGGTGGTCATACTAGACTAATTTAAATTGATTTCGATCATGTGCAATGGAAAAATAAAAAAATAAACATGATTTTTCTCGACGTGTCATTAATTTCGTTACCCGTCTTAGAACGGGCCATATTGTTTGCTCTGATCACTTCGAAAGTTTGGGATGGAGAATGGAACTTGATTGCCCTAGCGGAGCAGATAATAGGAGTTTGAAACACTTGTTTATTGAATGTCCCATTTTATCACCGGGTAGGCCGGAGCTCTTTGGATTTTTATATCATAGACTGGGGATTGATAACCCTGAGCAATTTAATCCGTATGAAATTGTGCTGAACCCTACAAGAGAAATGGTCGAGGCTTTGGGTCGGTTTATTGGCGGTTCCACTTCTCGCATAATAATTTAATATGTAAGGATATTAGGGCAGAATTTTATACATAAGATATACTCGTTTATTTATATGCTCTAGGTTTCAGGTTTTCTTTGTTAATTTTTGTTTTTGATTTTCTTTATTTTTTGGTTTCTTTCTGTTTTTTGTAATTTTGATAATTCTGTTTGATAATTTTGATAATTTTGTGTGAAAAGGAAATAGGAAAGGATGGGGAAGAAAGGGGGGAAGGTAGGGAGAGAAGTGAGAAAGAAAATCTCTTTTTTCCTCGACTTTGATGGATCTCTTAGTAATTTTAAATCAAGAACATCAACATCCGATAAAATTTGTAGCTTCTAGACAATGTTCAATAGTAAGTTGAAAAAAAATCCCACTGTTCATCGCGCTGGAGTACGCGAGCGGACGGACAAATTTTACTTATTACACTATATCTTTGGCAAATTGTTTCGGCCCATTTTCAGACTTATATCTTCTTTTAGGGGAAATCCCAAGTTTTCATTTGAGATTATTAAAAAGAAAATAAAAACTGCCAAACTTGCACAAAATTGCAAAAAACTATTTATTTTTAAAAATTTTTGCAAAAAAATTCTTTTTTTATTAAATAAATAAAATATTTTAAAAGTACACAAAAAACCTTTCTAAAACACTATTTACTTTTTCTAATCGAATAATTTAAGTAGAAACTACAAATGTTTAAAAAATGCATGTTCGAGTTTAAGCTGAAATTTCAGGAATAATGCCTCATATACGGAAAAATGAAGCTTATTGACCAAGAAATTGGTGGTCGTCTGATGAAAATTGGTTAACTCTCAGATTCTAGTTCAGACGAATTTTAAATCAATAATTGGAATTTCGAAAATGTTCAGAACATATTGTTATTTATTATCTACTTTTATTCAACATACAATTCAAAAAATATTTTATACAGTTCAAATTGTAGAAAATTAAATTAAAACCATGACCATCGTGGGGCCATTTTCTTTATAGTATTATTAATATTAAATTATTATTATTAATATTAATAATAATATTAAAAAAATAGTTTGATTCAATTAAATATTTTATTTGTCTATTATCTATTATATAGTTATTTTTACCAAATACGCATTACTTAGGTCAAATAAATGGAATAATTCGAATTAATAAATATTGCTTTAAATCAATTATGAAGATTGCTTGATTCAGTAATTTATGTTCTTTTAATTCAATTATTTATTTGAATCAAGAAAATAATTTTTTTGAAAGAACTACAGATTTATTTGTATAAAATATTCATAATAAATCATTATTTTATTTGGGACTAATATACTATTAATTGCGTAAAATAATTAATTATTTATCCCAAATGCTTTTAAGGTATTAGTCGCGTAAAAATGGTTCTCGTCAGATTTTTTTTCAAATTTTGCATACTTCTTCCTGAAGTATTTATCTTCAGAATGAGACCAATTTCATTAATTTTGACCGTTTCAAAGCTTCAAAAAATGAATTCAAAGTTCATACGTTTTGCATGGAGAGAGTACCCAATGCATGAATTTGTTTAATAATTATATTTATATGATAACTAATCGTCAGATTTTGAAATAAAACTGCCAAAGTATTCAATTAGATGAAACAGATGCATAAAAAAACATTCCATTTTTTGACCGCACCAAACTATAAATATATTGACAGAAAGTTAAAAAAATTAAATTATATGAACTTTCATACGAACGAATAGAGTGGGGAGTTAAACTGTCTCTCTCACTCTCACTGCCCCACTCTAGTAAGCGGCCTAGTAAACTTTTGGCCAGAGCCAGCAGCGCGACTTATACCTTAAGGACTCACATGCTTGGAAATATTAACATTAAATCATTACAATAAAATTAAAATTTGAAATCTACGGGGATCGAAAGCTACGCGTACTTATTTAGCCTAAGACCCCTAACTCTGCCGTACTAAAGAAATAGGAAAAACAAATTACATCGTTAACGTAACCGACTTATTTTATCTAAATATTTTTTTATTTGTTTTCGTAAACTACTTTATTTGCATTAAATAATCCAGTATTTGCATTAAATAATTTAATTAAATAGGGGGGCTGGGGTAAACCAGCTCATTTTTTTCAGATCGGTAAAAATCTAGGAAATTATTCTCTAAATCCAAGTTAATTTATATCATTTGAAAGCTTATGATTTCTATTAAAAAAAAGAGTTTTTTATTTATCTTTTTTAGTTTCATGAATTACAACTGTGGATTTAAATAATGTTATATTTTATGAAGAGAATGTGAAATGTAGTTACAATTTTGGTTTTAACAAGTTATAAATTTTAAATTTGAAACTAAGTGAGCGACTTTACCCCGAATGTATTCCTCACATTTCAGAATGAATTTAATTAAATCTTTTTGAAATCAGACAAAACTATATAATTATGTACTTCGAGAATGGACATACAATAGCGTAAAAAATTAACCAAATAAATTAAGGCTCAAAAATAATTATCAAAAAACTTAAAAATACAAAGACTGTTTTTTCTGACACCTCTAAAACATTTGATTGATATTTACAGTACCAATATGAGTTCATAGCGTCAAATCGCTAGTTAGCGGGTTTACCCCAGTCTCCCTTAATGTATGGAAATTATTTATTTTTTCTTGAATATTTCAAATATGTAATAAAATATAACGTTAAAAAATCGGCAACATTAAGTAAATTGAAATTTCTTTTAAAAAGTGACTTTTCTCATAACCGAAGTAATCGATTTTTTTTATTCATTACAACCACTGATAAATAAAGAAATTTTTACAATTTATGCCAAAGTGGTGTTTTTTAGGGTTAAAATGATATCTAAAATTATGTCTGTCGTTAATTTTCTAGCAAGTGTAAAAGTTGAATAAAACTTTTCAACGACTAACATAATTTTAAATATAATTTAAACCCTAAAGAACACCTTTTTAGCATAAGTGGAAAAAATTTCCTTATTTATCAGTGATTGTAATGAAAGGAAAAAATCGAAAATCGATAACTTTGGTTTTGAGAAAAATCACTTTTTAAAAGAAATTTCACTTCTATTTTGTGCACAAAATAGCTTTTTTTTGCCTCAATGATTTATTCAAATTCAGAATTAAACGAAAAAAGAAAATCAACTATTGATATATGTTGTGGACATTCTTCTAAAGATTTCCTATGAGTTGGGCAATAAAAATTTTTTTTTGTCTTAGTTGTAGTCGTTCAAAGTTGTGCACAAAATAACCCCAGGATGGGACTATTTTATGCATCGAACTTTGTCTTTTTATAATTTTTCCAAAACGTTTTTTAATCGTTTCTGCTTCATTAAATTTTTTGTCTGTATATTTCAGAGTAAACTAAAAAAAGAATGAGCTAGAAAACATTTTTTTTGTAGATATCATCCCTTTCGTACCTCCGTTACATATGTGTCCCACTTAGAAAATTTTATGTAATTCTTATAAAAGTTAACTAATTAATTTGCGATAAATTGCTTTCTATTTTGAATGGATGCTGCTACCATTAAAGAAATAGTGAATTACAAGAAATTGTAATATTTATTTTAACCTTTTCGCAGTCCAGTTAAAAATCGCTTATGGTCCAAAAACGGTCCGAAGAAAAGTTTACAAAAAAATAATATTTCATGATATACAAGGTTTTTGGGGTTACTGAATTCGAATTTGGGGTTAGTTTTTAAAAAATCAAAACAACGGATCCAATATGGCGACCTAATATGGCGGATAATTTTAAAATTGATGCGTTTCAACAGAAATTCTTTTCTCGGGGGTTTTCTAGGTTGATGATTACGAATCTGATGTCAGATTAAAGAAATTCAAAATGGCGGACCCGAAATAGCGACTACAAAAATTAAAAAAAATTAGATTCGCTTGAAACTCATTCGTTATCGAATTCAGCGACCCCTAAAACCGCCAAAAAAACGATTTTTAATCAAAACGCATAAATTTTGAAATTATTCGCCATATTGGATCCGCCATTTTGAAAATCTAACATTATATTCGTAATTAGAAACTCTGAAAACCCCCGAATAACGAGTTTCAAGCGAATCTGAAATTTTATGAAATGGTTGTAGTCGCTATTTTGAATCCGCCATTTTATACTTTGTAAATCTGACTTCAAATTCGGATTCAACGACCTCAAAAACCTTAGTGTTCACTTGACCACTCAAATCGAATTAATTTTAGTATTTTTATTTTGATATGGACATATATGGCCACGGACGCAAAGGTGGCACGACTTTTTTTGTCCATGTATGGGCCATGGACTGTCAAGGGGTTAAACAATAGCATGAATGTTAACTGTTTTTTAAAAAAGCAGTTATTGGATTCGTAATCAGCGACCCCGAAAACCCCCAAGTAACAATATTGAAGCAAATCCAACTGCTAGATTCCTTAGGGGCACGAAAGGGTTCAACCAGGTACCACTGTTTCAACAATAGGCCACCGTTGACATTTATTTCTTTTTCAGATGAAAAATAAAATTCTTTTCCTCTCTTCAACAAATATATAACTAATATTCTTATTTCTCTTAGTATTCATATACTACATTTAAATAATCCAAAAAACATTTACATCTATTATAATTCTTATTTCTCTTTAACTTGCAGTGAAGCGTTTCTCTCTCTCCTTACAAGGTAAAAAGTTCATTCTCTGTTAAAACTTTATTTATTTCTCTAACCCCTAATAAAACCCATTTTCTTTCTCTAGCTGTGGCACAGAAAATTTTGCGGAATGAAGAAATACGACGATTATTTATTATAGTTAACTAGAACCAAAAGGACGCGCGTTGCGCGCCCACTTCTGGTCCTTTCCTACAACAAAAACCTTAATATAACCTTAAATTAAATCTTAATTAAATAAAAACATATGTTTATATTTTAAAAATTATTTCTCTGTTAATAAGATTGTTTAAAAGTTTTTTAATTTTTTAAATGTAAGTTTGACAAATTGAATTTTCTAAAAAAAATTACACGTTAATGCCTATAAAAAATTCTCATTCTGGAGAAAATCACCTTTAAAATAAGCATAACATCATTAAAAAGCATTCAGTATTTTAGAAGTTATTAAAATTTTTGTAAAACATTGAAAATTATCATTTTTTAAAAATGTCTAAATAAAATATTAATCAAATGACTTCTAAAAGATCTTGATCAATTCAAAATTTAAACATCTTTTAAAACTTAAAAGATACAAAAATTTTAGTTTCCGTACGTGATACATTTTAAAATGTTTTTCATTCTCCTGAAAATGGGTATGGTCTCTAAATTTTAACTGGTAGTGTATATTATATTTTTATTAGAGTTTTTCTTATGTTTAATATTGAAATAATATATATATATATATATATATATATATATATACTACAAAACTTATTGTGTTCGTAATATGGAAATTACAAAGTAAAAACGCTACAGATATTTTCCATCAGTTTATTATATTTTTACTTATATTATGGCCAAAATAAATGAAACCGGACACTTGAAAAATTATGGCAAAACTCCAAGGATTCATTTAAAGAAAGAAAAATCAGTAACCTTCTATATTATAGAAATTGTGTAGATTTTTCTGCCAAAATACAGGCGAAAATTTTTTTATCACATCAAGTTTTTGAAAAAAATGGGGTTCAAACCCCTAAAAACAGCGTTTTTGGCACTTTTTGAAAAATTGTGGGGCAAAATCCTGACGTGATAAAAATTTCGCTATTATCAGAAATTAAAGCTTAATTCATGCCCTTTCAAATGAGCCCTCAGCCGATTAATATCTGTCAACCCTTAAAGCAGGGGGTGTGTTTTTGTCCAGGGGTGCAAAAACTTTAAAATACATATACAAGAAAAATTATTTAAGGGATTTTTTAGGGGTTGTGAATTGAGAAAAATTTTGAAGCTATAGGTTTAAGTACACGGCTACCCCTAAAAAACCCTTAAATAATTTTCTTTGTATATGTATTTTAAAGTTTTTGCACCCCTGGACAAAAACACACCCCCTGCTTTAAGGGTTGAAGGATATTAATCGGCTGAGGGCTCATTTAAAAGGGCATGAATTAAGCTTTAATTTCTGATAATAGCGAAATTTTTATCACGTCAGGTTTTTCTTCCACAATTTTTCAAAAAGTGCCAAAAACGCTGTTTTTAGGGGTTTCAACCCCATTTTTTTCAAAAACTTGACGTGATGGAGCATTTTGGACTTTAGATTCGTGTCCAGGGCAAAATTTGCCTTCGGAAACACTTTGTCGCTTTCATTATCCCGAAATGATGCAGGCCTGTGTACTTAGAGTTTTGCACATCAATACATGGTAATTTAATTTTCCCAAAATATTCAGAACATTCTTGAATTTGCAATTGTTTATAAGAATTGTTAATAACAATTTTAGATTTTAATTTTTTAACAATCTTTTTATTTTATCATTGAAGTAGGTATAGACATTAAGCTTTATTTAAAAGAAATTACTTTATTATCATTATTTGTTTCAAAGTAATAATAACATGAAAATAAAATGATCCAGAACTTCAACACCAAATTACTTTAATAATAAAATTTTTTTTGAAATTGTTTCACTTATTTTGATCTCTGATAAATGATTTATTACCATTTTTTAAATCAATTTTAATTAATTGTACACTGTCTGCGAAAATTGTGTAAATACTACATGTTAGTGCTACACAGGAAATGAAAAGTGTTGTTTTAACCTGAATTTGTGTTAAAATAACACGCAACAAATTTTACCCTCGTAGGGTAAAAATGTAGGGGAAACTGGGGCGAAAAGTTAAATTTTGCATAAATAATTTTTTTTAGACAATATAATCCGCTTAGATGCAAATATTTATATATCAATATTGTAGGGCAACTTGTCCCCTACAACTTTCAATAAAAAAGTTTCTGATATTTTCTCATACAATACATGTTTTGTCCTTTCTTGAAAATTTAGTTTTTTTTTACTTTTCGCCCCATGCTGGGGCGAAATGTTGAATTCTATTTCTAGCCTACTAAAACTATTTTCTGATAGGTGTTAAGTAGTAGATAAGTTAAAGTATTCATAAACAAGTTATTTAGTTAATAAAAGATCTGTGTTTATTGCACAAAAGCTTTAGAACAGTTATAAAGTTAAAAAAAAAATTTTTCAAAAAAAAAAAATTTTGGTTTATTTTACGTGAACGGTCTTGTTTTTTGACAGAGTACTTCCCTAATGTCAAATAAGTCATTTTTAAACAAATAAGCCCAAAAAATCAAAAACAAAAGAAATTTAACAACATGTAAAAATACATTTACCTTTTCGCCCCACCATCTTATTTTGAACTGAAATCAAAAATTTTCTTTTTCTGTTTAAGCAACATAAACTTTTGTATAATAAAAAACTGGGTACTTGTTTAAGATTTATTAAAAAAATATTAAACCATGTAAAGTATTCCTGAAATTATATTAATTTTTTAATAAAACAAGGCAAACTCAAGGACGAGATCAAGCATTTTTTAAATGATTCTAGAAAGTTATTTAAATTTCTTTACAAGAAAAAGAATAGTTATTTTCGTATCAAGGGCGCAAAATAGGTGATTGCGACGATGGCGAAAGGAAGGGACCGAGGGGACACAATTTCGCTCCCTCGGCTTCGCCTCGGGCGCGAAATTGTGTCCCCTCGGTCCCTTCCTTTCGCCATCGTCGTAATCACCTTTGCGCCCATGATGCTAACATAATTTTTTGTCCTAACTGCACGGAAAGTATGTCATTGAGGGCACGAACGATTAAACGCTCATATTAGTTAAAAATTAAACTCTCTATAAATGTTAACTCTTTGAAGTCTATAATGATACAAGTTTTAATATAGAAATAAGAAAACAATGTATTCTGGAAATATAGTAATTGCCAATTTTTATAACCTAAATGTGAACAAAACCAAATGTGTCTTAATTTTTTTTAGAGAAAATCGAAAAAAAATTGCACATTTTTCTAGAAAAAATAAAACAAGTTGAAAATGTTTGCATTTTTATAGTCAACATAAAAAGAAACTCGAAAATATCACATTTTAATGCCCGCTTCCCCTACCCCTGGGTTGTAATGAGTCACTTTGCGCCCGCTCTAAGTGCTCGAAATGACATACTTTCCGTGCAGGTAGGACAAAAAAATTATTTTATATAATTAAAAAGTAGTATTTTACACAATTTTTAAAAACTTACCTCCTTATCCTTATTTTTAATCACAAAAATTTTTTTCGTCTTATTTTTTTTAATTTTGAAAAGAGAAAAAACATGTTCTTCACTTTGGACTTTTATTTTTCTGTATTATATACTGCAAAAATGTGTTAATAAACTGTAACTACACTGTAAAAAAAGGGAGTTAAATTTTAACTCCCCAGGGGATTCTATAAAAGTCGCACCCATTGGGGAGTTAATGCCAGGGGAGTTAAATAAAGAGAGTTAAAACTTTACACCCAAATTCTAACTCCCCAAGGAAGAAATAACTCGCGCGGGTTTTGAATGAAGGGAGTTAGAAATTAACTTTCTTTTGGAGTTGATTTTTAACTCGAAAAATTTCACTCCCAACTCCCGAGTCCGTTAACTCCCTTAATTTTTTACAGTGTATATATATACTTACTTCAAGTATAAAATAGACTACCAATGCTAAAAAATAAAAAACTGGTAGTCTAAAATAGACTACCAGTAACGCTCCTGTATATAATTTGCTTGAATCTCACTCGCACTCATGCTTACTACTAATTCATAGTTTCTCTCTCTCTCTCTCCTCTCTCTATCTCTGCTCACTGGTCACTCAATAGACTGCCTACTGGTTGAAAGAAACCCTTCAAACAATAGACCAGGTACTCGAGCAGACCTTTCGTTTCTCTTTAAATTATATATATATATATATATATTTCAAATATCTTACTGTCTCCTTCTTTCTAGATACT
Source organism: Leptopilina heterotoma (assembly GCF_015476425.1). NCBI lineage: Eukaryota > Metazoa > Arthropoda > Insecta > Hymenoptera > Figitidae > Leptopilina > Leptopilina heterotoma. Next base: position 69,572 of record NW_025111163.1, read on the forward strand.
AAATACCATTATCGGTCTCTGTTTATAACGCAGAAAATCTAACGCTATTGCTTTCTTCCTCTTTCGAAAGTAAATAACATTAGAATGTCTCTCTTTACCTAATTTGCATATCTACTGATTTCATATAAGGATTGTCAAATAATTATCTGTTTATTAATTTGAATATTACAGAACACATTTGAATCCTAAATAATGTTTGAAAAACCATAGAAGCACCTAAACAATGTAAATATATAAAAGTTGAAATTTCACCGGACTCTCCCCTTAAATATGGAATCAGTCGTTATTTAAATCTATCAAAAAACAGTTAAACATGCTTGCCTTTCTAGTTGATCAATTAAATTTGTCGAAATCAAAATTTGAAGCGCCCTGATGTAAATTCCATATCAAATTAAAAATAACGTTTTTTTTCTTCCTTTTCTGATACTCTGGGCTTTTCTCTTTTTAGTAAGTTTTGATAAATTTTTCGTACACACTTGACTTTTTGAAGTTAATTTAAAATAATAAAGAAAATTCTAATTAAAAATACTTAATTATTGCTATAATGTTGTATGAAATTATGCTTGCTAAATTTTTCATTTTATATGTATTATATGATAGAAGGATATATATGTATATGAGGCATTCCATGTCAAGTGATCCAGGTGTCTTACGGTGTAATGCTTATTTCGATAATTTTTTACTCTTAAACTATTAAACATAAAAATTTGTCAAGGTACATTTTGGAAAGGTTTTTTCATGCTCTTTCGATTGAAAATAAGCATTAAAAAAAAAAAATTTTTTTTGACCCAAAAAAATCAAAATTAAAAATAAATTTTAATTTTTTGGAAAAAAGGTCCCATTTTTTTTTTTTTTAAAACGAAAGCTGAGGTTTTTTCCTAAAAGGACATATAAATGAAAAAGTGGGACAAGAATGTTTAAACATTGAAAAACAGAGGTTTCTACTCTCTAAACCCGGTTTTTAGCTCTGTTAACGAGAAAATTCATTTTTTCAATGTTTAAACATTCTTGTCCCACTTTTTCATTTATATGTCCTTTTAGGAAAAAACCTCAGCTTTCGTTTAAAAAAAAAAAAATGTACCTTGACAAATTTTTATGTTTAATAGTTTAAGAGTAAAAAATTATCGAAATAAGCATTGTACTGAAAAACCCAAAAATTTAACCCCCTCCCCCTCGGAAAATATTGGACTAGGTAAAAAAATATTTTCACGAAAAATTACTATCTATTAGTACTACAAAAGCCTCAAGTTTTGCTACGATTGGAGAAAAATTTTTCTCCACCTGGATCACTTGACATGGAATGCCTCATATATACAAATTTGAGTGCAGCACTATTGTTAAAATAATAAAAAAATGAAATATATGTAATTGTTCCTTGAAGGGCTATGTAGCCCTAGGAACTTGTATTAAATAAATAAAATAAATAAATAAAATAAATTTGAAGTATTTTCAAATTTTGCAAAAAAATTCTAAAATCTTAAAATTTTCGTAACTTCATCAATTTGTATTCAAATTTTATAAATAAAAACTCATTTTACGCAGAATGAAGTATACTTTTAAGAAATTATGAAGGAAAAAGTTTAAATTGGAATACTATTCTAAAAACCTCGTTAGAGTTGAAAAAATTGAGTAAAGATCGAAAAATCGCAAATTTGTTTAACTGTGGTCTTGTGAATTTCTATGTTGACTAAACGAGCAATACACGGTTTAAAAGATGTACTTGTCTCCATTCAAATGAAAAAAAAAATTTAAATCGGTTGAAAATTAAGGAAATTATTAATAATTTTTTACATGAATACACAAAAAACGGTTTTTTGCCCCTAAAATTAAATTTTGGGATGGGTCCGATTTAAAGTTCCATTCTAATGTCACACAGTGTAATTGTTAGCAATTCTTCTAATTATTGCAAAATTAAAAGTAACTGGCAAGGCTCTACGTGCATTGTTTTAAAAAAAGTAAATAATAATAACCATTTGCCTATAATATCAAATTCATTGCAATGTTAGATTTGGTAGTTTAAATTTTGAAACTCCGACTCTTTATTTGTAATCAGTTACACCAAAAACCTCCAAGTAACGACTTTTAAGCAAATCCAATTAGTTGCTAAATTTGTCATTTACCATGTTAAATGCGCCATTTTGAATTTTAGTAATCTGACTTCAGATTCGTAATAAGGTACCCCAAAATCTCCCGAGTAACGAATTTCAAGCGAATTTCATTAGTTTTTAAATTTGTCATCCACCATTTTGAATTTTGAAAATCCGACTTCAGATTCGTAATCAGCGACCCTAAAAACCCCCTAAGTAAGGACTTTGAAGCGAATCCAATCAGTTTTTGAATTTGTCGTCGGCCATATTGGATCCGATAGTTTGAATTTTAAAATTCCGACTTCAGATTCGTAATCAGCGACCCCAAAAACCTCCGAGTAACAAACAAGTTTCAAGTGATTTACTTGATGAAAAAGTCATACGCACTTTAGGCTCAGTTTATAATATTTCAGCTTAACACAGAAGGGGTGATTAATTGGACTTAAATGAAAGTTTTTATTCTTACTGATTAAAAATGTGGAATTTTTTGTAATTACTAAATTTCTTCGGAGAAACATGGTTAGCTGAAGAAGCTACAATATTTTACTAGTTCTAGAAAAGAGTTTCGAAAAATTTGAAATATGTACTAAGTAAAAGCTTGATCTTAGGATATCCTGAGGATGTCTATGTCCGTTCAAAGGACGTTCTGAAGATATCTTATGTCATAGAGTCATCCTAAGGTCTAATGCCACTTTTGCAAGTGGTCTCTCAATTTTGACCACCCAGTAAAGAAAGCAGAATTGGTTGTGAGCAAAAAGAATTGGTTGTGAGTTTCCCCCAATACGTTTTCGCGTGAAAACCGTACTAAGGGATAAAGTTAATTCTGTTCTCTTAAATCTTTCGATTTTACGTTTATTGACTCGACTCGACTGCATATAGTCGTGCACAGAAATGCCTTTCCCGTCCGAACGTGTCGCATTCGTATGTTCCCATGGAAATTTATGTGTGCGACACGTTCGGACGGGGAAGGTATTTCTTAGTAGGGCGCTGCACTGTTGATCTATTACAATTCCTATTCCTAAAATTATTACTTTTCCTAAAATGGTTTTAGATCGTTTCATATCCTCCACATACCGTCTTAAAAATGTTTTATGTTCTAAAAACGTTTTTAAAACATTAGACGTTTTTAAACCGTTATGAAGCGGAAATAAAACGTTTTAATGAATTGTAGGAACGATTTAAGGGAATCATGTCGGAAGTCTATCGAGGAATTGACAATATGGGAGCAGAAAATAGAGTTTATAGAGATATTAAAACATTATTATACCAAGAAGAATATCTAACAGATTTTCAAGTTATAATGTGGTGAGATTATTAAGTCAATTAAAATAACAGTCTTATCGTTGAGAAAGTAATAACTCAAAAACCTTTGTTACGCGTGATTTTTAAAATTAAAAAAATATTGCTTTACCATAAGACAACAAAAACTGATAACTATTTCTATAACGACAAAAATATTAATTTTCTTCGTGAAACGATTCTACGGAAACCGCTCTACGAAAATTCCGTACGGAATACCGTAAAGAATTTCCGTACGGAAGTTCTGCAAATATTCCACATTGTATATTTCTGTAGTTTTCGACAAATTTTAAAAAACTGGTAAACTAAACAACTCCAATTGGAGTTGGTAACAATTTTTTATCAGGTAAGAATTTTTTCAGTGTAAAAGTAATTAAAAAATTTTAAAAATTTAATAAGGAAATAATATTAAAAAGTGGATTTACTAAAATATAATAAAATCATTTATGGAAATCGAGAAAAAAAGTTTAATTTTGAGTTAGGCAAAAACGTTAGGACAGGTGGATTTTTACTTTTTCGATTTTTCAATTAAGAAAAATTAAAAATTTCTGGGAATTTTGGGCAATAAGTGTAGTCAGTTTTTAATAATTATAAGGTAGATTTCTTCGATGGGTGACATAATTAAGTTAAGTTAATTTAAATTAAAACTTGTTTTACATTGTGAACAAATTGAGGCCTTGGATCCAATAACTCGCCCGACGCTCGGAGGAACGCGCAACTGCCAGTCAGTGAGCAGTGAGCGCCTCTGGGCCACTTACTGCTACCCGACTGGTATTAGCGCGTGCCTTCGAGCGTCGGGCGAGTTATTGGATCCAAGGCCTCAATTGTTTTTAGTCAAAATATATTTTTGTATCTTTCAGATACATATGAATATACTCATTAGATTGAATAATGATTTTGGACATAAACAAATTTTTTTCTAAGAAATGAGAAGGAAAACTAGTAATGTGAAAATTTATTTGATATTATCATTAAAATTCGAAATTCAAAAATGTTTTTCCTCAGGATTCTTAAAAATTAATTTTCTAGTGTTTTTAAAAACTTCGCTGGACTTCGTCAAAATATGTAGACTATAGACTTTTTTAGACAGTAATAAATTATTAATAATCGGAAAATCATTGGACCCTAGACTGCCACAATATTTTTCCACACGGGAGTTTGCAAATAATATTTTCATTGAAACATTGCTTTGCATTACTTCTTAACATTATTAGAAAGCAATTTTCCGAAACTATATTTGCTTAAATATATTACGTCATAATACAAATTTGATTGAAAACAAAAATTAGAAATTGAATTGGAAACTCTGTAGAAAACATTAGGAATCTTCTGAATAATTATCTTTACAGCCTATTAAGAACACATTACAACCTTGTAAATTCCTCATTGCTACAAAAACATATTAGAAAAATAGTATAATACCTAGTTCATCTTCCATTTTGTTCCTAGAAGGTTTATAAGTGTTTTATAATATTTTTAAAGAGGCTTTTTATCAGATAGAGCAGTCTCCCATGTTTATTAAACTTAACCTGGGAACATTCAAATAATTTGCATCTAACAGAGAAAGATTCTCATTGGCGAGTAGATAATTTGAATTTAGTATTTGTAGAACATTTGAACCACGTAATTGAATAATTATGTATTATTAAAAAAATGTTTCCAATTATTAAATAAATGTATGTTAAGTTCAACGTTGTATAATTTAACTGTGCCAGGTTTAATAAAATTTATTTTCTATTATTAAATATAAGTGTTCAGTTTTACTGTCCACTATTTAATTTAGTAGAATTTAAAGAAAATAATTAAATGAAATGTGTTTTTAAATATTATTTATGTTTAGTATTAAATAAAAATTATTATTATTAAACTCATGTAAAGAAATAAACAGAAATTGAAAAATTATTTATGTAATTAAGAAAAGCATTAATTATTTTAGAGGGAAAAATAACAAAGAAGTAAAATTACATGTAGTTACAATTTTTAAAGAAATCTGACATCGAAAAACAGAACCAACGCAGTCGACCGCGAAGCTATCGACGGATGCGCTAGGGTATTTAAAAAATTAAAGTAAACTTCTATTATACTTATGTATTTTATAAGTGTACTTTTGTAAAAGTAACGTAAGTGTGCAGAAAGACTGCAAGTCATTGTCAGTTTATATTATTTGAAAATAATGAAAATTGCTTTTCTGTATGTATTGTTCTTCTGTTTATTATATCAATATTGCCATAGTAATCAGAGTGAAGTCATAATAATAGCACTTGGTTTATGGAGAGAAATAGATGACTGATATTTCTATTTAATTTATGTTTTATGATAACCTTTTATTACTAAATTTCAATCTGAATAAACAAATAATGGAATCTCTTGTCAAATACGATAACCCAGTTTTAATTTCAACAAAAGCAGAAAAGGTAACATAAAAATATACTTCTTGATTTTGGTTTCAAATACTATTTAAACAACTACAATAGTTTATATATATTTTTTAATTTTTATACTTCGTTCAGTAGACATAAGCTTTATGGTTTTGTTCATACATATTTTTTATAAAATCCAGACGTTATTGTTTTTCATTTTATCTTAAGAAATCGTGTTATGAAGTACAGAAATTTGTTTATTTTACTCAAAGTAAGGTTAGCAACTGTATTACTCCCTTACGTAAATTTTAAAATAAATCCTTTGTTTCTATTATCAAAAATGTTTTTAAATAATTTATATATTTAATTAATTATATTGTAATTAATAATTATTATTTATAATGCATAATAATCGTATTTGAAAAAATTATCCTTTATTTAGGTAAATATTTTTAACCACATCTAACAGCTTCCTGCATAACCTTTGAGTTTTTATTACAAGCACCGATTTAAATTTTGTTGTTACAGCAAAGTAATTAAATTTATTATTTAATAATTATCAAATAATTTCTTTTAAATTTAATGTACTAATAACAATATGTAGAATAATGTTTCGATGATAAATTTTCAATTTCAATTATGTATAATTAGTTTTTGTAGTAGTTTTTAAACTTAGAGGCTATTTATTAATTACGTGAGGGTCTCGAGGGGAGGATTGGAAATCTCTACATGACCTAACATCGGGAGGAGGGGGGCAAAGCCATTCTTACGTAATATTTTACTAAAAGTCGAAATTCGCCCGGATTTAAAAAACTTCATGTTGTTTGATTTATTTGTAAATATTGAAAAAGACATTTATTCATAAAAATAGTACTCTTTTGTAATATAATATTTGCAATCATCACTTATAAAAATAAATTAATTTAAAACATTATCCACTTGAGCCCTTAAAAAAATTTACATTTGTTATAAACAATTTAAAGACTAAAAACTTTATTATTTAAGAGTTGTTACATTTTTTAATTTAAAAGTTATATTTATGAAAGAAACAAATATTTTATGATACCTGGAATTAAGATAATGAAAAAAATTATTTGTTAATTAATTTAATAATTAATTAAGCACTTTTAATAAACAAATAAATATGTAATAGAATTGATTATCTTACAGGATTAAAATTAACAAACAACTGGATTCATAGGCATATTGAAAGAAAGGATATACTTGTTTTTTTATTATAAACAAATTATGCTGGTTAAGGATATTTCATCAAAGGCATAAATAAATGGATTTTAAGTTAAATTAATAATTGGATTCGTAGACAAAAAATATACCCGTTTCTTGATTTCAATTGGTTAACGATAATTATTTAAACAAAATAATAAACATTTAACTATGTTTAAAAACTGTTGACTCCAATCAATTCTGTGTAAAAAAATAAGGAATTTTTGTATGGGTCATTTTTTTGTCTAAGTCGTATATTTTCATAAAATTATTATGAACAAATTATGGTGGATGAAGTTTATTTCATCCCATGCAAAAGCAATTAAAAATTAAATATAAAAAACAGGTATATCATTTTAACAAATTTGCCTATGGATCCAATTGTTAATTTTACTTCAAATTAATTTTTTATCCTTGGGATGAAACACCATTTACTCAGCATAATTTGTTGAAAACAATTTTATGAACAAAATACGACTTGCACAAAAAAGTTACCCATTTAAAAATTTCTTAATTTTTTGTACAGAATCGATTGGCATCAACAGTTTCTAAAAATTAAAACTTGTTATAAATTTGTTTCAACAATTATTGTTAAAAAATTGAAAATTAAAATAAAAAAACATATTTTTTTAATTTGCCTATGAATCCAACTGTTAAATAATTTTTTAATGCAATGACTGGTTTCTTCATGGGACTTAATGAATTGGTTAAATATTGAAATTAACATTTTTTAGCATTTTTTAATTAAGATTGTTTAAATAATCGATTATTGAATTGTTATATTTTTATTCTACTACGTACTTTTAAATGTAAGTTGGTTATATTAAAATGATTTTGTGTAAGAAATGATTACTTTGTTGTACAAATTAACAATATGAGGAATTTGTTAATTAAAATCGTTTGAGTTAACTACATAAAAAATAAATAAGTAATTACCTGTTAGATTACTTTCGTAATCTGGGTCGTCGCACAAATAAATAATACATTTCAATTATAAAGAAAACTATTTTATTCAAGTTATAATTATTTAAGTTACACAGTCTTTTTTTTAAACTCTTAATTTTAGGAACACGATTTTAAATCACAGTGCACGTTGCGAGATAATACAGAGAATGGTAACGACGCGTTGTTCGTAAAAGTACCAGAGCAGCCTAGTGGCGCTAAACGTAACTAACAATATAAAGGCGGGCGTATTTGAAATCTGTCACTCCCTCCCGTTCGTCCTTATATTTTAAACTAAATTTCAATCTTATTAACAATAATAGATAAAATAAACTTTTCCTTTTGATATAGTGATTTTGTTCCTTGGGTGCCTCATCATAATTTAATTAGTATCTGAAAATAAACATAAGCATTAGACATTTGAATTCATGATTTTATTAACTAAGTTCTTGTGTAGATCAAAGGACAAACGTTTTGTAAACTCATCAACTAATTGTTCTTTAGACCTTATCCATTTTATAGTAACAAGTTTTCTCTTAACTCATTCCTTAACATGATGTTCCTTGACTTCAGTCATGTGTCTTAATTTATTCCCACCGCTTGTTTCAACACTGACACTCGCCTCCTTATTGTCACACCATAAAGTCATAGGAAGCAGAGGTTCAGTTAAAATTAATTTTAATGAATTATACATTGCTATTAATTCTTGACTAGCTTCACTCATTGAAACGTATTCTGCTTGACAGGTCGACAACGAAACATAATTTTGTTTGTGAGTTCGCCATGTAATTGTGTCTCCAAATAATTTAATTAAATAACCACTTGTGGTTAAAGAGTTTTTACAACCTGCGAAGCTTGCATCAGAATACGCTTCTAATCCCTCACCCTCACCTTTGTATTTTAAACTCAACCCTTTTGTACCATTTAAATAGCTGAATATTCTCTTCACCATTTTCCAGTCATTTTCTGTAGGATTCACTTGGTGTCTACTTAATACATTAACTGCATAAGTGATGTCTGGTCTCGTCGCACCTGCCAGATATAATAAGCTTCCTACGGCTTGTCTATATGGATAATTTTGTTTTGTTTCTGTATTTAGTAATGACTCATCATTGTCTTCTTCTTCTCTCATCTTTCTTTCTCTATTATTTACTTGAAGAGTATTCATAGGTGTTCTTTGAGGGTGTAATTCATTAAAACCAAATTTCTTTAACATTTTAGTTATGAGTTTTTCTTGATGTAATTCGATAATTTTATTCTTTTTGTCTCGATTAATTTGAATGCTGAGAAATTTTTTAGGTTCACCTAAACTGACTAATTCGAATTCTTTACTTAATTTGCTTTTAACTTCTTCCAATTTTTTGTCATCATTACTCGACATTATTATGTCATCTACATAAACAACAAGAATTAATAATTTTTCTTTTTCTTTCCATAAAAATAAACATGGTTATATGTCTGAATTTTCTAATCCTACGCTTAATGCTGCTTTAGTGAATTTGTCATTCCACCTTTTTGAACTTATACGTAATCTATAAATTGCTCGTTCTAATTTGCACACCTTTTCTTTTCGTTCCTCTTTGCTGTGTTCTGTTAGTTCCTCGTGGTATTTCCATATATATCTCTTCTTCAACCTCACCATTCAAGAAGGCGGTTTTCACGTCAAATTGACATGCCTTTAGATTATATTTATTGATTTATTGATTATTGCTAATACGGCTCGAACTAACGGTAATCTTGATACTGGTGCGTAAGTATCACTTAATTTATACTTGTTTTTGTCTTTAAAGCCTCTTATAACTAATCTCGCCTTAAATTTATCGCATCCATTAATATCGATTTTTCTTTCAAATAACCATTTTGAATCAATTACTGTAATCTTTTTACCGTCTCTAGTTTTGCTTGGTTTTGTTATTATTTTCCAGACTTTCATATTTTTTAATGACATTAATTCCTCATCAATAGCTTTTTGCCAATTGTTTTTGTCTGGTAAATTCATCGCTTCTTCAAAATTTATTGGGTCTGAATTAATTATCGCTAAAAGGGTATTGCACGTTTCTTCATTTAATTCGATTTCATTTTCTTTAATTATGGGTGAAGACTCCTTTTCGATAATGTTAATATTCGTGTTTACTTTTATTTGTTCATTGATTTGTGGTTTATTTTTTGTTGGTCTTCTTCTTTTACGTTTAATCTCTCTCTCCGTTTTTGTTAATTCTCGTCTTTCATTTTGTTTATTATCAAATTTATTAAACCAATTACTTTTGTCTATTTCATTTTCAATTTAGGGAATATTGTTAATATCTTTTTTTTATATTTATCACCATATACTAACTTTTCATTGAATCTCACGTGTCGACTATCATAAAATTTCCCATCTTCTGGTTTTAGCAATTGATAACCTGTCGGTGTATACCCAACTAATACTACTCGTCTACCCTCTGCTGGAAACTTTGGTCCTACTCGTCTTTGAACTTTGATATATGCAACACACTCGAATCTTTTAATTTGACTTATATCAAAATTGTGATTAGGATTGAATTTTTCTAGAGGAATTATCATGTTATTTAATTTATGTGGGGAACGATTATACGCATAAATGGCAGCAGATAAGGCTAAATCCCATAGATTTTCCGGTAATCTTGAATCATACATATAACAACGCACCTTCTTTTGTATGGTCTGATTGAATCTTTCTTATACACCGTTAGGTTCTGGTGTATCAGGACATGCTATTTGTAATTCCGCACCTAATTCACGTAGAATTTCTAAGGTATATCCTCCTGTATACTCTGTGCCTTGGTCAGTTCTTAAATAACACACCTTTGCATCTCGCCTTTATAAATTTCGCGCGCTTCTTACAAAATATTTTAAACATTGACCTGTTTCACTCTTCGTTTTTATGGGATATGTAATTGTTAATCGCAAAAATAAATAAATAAATAAATAAATAAATAAATACCGATATAAATCGATATCCTTTTGGAAATGTTGCCGGTGAGATAGGACCCATTATGTCTGAATGAATGATTTGAAGAGGAGCAGTTGCTCGATTTTGCGTTGATAAAAATGGTAATTTGTTCATTTTTGCAATTAAACACACCTCACATTTTGTTATTTTCTTATCAAAAACTACTGAATTTAATTCTTTATTTTCTGGGAATTTCTTTTGTAATGATTTTAAGTATTCAATTGACGCATGGCCAAATCGACTGTGCCATATAAGTGCTTTATTATTTTATTCATTTTTATTATTTAATAAAAGACTCTCCTCTTCAGGTAATTCAATGATAGATAATTCGTCAATATCGTGAAGTTTTCTATCCCAAATGGTAACATCAAAATTTGACTGTTCATATGGAGCTTTGTTAGTTTTATTTTCCTCGTCTTTAGTTACAGAATTGTTTAAATTTTCTTCAGGTGATTTTTCAATTATTTCTTCGTTTGTTTCTCTGTTTAAAATAATAAGATTATTATTTTTAATTGATTCTACTAGTTTTTTTTATTTACTACACTTCTTGTCAAATACCTATGAATTTTATCCTCCCCTTTAGCTAAATTTACAAAAATATCTTTACTTATAATTTTATCAAAATTCTCATCATTATTTGAAATACCTTTTATTTTTAATTCTATTTCCCAAAATGGTCTTTTATAAACGCCTGTTAATAATTTTTCATTTGAAATGGGATCTATTATGTCTACTTTCTCGTCATCTAAATATATTCCTAAACCCATTTCGGCAAATTTTCGCAATGAAAGTAAATTTTCTTTTAATGCTTCAGCAAACAGAACTTTGCCGATTTTAAGTGTCTCGCCATTATTTAATTTTATTTCGATTTTACCCACTCCCTCCATTTTTAAATCCGCAGATTTATTTTTGTTTGCACATTTAATTACACCAGTTTCTAATTTATTAAAAGTTTTGAATATTATTTTAGAATTAGTTAAATGGTCTGTCGCTTCCGAATCTGCTAAACATTTGATTTTGATATTTTCATTAACCTTCTCGTCTTGTGTATTAATATAAAATGTTCTATTATTTTCAAAAGAATTTTGTTGCTTACCCCTTTTATTTTTATCCTGTTGTTTCGTTTGTTTGTTTTGTTTAGAATTTTTACCGTTATTCCGTTGATAAATTTTATTTTGATCTATTTAGAAATTATTTTTAAACCCACCTCTATTTCCATTACTCCTTCCCCTTTTACCATAATTAGGATAAGCTAATTGTGACTTTCTTTTAAAACCTCGCGCCTGATTAAATGAATTTATATTTTAATTTTTGTACCTTGGATCTCCTCTTCCATAGCCTCTTCCTCTGTATGAATGTTCAGGTTGATTGTTCGTTGTTGGACAATTATTGGCAATATGATTTCCGAATTTGTTACATCGGTAACACATCTTTCCCTTTCCTTTCTTGGGACAGTACGCACCTATATGACCGTAGTCCTGACATTCGTAGCATCTCTTGTTGACCTCGCCTGTTACCATATTTACTGCTCGTATTTCTTTTTCCTCTTCTTTTTCACACCGTGTCGCCTCATCCTGCATAAGTAAAAGTTTTAATTCTTCATAAGTGATACCTTTGTTTTTAGTGTTTCGAGAGACAAATTCTATTGTTTGTACAGAAGGTACTGACACCATTATGGCATTAAAGAACGCATCTCTTTTCTCATCTTCAGAGAAAGGAACCGAATTTTGAGAGTTTTTATAATTTCTGATCGTGTCTTCGAATTTTTCTATCTCCCGCCGTGGTTTTTTCAAAAATATATTTCATGTTATACAATTGTTTACGCACTGTATGAAAATTTAAGTTAGTTTCACATCTTCTAATTTCTGATAATTTTTTTAAGTATTTCTTTTGGATCTTGAAAATTTAAAACTTTCGCGTGATAATTACTGTCAAGGTGGTTAATTAGTATGTCCCTAACTTTGATTTTTTGTTCATTGAGTATTTTCTCATCTATCTCGCCTAGAAATAAATTTCTCATCTTTGACGTGTAATAAATCACAAGATCTTAATTCTGATGTGAAATAATAATAATAATAATAATAATATGCATGAAAAAAAATTTTCGTTAAAAAATATTAAAAACTGTAAGAGAATATCGATTTTTAATATTCAAATCTTTAAATTTTACCAAAATTTCGAAAGCCGTAAATCTTTAATTTTTTTCCAAATTGTGTATATTTACGTAATTTGATGCTATTATTAAAAAAACATTGTTAAAATTTATATTTAGCTCATTTACGTAGTAAATTCCATAAAAATCATAGTCCAAAGCTTTTATGATATACTTTATATATACCGAAATAAATGCAAAAAGCCATGATTTTTATAGTTTTTACCATGAAAATGAGGTAAATGTCAATTTTAACGATGTTTTTTCGACTCAGAGCATCAAATTGTAAAAAAATAAAGGTTTAGGACTTCCGAAATTTCGGCAAAATTTAAAGATTTGAATATTAAATATCGATCTTCTCTTAAAGTTTTTAATATTTTTTCACGAAGTTTTTTTTCCATGCATATTTTACCATTCTAAACAACTTCTCGCATGGATTTGCAATAATATGCAATAGGTCAGAAGAAAAAAATTCTAACCTCTTCAAAAATTAAAATTAAATATTTTTGACCATCTTATATGTTTTCAGGTTAAAAATGATGCAAGAAAAAAAATATTACCTCGTTTAATAATTTTATTTCAAAGGCGTCAAAATTAAGGTAGGGTCTCCCCTTAAAAGTTATCCCCCCTTTATTTATTATCTCAAATTTTACTACTTCGTTGAGTTTATTTTCATTAGTGTTATTTTTATCACTAGAATCTTTAAAGTTTAAATTTTTACAATTTGTTGAGCAGATTTGATAGAAACAGAGCAGAAATTGTAAACAATTTCGACTATTTTGTCAAATTTGTTTTCTTGACTGTCTAATCTCGACATGACTGAAAGATTATTTTTATTAGTTTGAGGCATATGGGGAAGGGATTCAAGTTTCTTTGGAATTTTATATTTTTCTGTATTATTTTGTTTTATCTATTTTAATTTTTATTATTTTAATGTTCTTTCCACTCTTTCAAACTCGACTTTAAATTTATTCTTTTGAACATTTTTGCAAACACGTGCAGGTGATTTTGAAAATTATATTCAATGTGTATTATATTTTTACTCACCAGGCCTGGCTTCTTCCTTCAAATTTTCTTTTCCACTTTGTGACATTTTCTCGCCTTTTTCTCTTCTTTTAATTAATTTTTTCGCGTGGTGGAAACGTGGACGATGTTTTCTCGATTCACTGGGCTTCCATAACCTGTTGGATTACTTTCGTAATTTAGGTCGTCGCACAAATGAATAATACACTTCAATTATAAAGAAAAGTATTTTATTCAAGTTATAATTATTTAAGTTGCACAGTCTTTTTTTTAAACTCTTAATTTTAGGAACACGTTTTTGAATAACAGCGCACGTTGCGAGATAATACAGAGAATGGTAACGACGCGTCGCTCGTAAAAAATTTTTAATTTATCTGCTGGATAGAATAATGTTTAATATTTTATTAAGTTTACATTGATATTTATTTATGTTTTCAATTTTTACATTTCAATTATTACATCTATTTAATAAACAAGTTTAGTTCGATAAAAATGTCCATAAAAATGTTCTAATATCAATAATCGTGAGTTTATAGCCAATTTTTTTAGTTTTGTGTCAAAGTATAATCTAAAAAAACATACAGAACATCATTAGATTTGATTATGAAGGTATTTTTTAAAGATTTTTGTAAAAAATGATGTATCAATTTTTGCGAATTTCAGCCTTTTAAAAGAATTTTTCTGAAACTTCGTAAAAAGGTGTATTTTTCCTCGAAAATTATGAGAAAATATCGCGAACCAGATTCAAAATTGACTAAAAAGTAATTTTTCTCAAGAAATAAAGTTTTGAAAGTGGCAGTCAAATTGATTTGCTTTCCAAAAGAAATAGAAAGTCGAATTTATGTTTGAAAAAGTAATAATTGTATTAAGAATTTCATACAATGTTAGAATTAGGTGCACATAATTTATTTACAAATAATAAATATAAGTTTTATGTGCGAATAAAAAACGAAATAAATGTGCACTAAAAATACAATATTATTACTTAACAAAATATACTTTCTTACCTATGTAAGTTTTTATATTAATACTAAATACCTACTAATTAATAATAATAAAATAAAAATCAAGCTTTAAATTCAATATAAATATCTTGATAAGAAGGTAGCATATGTTCCCTTTTATGTAACAAAAATTTTAGTTAATAAAAATATATATTATTAGAAAGAACATTGGAAAAAAACACTTGGTTTGACCAGTAGAGGAGACTGGGGTAAACCCGCTCACTTTTTTCAGATCGTTTAAAATCTAGGAAATTATTCTCTAACTCCAAGTTAATTTATATCATTTGAAAGCTTATGATTTCTACTAAAAAATAAAAAACAGTTTTTGATTTATCTTTTTTAGTTTTACTTAATGAAATTTTTTAACACACATATATCAAATTTCGAAACTACAATTTTCCAGGGTAAATCCGCTCACTTTATCTTTTCAAGACGAAACAGTTTTATTTTTTAAATATTAAAATTCGTCTTATTCCCGTCTTAAGTATGCTTTATTATTAATAAACTATGACTTTATGCAATGATATTTTATAGAATAAATGCCCTATTTCTTCAGCAAACCCCGTGTCTAACGTATTTAAGTGTCCTCTTTCTGAATATGCTATTAAAAATAGTTTTAAAAATTGTTAAATAATGTTTATTAATGTTTATTGGCAAAAAGACACGATTTTTTAATGGTTTTTGAATAAATTTATATATAGTAATAGGGTGGTCCAAAAATACATGAGAAAAAAATAAAATCAGAATTTTAATGCTCTCACCCCCTAGGATTCTTCTATATGGAGAAAAAAATACCCCTATTTTTTTGAAAATAAAAAAATATTTAGAGGTCGCTCAAAGCGCTCAAAGTTTTCCATGTAAAATGCATGGGGAAAAAACACTTTTTCGTAGAATTGGTATAAAATGCTTGAAAATCAATATTTTTTATTTAGCAAACTCTGTTTCTCTTCAGAAGACTTTAAAGAATAGTGCTCCAAGCCAAATGTAACTAGTGACTATCAACAATCTAAGGATTACAATTTTACCAGTTGCTTAAACAAATTGTTATTTTAAATTTGAAGCTATCGCAGTAGTAATTTCAATGATGTAAATAAAATTTTTTGTACTTAACATTTTTATAATAATAAATTTATTGTTCACAATTTTTACTCGATAATTAAGTCTTACATTAAATATTACCTCACAAAAAAATAATATGTACAATTAAGAAAACGTTGCAACTCTGTAGCTCATTTTGATAAAAAGTGGAAGTTAAACAAT
The DNA here is from genome assembly GCF_015476425.1 of Leptopilina heterotoma. Classification (NCBI taxonomy): domain Eukaryota; kingdom Metazoa; phylum Arthropoda; class Insecta; order Hymenoptera; family Figitidae; genus Leptopilina; species Leptopilina heterotoma. The sequence continues at coordinate 85,894 of NW_025111163.1, forward strand.
AGTAATTTGTTTAAACAATTGGTAAAATTAATATTCTTTAATAGTGACTGGTTACATTCGGCCTGAAAAGATGCAAAATTGAAAAAAAAATCGGAACTCTTTAGCTCAATTAGATAAAAAGTTGTAAATAAACAATAATAATAATTTGATTAAACAAATTAGAAATTACATGGAATAATGTTTAAAAATCAATATTTGTGTTATTTGTTCATAATTTAGGAAAAAACTTTAATAAAAATAGTAAAAAGTATTTTTTTAACGATTTTTATATAAATTTTAAAATTTATAGGGTTTTTTTGGGGCACTATAAAAATTAGTTAATTTTAAAAAATGATTAAATAAACAATTTAGCACTATTCTTTGAAGTCTTCTGAAGAGAAACAGAGTTTGCTGAATGAAAAATATTAATTTTCAAGGATTCTATACCAATTCTACGAAAAAGTGTTTTTCCCCATGCATTTTACATGGAAAACTTTGAGCGCTTTGAGCGACCTCTAAATATTTTTTTATTTTCAAAAAATAGGGGTATTTTTTTTCTCCATATAGAACAATCCTAGGGGGTGAGAGCATTGAAATTCCGATTTTACTTTTTTTGGACCACCCTAATATAGTAAAGATGTAAAATTTGTTTTTTGGATTTTTTAATTTAAGTAAAGATGTAAAAGGTTGTTTTTGTTGAGAATCCACATTTATTTTCAAATTAAAATGTTAAGCTTTTCGTCCATCGACGACAGACCTCTTCATACATACTTTAGAAAACTGCAAATTTACAAAATATAACATGACAGAATGAAAAAGAACAAAAATGTAAAAAGTTATTATATTACAGTATAGTAACTATGCTATATAACCTTAACTTACCACGTGGAATTTCTCACCTCACATATCATTATAAATATTTATTTATAAAACAAAAACAAGTCATAAAAATGACCGAAAATTATACCGAAAATTATATAGCATAGTTACTATACTGTAATATGATAACTTTTTACATTTTTGTTCTTTCTCATTCTGTCATGTTATATTTTGTAAATTTGCAGTTTTCTAAAGTATGTCTGAAGAGGTCTGTCGTCGATGGACGAAAAGCTTAACATTTTAATTAGAAAATAAATGTGGATTCTCAACAAAAAGAACCTTTTACATCTTTACTTAAATTTATATATATTTCGAAAGCGAAATATTTTTTTGCCATCCACCAAGCATATAAATCGTGCACTCGATAGTTAAACTTCAAAAAAAAATCTCTCCTCTTTCCTCCCCTCTTTTATTTTTTTCAAAATGGCGTCAAAGATTTCAAAAAATCATAATAAAGTAATTTAAATGTGTCAAGTTTCTAAAGTTTGTCCAATTTAGTTAAAATTGCTTACTCGGGGGTTATTAGGGTCGCTGATTACGAATTTTATATCAGAAATTCAAAATTTAAAATGGCGGATTCAACATGGCGACCGAAAAATTTTGAAAGTCGGTGGACTTTTCTGAAAATGTTTACTCGGGGGTTTTTGTGGTCGCTGATTACGAATTTGATGTCACAATTTCAAAATTCAGAGTGGTGACCAAAAATTTGAAAAGTCGACATATTTATCCGAAAAAGTATCTAAAAGATCTAATATGTCCACCAAAATTATTTATATTCGACGGATTAAGATGAAATTATTTACTTCTTTGTGTGAGTCGTAAAATTTATTAGGAACACCATTGTTAGTCACCTATACTTAAGTAATGTTTCGATGTGGGTGTAGTGTTCCATTAGAGTGCTTTTAAATTTTTATTTTAAATATTTATTATTTTTCGACAGATTTTATAAAGAAAAAAAATGCAACAATTTATATATATATATATTTATATATATAAATGCATATATTTATGTATCGTCAAGCGACGTTGAAAATGATTCATTTTTTCCAAATGAGTCATATGCTCAAAAATCAAAGCGTTATAACAAATCTCAAAAAAATTAGAAGAAGATCATGCATTTTGTTGGGTAACTAGGGAAAAAGTATGTAAGGAATCTCTTGGAAATGAAATATTATTGAAAGAAAAAGATAAGAAAATGATTTTAGAAAGTTCTCCTAAGGAAATTTTTGAGTATTTCTTTTTAAAAGACTTGATGAATTTAACGCATTTTTGGGTATTATAATCTTTAGTAACTTTAACAAAAGACAATCTCAAAAAGATTATTGGTCATTAGATCCATTTTTAAGAGGTGAACCTGTCGCAGCAGCTATGAGTAGGAACAGATTTGAACTAATTAAGTCGAAAATTAAATTCCATAAAATAAACGAGAGCGATAGTTATAATTCAGATAAAGTTTGGCGAGTGCGTCCAATACTGAATATATTCAGAAAAAACATTATGAAATTCGGGTTTTATTCTACAGCTGTTTCTATCGACGAAATGATGGTTAAGGGGGAGTGACACCTTTGACCCGAAAAAAAATCGAATTTTTTTTCTTGCTTAAACGATACTTTATAATGTGTAGAATAGAAATTATATCATTAGAGATAAACTAAGATAAACTAAGACAAAAAATAATTATCCAAAAACTTAAAAATCCAAAAAACGTTTTTTTTCAGACACCTCTAAAAACATTTAATCGCCTCTGATTCTATGTTGAATTCTTCTTTTTCTTTCTTTTTTAGTGGCCTATTGCAGAGCATACAGCCATTTCTATCCTATGTTGAATTCATGAAACTAAACGAAAGTTCGTTAATATAAGTTGAATGTTAAGTACTATTCACAGTACCGATATCTCCATCTTAAGTTGAGTTCATAGCGTCATATCGGTAGTGAGCGGGTTTACCCCAATTCTCCCCTATTACATAACACATGCTACAACTTCATTTCTACGTCAAAACTTCTGTATAGTGGGAGGTCGTGCTCCAGTTCGATCTCACATACTAAAATGCATAATATGCTCACGTCATCGAAGCATTAGAGCTTAACAGCTCATGGGACAACTCCTTCTCCCAGAGTAACACCGTCAAGGCCTTTTCTTTACACGGGCGTGGGCTATGCTGGTCCTGTTACTATAAAATCTTGGTCTGGTAGATGAGCTAAGACATATAACATTATATATGATATAAGGGTTGGTTAGCTATATTCGTTTGCTTTTCCACCTTAGCGGTTCATCTCGAAGCAGTGACTTACTATTCTACCGAAAAATTCATTGCTGCATATCGAAGATTAGTTGGTAGAAGAGGCATATATACACTAGGGTGTCCCAAAAAAATAAAAACTTTTTTTTTATTGGGTCTCATCTCCTAAAAATCTTTCAATTTGTGTAAAAATAAGAACACAATATTTGGAAATGAAAAATTTTAATATTAACCCGTGGTTCAGAGCCTTTGAACCAAAACAACGCTAAAATTTTTGTGTTTTTTCATTTTTAACATAAATATAAATGTCGAAATATAATGAATAGGATGTCATTGTAAAGATAATTAAATTATCTTTCGATCGATATGTCATAGTATAAGATTTAATAAAAATTAAGAGTGTTACAGTCGATTAAAGATCAAATTTTATGAAAATTTTGATGATTTTTATTTCTTAGACACTTAAGTAACTTGTACTTTTTTTACATTAAACAGTAAAAAATATTTAGATTTTATTTTTTTTATTGAGAGTCTGTAACATTACGAAAATTTTTAGCCCTTGTGGACCTCGATTTGATTGAAAATGACAATTATACACTAGATTTAGTGAACGAAACTATTCTTTTCATTTTAATTATTCCTTCAACATTTGCAGCAAAAATTGAAACAATAAATTTAGACATAACCACTAAAATTACTAAAATCAGTGATCAAGAAATACTAAAGTCGCTGATTTAGAGTCCAATGTCAGTTTTTCAAATTTCAAAATGGCGGAGAACTTTATAAAAGTCGAGCGAATTATGGATTTTTGTAATGTTACAGACTCTCAATAAAAAAATTAAAATCTAAATATTTTTTACTGCTTAATGTGAAAAAAGTACAAGTTACTTAAGTGTCTAAAAATCATAAATTTTTTTTATAAAATTTGATCTTTAAACGACTGTAACATTCTTAATTTTCATTGAATCTTATACTGTGACATATGGATCGAAAGGTAATTTTATTTTCTTTACAATGACACCCTATTCATTCTATTTTGACATTTATATTTATGTTAAAAATGAAAAAACACTAAATTTTTAGCGTTTTTATGGTTCAAAGGGTCTGAACCACGGGTTAATATTAAAATTTTTCATTTCCAAATATTGTGTTCTTATTTTTACACAAATTGAAAGATTTTTAGGAGATGAGACCCAATAAAAAAAAAGTTTTAATTTTTTTGGCACACCCTAATATACACCCTCTATAGTGACTGTGCAACCACATTCCATGGAGCAGAATCAACTCTTCGAGACTTGTTTAATTCAGCCTCTAAGGAACATCGCACTTTGACTGAACTTTTTCTCAAGGATGGCACACATTGCAGCTTCATTCCACCTGCTGCTCCTCACTTTGGAGGAAAGTGAGAGGCAGCTGTGAAGTCAGTAAAATTCCACTTAAGAAGAACCATAGCAGTCAATCCACTTACTTTTGAAAAACTTACTACTCTACTAATCCAAATTGAATCTATTCTAAACACACGTTCTCTCTCAGCACTTTCGGATGACCCTGAAGACCTCACAGCTCTCACCCTTGGACACTTTCTCATTGGAGAACCACTCAACTCAATTCCAGAACCATCTCTTGAGCATCTCTCCATTTCTCGTCTTGCTAGATCGCAATTTCTACAACAGCGAGTACAACATTTTTTGACAAGATGGTCCACTGAATGCCTTCAACGATTTTTATCCTTCTCCAAATGGCATCATCCCTTGAACTCTCTAAAAGAAGGATCATTAGTACTTATAACTGATGAACGATTACCACCCAACAAGTGGCCTCTAGCTAGAATAATCACTCTTCATCCTGGAAATGATGGTCTAACTCGTGTGGTTACTTTACGTACTGCTCATCTATATTGAAACGACCTATCTCTAAATTAGCAATTTTGCCAGGACTTTCTCAAAAGGACTCTCCAAATCAAATCCAGACAACTCAAAATCATTTTGTCAACGATGTTGCCATGGTGGGCGGAAAATGTTGAAAAAGGAAAGGAAGTAGATTCGAAAATGTCAAATTAATTTTGCATTTAAACCTAACTGTGCGTCATATTCGCCTTTCTGTAATAATTTGCCTTGTCTCTTTCCCTCTTCTTCTTAGAAACCTGGTTCCACTCTCCACTTCCCCTCTTTTATCTCCTATTACTTCAGAGTCAGTCCTTTGCGAACCTTTGGTCATCGCTGATAAAATTTGTACTGTAATATCTTTTTATTTTAATAAGTATTTTTGATAATTTTGTATAAAAGTGGGTTTTTTCTTAACTAGAACTTCTCTTTATTCTATATCTGACATTTTCAAGTATTCAAGTGATCTCAAAAGGACTGAATTTAATGAACTTTACGTTATAAAACAATAAATGCGTTTATACAAAAACTACAAAGTGTTTCTATATATTGACTTTAGTTCTATTTCATTGACATTTAAACAATTAACTATATTAATCTTCATACTCATTCTGTCTGTCACAGTATGAGAGAGAAAGCATGATAAAGAGAAAGAGAGGAAGGTATTGTATCTCCTTTTAGTTTAGTGTAGGAAGGAAAGAGAGACGAATAGGTAAGATAGTAACGCCTATTTCTTTGGTTTACAGAAGAGCATAATGTTTTCTGCATTCTCCGTTAGTATTTTCTTTTATGTTACACCTGCATTTTAAAAAGTAATAAAGCTCATTTTTGAACATATTTCAAAGCACGAAATTACGAAAATGATTAACGATTAAAATAAAAAATAAACACTATAATTTAATTAAACCTTTTATTTTTTTTAATTATTATATTGTTATATTAACATCATAGTCAGGGAAACAAAACTTTTTCAGTAAAGTCAGGAAAATGTCAATAAAAAAAATTTTTTTTAGAGAAAGTAAAAAAATTGAGACTTTTTTTCGACTTATAAACAAATCTTTCAAATTAATAAAAAATACCATCTAATTTTTTAAAATGCATCTTAAATAATCATTATAAAACAATCAAACTAATTATGTAGTTTTTAAAAATATTTTAACGTAATTTTTCGAAAATAATTGAATTCTTTAAGAGAGTTTCTGTATAATTTAAAAAAACTAATTAATTTTTTGATGAATTTCAATTAAAAATTTTAAATATAAATGTTTTTTTTCAAAATGTTAAAAATAATTCTGAATTATTATTTTTGTATGTATTTAGATTTTTGGAAATATATATAATTGAAAACACTGAAAATATTGAAATTTAAAAAATTAGAAGCCGATTTTCATTAATTTTTATTTTTAATTTTGCCTTTAAAGATTGTTTATTCTTCAAAAACTGATTTTCAAAAATTGTAACAAAATACTTAAAATAAATTAATTATTTTTCAATTAAATTTAACAAAATTTCAACTATTCAAAAAGTTTTTTATTATAGATATATTTCAAAAATTTAATTAGGTATGTCTTAAAAAATGATTCAAAAACAATTTTTGAATGATTCGTTTATAGTTACTTTTTGCATTATCAAAATCAAAATAACTTGCACTTTTTTACTAAAAATTGTGGTGCTTTTATTGATTGTCTAAATTTTCTTAATTTCCACGAAGAAAAAAATTTCCTGACATTTCCCTGACTATAGTGTTAATATAATATTAGGTATAATAATTTAAAAAAATAAAGATTTTAATTAAATTATAGTGTTTATTTATTACGTTAATGATTAACTCATAACGCCTGAAAAATGAAAATTCTTTGCGCAATTTAAACCTATACTTTTCTGAATAAAAAGGATCATATTTTATCATATTTTATTATATTGAGTGTGCTCTTTTCGATTTCAGTGTAAAAAAAAGATTTTCTTTTAACCCAAAAATTAATTATGGCGGTTATAATTTCAAAAACACAAAAAAATGTCATTTTTTTGAGTTTGATAATTTTTTTAACCTTTAACCCCTTCCCAGTGTATGACGTCTATAGAGGCAAAAATAATTTGTGCCACCAATGCGTATGACCGCTATAGTGGCATCTAAAAGGGAAATCCCTGTAATAAATGAAATATGAATATCAATCAATAATCTAAAGTTTTTTGGGTCGCTGAAAATGCTGATTTGGTGGATTTTGAGGTTTGTAAATCCAAATCTTTAGTCAAAATTAAAAAATTAAAAATAGCGGCTCCAAAATGGCCAACGAAAAAATTTTAAATCCGTAAACTTTGAAATCTTTCGATCGCCATTTTGAATTTTTAAATTTTGATTACGCTGATTACGAATTCGATTTTAGTTTCCAATAAGTCAAAATGGCGGATCCAATATAAAAAAAAATTTTACTTAATGCAATTAATCTTAATTTTAACACTCGGTGGTTTTTAACCCTTTAACGCCCAGTGGTACATACGCTGTACCACAAATGCATTAAAGTCATCATAACTTTGAAACTAATACATATTACTAAAAATTTTAAATTCTTAGCTCTAGTAAAACTCTTCCAGCAGATAATTAAAAAAAACAAAAGTAAAAAAATAATAATAAATAATTAAAATAATAATAAATAAAAAAGTGTCAAGATACATTTTCTCCTATGACGGACGAAAAAATTTAAAAAAATTAATCAGATTCTTTTAAAACTTGTTACTCGGGGGTTTTTGGGGTCGCTGATTACGAATATGAAGTTAAAATTGCAAAATTCAAAATGGCGGATCCAATATGGCGGACGAAAAAATAAAAATTAATGGGATTTATATGAAACTTGTCACTTGGGGGTTTTTGGGGTCGCTGATTACGAATATGAAGTCAAAATTGCAAAATTCAAAATGGCGGATCCAATATGGAGGACAAAAAAAAATAAAAAATAATGGGAGATATATGAAACTTGTCACTCGGGGGTTTTTGGGGTCGCTGATTACGAATATGAAGTCAAAATTGCAAAATTCAAAATGGCGGATCCAATATGGAGGACAAAAAAATAAAAAATAATGGGAGATATATGAAACTTGTCACTCGGGGGTTTTTGGGGTCGCTGATTACGAATATGAAGTCAAAATTGCAAAATTCAAAATGGCGGATACAATATGAAAAACAAAAAAATAACAAATTAATGGGATTTACATTAAATTTGATGCTTTGGGTTTTTGGGGTTTCTGAGGTTAAAATGTTAAGAATCATAATGGTGGATTTAATAGGGCGAATTATGTTTAATAAAAGTAAGAAATTTAATCCATTTGTGAAAGGAAACCTGGAACGCTTGACTCAAACGAAAAAGAACAAATGATAATCAGCTGGCCAATCAATAAAAACAATTGACAACCCTGGAGCGCATGACTTGAATGAAAAAGAATAAATGATAGTCAGCTGGTAACAATATTCAAGTAAATCCTATTTAATTTTTAATTCTTGTCCGCCATTTTGGATCCGCCATTTTGAATTTTGCAATTTTGACTTCATATTCGCAATCAGCGACCCAAAAAACCCCCGAGTGACAAGTTTCATTTAAATCACATTATTTTTTATTTTTTTGTCCGCCATATTGGATCCGCCATTTTAAATTTTGCAATTTCGACTTCATATTCGTAATCAGCGACCCCAAAAACCCCCGAGTGACAAGTTTTGTATAAATCCCATTATTTTTTATTTTTTCGTCCGCCATATTGGATCCGCCATTTTGAATTTTGCAATTTTGACTTCAGATTCGTAATCAGCGACCCCAAAAACCATTATATACCAAGTGTGGTTGAAATCGAATCGGTGGAAATAATTCGGGCTTTAAAGGGTTAAGGTCGCTGATTACGAATACGATGTTTGCTTTCAAAAATTCAAAATGGCTAATATAATATGGGGAAGAGAAATTTTCTATCCACGCTCGCTGGTTGTGAGTCGGTGCAAGTGTTAAAACAGAAGTCAATTGTCAGTAAGCGTTCATAGGACATTTACACCTACCTGACTGGTATTAGAACTCCCGAGTAACAAAATTAAGGTCAATTGCATAAATTAAAAAGAAAATTCCGCCATTTTAAATTTATTAAAACTTACATCAAATTTGTAATCAGCGACCCTAGAAACAACCGAGTGACAAAATTAAGGTCATATTGGATGGGTGGGGGTCAAAAATTGGTGAAAAATTGTCCTCGTGGTTTATGAACGGCCCCTAAGCTTATACCTCGGCATATATCATGACTATCAATAAATCTCGGTGTCAATCTTTTGACAAAGAAGGAAGTATACTTTAATAAGATAATTCATCTAATGTGGAATGAATTTGTATAAAGTTTTTCTATCGCTTGACTAAACTAATCCAAACAGAAACCATTATTTTGTGATTTGACTTGCTTGGTTGCAAATGTTTGGTATGACTTGTTTACATTTAGTTTTGAGTAGAAAATTATGTGCAATGTTGACAGACGTTTAAAGATCTGTTCAATATATTAACAATATAGCATAGTTTATACGAGTTAAAAAAAGTATGTTTTATATCCGACTTTCAAATTTTTTTCGCTTATAACGAATTCTTGAAATAATACAGTTTTCCCAGCAAACTAAAAATTTAAGGACATAATTATAAAAATAAAAAAATATTATCATATTTATGATAATAAATGAAAATATATCGTGAAACTGCTCAGTGTCTTAACCCTTTAACGCCCAAATGGACAAAATTTTGGCATGAAGTTTGAGGACTTATTTCGGTACTTAAAAATCAATAGAAAAATTCACGAATCATTATTTCTTATGTTTTCATATGCACTCTATCGAATGACGTTAAAAAAAAGTCAAAAATTTATAAACAAAAAAGTTATTAATGTTTTTTATAAAAAAAGTCCGATTTTTTTCCAATTTTTGTTTAATTTTCAATTTTTTCTACTATGAAATAGCGAAAAAATAATTCCAAATGTTACAAATAACGTGACATAGATATATAACCTAGAAGATAGGACTATAGAGAAAATTAAAAATTAAAATGGCTGCTCAAAAATGGAGTTTGAAGTTCAAATTTTTTTTCAAAATTTGATTCGAAAGTACGAAATTGTTAAAAGTGTTTAGATCAGCTTGAAATTTGTTACTTGGGGGTTTTAGGGGTCGCTGATCACGAATCAGAAGTCCAATTTTCAAAATTCAAAATGGCGGATCCAATATGGCGGCTAATTTTTTTTTAAAACTAATTAAATTTGCTTGAAACTTGTTACTCGGGGGTTTTTGGGGTCGCTAATTATGAATATAAAATCCAATTTTTAAAATTCGAAATGGTGGATCTAATATGGCTGACAAATTTTTCAAAAATTTATTAGGTTAGCTTAAAATTTGTTTCTCGGGGGTTTTAGGGATCGCTGATCACGAATCAGAAGTCCAATTTTCAAAATTCAAAATGGCGGATCCAATATGGCGGACAATTTTTGTAAAAACTTATTAAATTTGCTTGAAACTTGTTACTCGGGGGTTTTTGGGGTCGCTTATTACGAATATAATATCCAGTTTTTAAAATTTTAAATGGCGGATCTAATTTGGCCGACAAATTTTCAAAAACTCATTATATTAGCTTAAAATGTGTTACTCGGGGATTTTAGGGGTCGCTGATCACGAATCTGGAGTCCAATTTTCAAAATTTGAAGTGGCGGATCCAATATGGCTGACAATTTTTCTAAAAAATCATTAGATTCGCTTGAAACTTATTACTCGAGGGCTTTTGGGGTCGCTGATTACGATTATAATGTCCAATTTTTAAAATTAAACATGGCCGCTTCAATATGACAGACGAATTTTCAGTTGAAATTTGATAATCACAATCTTTAGCCATTAAAATATTAAAAATATTTTTAATGTTTTCCAACTTTCACCGCGTAGAGGTAAACGTGAACTGATAAGTCTTTTTTTAAATTTTTTTTTTCGATTTAATATATTGATAAGTAAATTTAATCGAATTAAAACTATGAAGAATGATTTTTGAAAGGTTTTACAAGAGCTTCAAGCTGGAGATAAAAAAAATTGTTTTTTTCAATTTGACCCTGAAATAAGTAATTATTAAAATAAAACATGCATTTCTATTTTTTTACCTTTAAATTCAAAAATTATAATAACAAATAAAAAGAAGAAAAATACATAAAAAAATAAAACAGTAAAAAAAATATATAAAATTTAAAAATAAAAAAAAAGATTTTCCAGTTCACGTTTACCTCCACGTGGTGAAAGTTGGAAAACATTAAAAATATTTTAAGTATTTCAATGGCTAAAGAACGTGATTATCAAATTTCAACTGAAAATTTGTCGGCCATATTGGATCCCCATTTTAAATTTTAAAAATTGGATATTATATTGGTAATAAGCGACCCCAAAAACCCCCGAGTAACAAGTTTCAAGCAAATTTAATGAGTTTTTACAAAAATTGTCCGCCATATTGGATCCGCCACTTCAAATTTTGAAAATTGGACTCCAGATTCGTGATCAGCGACCCCTAAAATCCCCGAGTAACACATTTTAAGCTAATATAATGAGTTTTTGAAAATTTGTCGGCCAAATTAGATCCGCCATTTAAAATTTTAAAAATTGGATTTCATATTCATAATCAGCGACCCCAAAAACCCCCGAGTAACAAGTTTCAAGCAAATTTAATTAGTTTTTAAAAAAAATTAGCCGCCATATTGGATCCGCCATTTTGAATTTTGAAAATTGGACTTCTGATTCGTGATCAGCGACCCCTAAAACCCCCGAGTAACAAATTTCAAGCTGATCTAAACACTTTTAACAATTTCGTACTTTCGAATCAAATTTTGAAAAAAATTTGAACTTCAAACTCCAGTTTTGAGCCGCCATTTTAATTTTAAATTTTCTCTATAGTCCTATCTTCTAGGTTATATATCTATGTCACGTTATTTGTAACATTTGGAATTATTTTTTCGCTATTTCATAGTAGAAAAAATTGAAAATTAAACAAAAATTGGAAAAAAATCGGACTTTTTTTATAAAAAACAATAACTTTTTTGTTTATAAATTTTTGACTTTTTTTTAACGCCATTCGATAGAGTGCATATGAAAACATAAGAAATGATGATTCGTGAATTTTTCTATTGATTTTTAAGTACCGAAATAAGTCCTCAAACTTCATGCCAAAATTTTGTCCATTTGGGCGTTAAAGGGTTAAATTTAATTATTGGTTTTCGTGTTTTATGTTTTTAATATTCTTCAAAAAAATTTGTAATCTTTTTCTAATATTTCAGAAGAAGAAAAAAACATCTTAAAGTCTTAGTCACATTTTTATATACACACAATGTAATAAGGTCTTAAGTATCATAAGACAAAAGCAGAAATATCGCGCGCGCTTTAGCGCGTGTAGCTCTGCTAGTGTTTAATAAACTTGCTTTTGGAAATAAGTTACTTTATTATTAGTGTTTTTTATTTTCCTCTTGAACTTTATAGTTAAGTGAATTTTAATTTAATTTATCAAACAATAAGCTTTACATCCAAATCTTTCTAGCTGATTTATATCAACATTGATCTGTGCGTAGGTAACATACTTTCGCATCGTAACCTAACAAATTTCATGCACTTCTAACGAACATTTGAAAGCAATAACCTGTTTCGTTTTTCGCTTTCATTGGATAAACCATTGCTAATCTGGAATTATCATTAAGGGGAGGTTCCCATTGCGAAAATCAAAAAAATTGATTTCGTTTTTATTGTATTTTTTGAAAGCTATATATATGTAGAATATGTGTGTATAGCAATTTTTTAATCCGAAGAATATTTTTGTTTTTATGGGGTCTTGAACTCACCGCCGTCCCGAGCACTGAGTAACAAATGTCAGGCAAATCGAATCGATTTTTAAAAATTTTGTAAATCTGACCTCAGAATCGTAAAGAGCGACTCTAAATACCTATATATATTTATCATATACGCAAATTAAACAAAGAATTGCAAATAACCTATTCTTTAGGATGTCACCTTTATAAAAAATTTTGAGTTTTTGTTTTAGACTAAAAATTGCGCAGTGTGGAATGCCCACCGTTTTCCCTATTTAAAAAAAATTATTTTCTAGATGCGCCATATTGGCCGCCATTTTGAATTTTTTTGAAAATGAAATTTTTAACCTTCTAGGTAAGTAACTTTCGCCAGTTACTTACCCAGAAATTGGACCCATTACATCTGAGTAAACAATTTATAATGGAGCAGTTGCACGTCTTCGAGTACTAGAAAATGACAATTTATTGAATTTTGCAATCTGACACACCTCGCATTCTCTAATTCCTTCATCAAACTTAGCTAAGTTCAGTTCTTTATTGCCCGGAAAATTTTTTTGTAATGCTTTCAAATATTCAAGTGAAGCATGGCCAAAACGAACATGCCATAATAAGGCTTTTGTATTTTAATAATTTTGTTATTAAAAAGTAAATTAGAGTATTTTTCTTCACTCTATTCTACTATAGGCGGACCCAATATGGCAGATGTATTTTTTTATTCATCGGATTCGATTGAAACTTGTTACTCTAACTGCATATTCGTAATCAGCGACCTCGAAAACATTTTGATATAATCAAATTCGGATTCAGCGTCGAAAATACCATAATTAACGTACACTACCGTCCACAAATATCAGGACGATTACAAGCGACTCTATGAAAAAACATGCCATCACTTTTTCAATCATATCTCGTAAATAAAAGGAGATACAAAAAAATCTTAAATATGTTAAAAAGGCTGATTAAATTTTGCGTAAAATAAGCAATCTTTAAAGTCATTTTGTTAACTATTTTTTGAGTTGTAGAGTGAGAAAAAAATAAAAAAAAAATCAAATTTTCTCATTTTTGTCTCTTGACAACTTTTTCAAAAATCTAGAAAAATTTAGATAAAATTTTTCTAAAAACACAGAAATCTTGGTTAGAATTCCAGCCTAAAAATAAGCTTTCGAAAATTAAAAAACCAGACAAGTGCGAGTAGAACTCGTACTAAAACCGAGGGTTCCGTACCCACGTTTAAAACTTCTACTTTTTTGCTGAAAAAATATAAAGATCAACTCCAATATTCTTCGCTGTATTTTTTCTGTAATCTGCAGGTAAAAATAAATAAATAAACAATTTTCATCTCTTCAGATAAAAACTGTGAGCGCTAGGGTAAAAAACACGCATTTTTGACGAAATTTTTAAAAACTTTGAGTTTTTCGCTAAAAAAATATGAAGATAAAATCCAATCATGTTCGGTCTATTTTTCCTGAAATCCACACATGACAATTTATAACATAAGCAAAACTATAGTCCCATAGGCCAAGAATTGTGAAAACCAAGGGGGGGTACACAATCTTTTTTCTAAAACGAAAAAATTTTTTAGTTTTTCGCAAAAAAAAATGAAGATGAACTCCAATAATTTTTTCTGTATGTTTGTTGAAATCTACAAGAAAAAATAAATAAAAATGTATAACGCCAGTCCACTAGATTAAGAATTAAAAGAACCAGCAAGGGTTAAGGAATTTTCGAGCTTGCAAAAATATATTTTAGTTTTTCGATGAAAACACCATGAAAATAAATTCTAATCACTTCCGCTATATTTTTCCTGTAATCTATGCGTAAAAACGAATAAGTATGCAAATTTTCAGCTCCTTAGATAAAAAACTGTGGGCGCCAGGGGGGGGGGGTACATGCATTTTTTTTCGAAATTTTCGAGTTTTTCGATGAAAACACTATGAAGATCAATACCAAATCGACGGTTTAGAGTGCAAACCTGCTAACTCACATTTATGAAATTTTTCAGGAGAGTCAAAAAACTATTCAAAAGAATTTTTAGGTTATATTCTTATAGAACAAAACTTTCAGTATATTTGTTTTAATAACAGAACAACACAATGCTACTTAATAATAAAAAGTACTTCCTTTTGGAATATATTTTAATTGATATCTCTTACACTCAAAATATAGACACAATTCAATACAATACAATATATTATGTGGAGTTATAGCAGTGCAATTTGACAGGTATGGAGTTAGCTGTTTTCTCACAACACTTTTTTAGCAATTTAGAGATATAATTTCGTCAAACTGTTTTACTTGGCTGATGTATCACCTCTTTATCTATCAAATACAAAAAAAATCTCAAATTTAATAAAAAGTGGAGTTAGCAGGTTTGCACTCTAAACCGTCGAAATATGTTCGCTATATTTTTCCTGTAATCCATTTTTGAAAGTTCATATGCATACCAATTTTCATCTTTCTAGGTAAAAAACTGTGAGCGATAGGGGAGGTAATTTTTTTTTTGCAAAAAATAACCAAAATTTGATGTCTTTCGCGGAAAACTCTATGAAGATTAACTCCAATTACGTTCGCTATATTTTTCGTGCAATCTACGCGTGAAAATACATAAGTGTACCAATTTTTAGCAAAAATTTTTACCAATTTTTATTTTATTTTTTTTTTTTATTTATTTAATTTTTTTTTTAATTTTTTTATTTATTTATTTATTTTTTTTATTTATTTTTTTTTCTCATTCCCAGCCGCCCGAATCAAGAATCGAGTTTTATCTAAATTTTTTGAGATTTTAAAAAAGTTGAAGTCAAGAGACAAAAATGAGAAAATTTAATAATTTTGTTATTTATCTCTCACTCTACAACTCAAAAAATAGTTAACGAAATTACTTCAAAGACGGCTTATTTTACGCAAAATTTAATCAGCTTTCTAACCGTATTTAAGATTTTTTTGTATCTCCTTTTATTTACGAGATATGATTGAAAAAGTGATGGCATGTTTATTCATAGAGTCGCGTGTAATCGTCCTGGTACTCGTGGACGGTAGTGTATGTGTGATGTAAAACTACTTGTTTTATATGCCTTTTATAAACTTTTTGTATGTACGTCTATAGACAAAACTTGTTTGTACATTTGAATGTATATCGGTAAACTAGTTTTGTAACAAATCTGAGAGCCTTGTAGAAGATTGTGACCTTTTAGCTTTCCAATAAGCCCTGAATCAACCAAATTGATTTAAAAATAACCAATATACAACCATTTTTATACACAAATTGATGAATTTCTGGTTTTTCAACTATAACCTTAACTATAACTTTAAATTAAAAGTTCTTTTGTAACTTTATACTTATTTTTAATTTCTGACATAAAATCTTTTATTTTTAAATTTTCTTGCTCTACCACGATAAATGGATTGTTTTAATTTTTTTTTTAATTCTACATGAGCAGAATTGTCTGTCATTTTTTTGGTCTATACATATTAAATTTACGATCACATTGTGAGTATGAGTGGCTCCTGACAGGGTACAAATGAAGAATCGGAACTTGTAATTATTGTGATATGAACGATAAAAATATCATTATATTATAATTTTTATTTTGACCGCCGCATAAATCAGGAAATACAAAATATCATTATAATAATTTACATCGAATGTAAAATTAAATTAAAAAAATTGTTCCCCCCTTTTTAAAAAAAACCTTCTATGAATGGAAACATATAACTGCGACTGACTTTATTTTTTTCTACGTGAACGTAAATATTGAATATGTGCAACTAAATTAATCTTAATTAAAATTGTTCTGTGACTGGTAGTTTTGGAAGCGGAAGATTTTGTACGAAGTCGAATTCAAGGCACAAATTTTCTTTTTGTCCTACCTGCACGAAAAGTATGTCATTTCGGGACCTTAAAGTGGGCGCAAAGTAACTGATTCTCGCCCGGGGTCAGGGAAGCGGGCGCAAAAGTTCTTTTACGCCCGCTGACGTCACACAAGCGGGCGCAAAAGTACTTTTGCGCCCGCTTCATCTAGCCCGAGCGGGCGTAAAAGTAAGTACCCGCTAAAGTAGCCCGCTTGCTGTACTTTTGCGCCCGCTTCGCTCGTGCCCTCAATGACATACTTTTAATGCAGTTAGGACAAAAAATTATGTTCGCAAAATGGGCGCAAAGGTGATTACGACTTTGGCGAGATTTCGGGACCACGGGGACACTTTCGACCTATTTTGCGCCCTTGATACAATAATAACTATTATAGGTTGATATAATTATTTTCACCTTTCAATAACATATGTTAAGAAATTTTATTTTTATGTATTTCGTAACACTGATTACAATTGTCGAGTCTTAGAACATCAAAAGTAAAATTAATAAAATAATTAATAAACTTAGGATATGTCGATTCTGATATTGGTGTAGTTTTATTTCTTGTTTTTAAATTATAGAAGTCAATAAATTATCTATACAAACTTTTGATATTTAAGATACTATCCGTAAAATAATTTAATTTTGTACTTTTGTAATGGGATGTTGAGTGAGGCAGGCTTTGCAGTGCAGATGCATTACACAGCCACACAAAAAAATTTTTTGTTCTGACCTAGGCGTCTCACTATGTGTACTTTATGTTTTAGGGTCACTGAATCCGAAGTCCATTTAACCCTATCAGGGTAAAATTAGTTTTCAAAAATTCAAAATGTCGGACTTAATTTGGCGGATGTTTTTTTTAATCTATTAGATTCGCTTGAAACTCATTACTCGGGGGGGGGGGGGGTTTGGGGTCGCTGAATACTAATCAGAAGTCCATTCAGTGTGACTGAACCTTCATGCACTGCTTGATTATAGACCAGCCCGTCTATCCCTGCTATGTCCTAGCCATAGTTGTCGTCTGCTCATTGTTGACTAACTGTCATCATGCTAGAACTGATTTTTCCTAAAATTTAAATGACTGAAAATTGTGTGCATCTAAGAGTTAATTACTAGTCCTGTTTACCGAGTTATTAACTGTGATAGCGGCATATTCATCAAGCTTGTAAATGAAGCAAGTACTTTCTTTTCGAAAAATTGGAAGTTTTACCTGTTATCATGTTCTAAAAGAACCCAAAGTTAGAAAATTTTAAATAAATCTGTATAAGCTAGAAATTTTTTTTGTGATTTCTAGGAAAAATTACATCTATTTTCCATTTTAAATTTCAGTCGACTAGAGGCACGTGTTAATATTGTTCGATTTGCTTCAAACTTTTAGGAAAATTTTTTTTATACCTTGATTCATTTTTGGGGTGAGACCGAAGATTTGGAAACATCGCCCAAATAAGAAACACCCTAATGTGTATGTGTTAAAAAGATAAAAAGCATAAAAAGATAATGGCCATCGGCGATGCACGCAGAAGCATGACGCTATAGCTGTTTATTTCCAATTTAGAGAGCGTGGTATCCCAGGAAAGCAACTTTAATCGCTCACGAAAAATATCCCTTCCTCTAATCAAAACCCCCACGACACTAACCATCGTCGTGGTCATGGAAATCTTATAATAGTTCTCGAAAATGAGAATTAATTTCCGAGAACAGTCCAAGAATCGTATACCGAATCTCCTTTCATACAACCGCCATACTTCTACTAACAAAACTTCTTATAGTTATTTGATTTGACTTTGACCATCATTCAATTTTTTACGTCAGACATGTGGTTTTTAGTAACAATTTGTATTATTTTGACGTTTTTTGTGTAGTAACAACAAAATTCACAGAGGTTTCATTAGACTCTCAATGAAATTTGCTTCCACAACACAAAAAACCTAAAAATAATACGAGCTGTCACTAAAAAATTACATTCTGACAAAAAAATTGAATGACGGTTAAAGTACCCCCTGTTTAATATCTTTATTTAAATTTTATTTATTATAATCATAATTATAACAATGTACAATCAATTTTTTGACTTGTTGTCAAGTTGAAGACTCGTAGAAGACTGTCCATTCTTGTTTTTCTCTCAGGTAGTTAACTTTCCCCTACTCATTTTTTCCTTTTATGAATCGACCATGCAGATTATTTATTACTCTCATTGTATGTCCAGTGACGAGGTTTCCAATAATTTGACATTGTTTAATCTGAAAATAAACAAAGATACCTCTTGGGAGGTAACAGTTTTTGTCTTTAAATACAAACAAGGTGTTCGTATTCCAATGTATTAACCATAAGGAAGATGGCAATATTTTTCATAGAAAATTTCTTTACAAGAATTCTCATACAGAATTTCTTTCTTTTCAATTTCGACTAAAATTGACATTTAAGGCAAGGGCCTTTGGTTTTTACCCTTCAAGGTAAAGTAAGGACATGACGTCCTTAAACAAATACATAGACACGGCGTCTCTCACAACACGAATAAAGATAAGGAATTATTTTATTTTCTTTTTAACATAAATATAACATCTAAGTATTCCACCACCAAATGAATCACTTTTTAACTAGGAAATCTAAACACCCCCAAGACAATGTTATATATCGTGAGCATTATCAATCGTTATTATTATACAAACAGTTAACCTTTGCTTGACTGAAATTTTTTTTGCTATGTGGAAGACGACTTCCTACCCAGTGTTAGTAGGTTAAATGTTTCCTTCTTTGTATATTGGTCAAAAAGACAAAAATTTTTTCAGTATTTTTATATATTACAAAATAATTTATTTTATTAATAGTTATTATTTTGCAGTCTGGCACATGATCTGACTCATTCTTTATTAGGTCTGATTAAGGAAAGTTTATGTATATGTATAAGTTCTATTATTATGAAAATAATTGCTAATAACTACATAAAATATAGTTATCAAATCAACGTCTGGAAAATAAAGATCCGGATTTAACAAATGTTGTCAATGAAAGTTTTGCTATTCAAAAAAAGTTTACAATAGAAATAGAAAAAGAGCCAGTCGATATTTTAAATGGAATATTGCCTCCGAAGAAATGGAAAGAAGAAGGACAACAATGGATGCAAAAAGTATGTAATTCAATTCAGTTGTTAACAATAAAAATAAAAAATTATTTTTTGTCCTGCCTGCACGGAAAGTGGGTTATTTCGTGCACATGAGGCGGGCACAAAGTAAGTGATTCCCGCCCAGAGGTAAAGTGAGCGGACGCAAAATACATTTCCGCCCGCTGCTATTATAGAAACGGGCGCAAAATATTTCTTCTCTCGTTTGTGCTTCCAGTGACCTTAACTTTTGGAAAATGATATCACAAGTCATTTTTAACAATATGGAACAAAGAAACAATTTATTCAAATGAGTGTGCGCTTAATAACACTTTCCATGCAGCAGGACAAAAAATGTTGTTCGCAGCACGGGCGCAAAAGGTGATAGTCTCGGCGAGATTATAAGGAAACCAAGGGGACCCGAAGCACCCTCGGCTTTGCCTCGGTGCTTCGGGTCCCCTTGGTTTTCCTAATCTCGCCTTTGACACAATTCACCTATTTTGAGTCCTTAATACTATTTCTAAAATTAATTAATAATAGATAAATTAAATGAATGAAATAAAAAATTAAAATAGTTTGTAAGCTAATTGTTTTTTCTCTATAATCTTGATTATATTACCCAATATCCACATGTACGTGAATTGACCTTCCACTTTTTCAAAAATTGAATTTCTTTTAGAGTCCTGACTTACAATAGTTCTAGAGTTCCTGATAGTTTTTAAAAATAATTCCGGCGATTAAATGGTAAAAAATGGTTTTTTCATAATGGAGGGCCAACTTCACGCAGTCCTCCACTATTGAAAAAATGGATTTATAATTAGAGTTCTAAGTATTTTTTTTTGTAGTCGGAAGTAGAAAATCTGCGAATTCAGATACCTAGGTAAAGAATCCTTGGTTATGTGGGGATGACCGCTTTGGTTTTGGTCGACCCACTAAAAACCATTCCCGTCTTAATCTGGACTATTTTTCAACCCACGGAACTACCTATTGGCTTCGAACTTCGTGTAGTGAAGGTCCCTATATGTCGCTTATGCGAGGCTTCCGTGCAGTTTTTCTTCCGTACTATTTCTTCTTAGTCCTAGCGAGAGTCTTCTTAACCTCCTCGAGAGCAGACCTAAAGACTCCGCATGCCCCACTGCCTGCGACATGGTTTACATTAACTTTATCGCAGTGTTTTTCTTTGCATAAGAAGCAGGTTGGGCTTCTTTTGCAAGACGCAGACTTATGACCGGCCTCACCGCACCTAAAGCACGCAGCCGATCTGCTACCGCCTTACAACCTCTTCCTATGTGCCCGTATCCCAGGCACCTATTGCACCTGACGACCATACATCTTTTTCTGATTGGACACGACACAAAGCCTACCTTTACGCGTCCGAACTTTTCAAGCCTTGCAGCTTCTTCTAAGCTTGTGACCACGACAGCAAGCTTTAAGCCACGCTTGTTGGGCACAAAGACCGTCACCTTTCTACAGAATGATGGTGCTCCCAAAATCTGCATAATGCTTCCTGAACTTCGGCGTTGTCAGTAAGACTATCCAGGTCACGGATCTCTAGTGAAACCTTTCGATCCGCCATCTGCACCTTACCAAAGTCACCCACAATCCTTGTCACCTCCTCGGCGAACTTCTCAATTCCTAGTGAGCCTTTAATTTTTAAGAGAAGGTCACCTTTCTTTGTGGGCATTGCTCCCACCATTCTTGTCTGGCTAGCATCAGGTTCAGCTTCTCTTTCAAGCTTTTCTAAGACATCAGCATAACTAACACCCTTAGCTACCTTTACAACCATAGCTGATCGTGGCGGCAACCTAGGTAAGTACCTACTGTCTTGGTTTTCGCTAGAATTTAGGAGGTTTCATCTCCTTCTTCTTCTTCTTCTTCTTAAGGTCCTTCGACGCTTCAGGACTGCTTAATCTTCTTTTTTGGGAAACCATAGCAACGTTTTTTAATGCAATTGCATTAAATCTATCTCTTCTAAGTCTACGGTCCTGTCGAGCCTCCTCTGACCAGACCAATTCTTGATAGAAACGTTCATCCATCCTCTTCGCTTCGTCGTGCCTTTCTCTCACCTCCTGAATGAGCGATTTTAGACTTTTTAGTCCCTCCTTAATTGTTATGCTAACATTCTTCTAGATCTCACAGGTCTTAAGCATCTTGCTGACCTCCTGAGCAATTACATCAATGCACGCTGCCTCTTCTTTTCGCAGCTGAATACATCTGTCTCTATCCTCGTTGCAGCTTGCGATGTCTAGTGAAAATGCGTTGCTAAAGAAAGAAACGCAGCTGGCCTGACTCGCCACACTGCTCGCACTTCCTCGTCTATCTACTCAGTCCAAGACAATTCTTGGTACCACCAAAACACATGTCTTATTTTAACGTTTCGACAGTCACAGCCGTCCTCTTCAGAAACGAAAAAAAGACGTCATAAACACTAATCAATTAATACTTATAGTCGGACATCACTTATTAAACTATTATTACTTATTAAACTAACTTATTATTAAACTTATTCGTGACGTCTTTTTTTCTCGTTTCTGAAGAGGACGTCTGTGATTGTCGAAACGTTGAAATAAGACATGTGTTTTTTATTATTAACCTGACTTGGATTGATTGATATATTCCATCTATTGTATTTAACCCCTTGGCAGTCGATGACGTGTATACACGTCATGGTGCAGGTGGGCTCAAACTGTCGATGACGTGTATAGACGCAAGCAGATTTTTGGCTACAAAAACACATAGATTTGTCCACAAATTTATACTCGGAGGTTTTCGGGGTCGCTGATTACTAATCCGTTTTCAGATTTTAAAAATTCAAAATGGCGGATCCAATATGGCGGACGACATTTTAAAAATTCATCGGATTCACTTGAAACTTGTTACTCAGAGGTTTTCGGGGTCGCTGATTACGAATTCGATATCAGATTTTGAAAATTCAAAATGGCTGATCTAATATGGCGGACATTCTCAAAAATCCATCGGATTCACTTGAAAATTGTTATTCAGGGGTTTTCAGGGTCGCTAATTACGAATCCGATTTTAGATTTAAAAAATGAAAAATAGCAGATCCAATATAGCGGGCGACATTTTTACAAACTCGTCCGATTCATTTAAAACTTGTTACTCGGCTGTTTTCAGGGTCGCTGATTACGAATCCGATTCCAGATATTAAAAATTCAAAATGGCGGATCCAATATAGCGGACGACATTTTTACAAACTCGTCCGATTCATTTAAAACTTGTTACTTGGCTGTTTTCGGGGTCGCTGATTACGAATCTAGCATAAGATTTTTAAAATACAATGTGGAGTTTTGAATATGGCTGGCGCCATTTTAAAAAATTTATAAGATTTACTTAAAAGTTGTTACTTGGGATTTATTGATGTCGTAGATTAAAAATGTAATGTCGGTTTTGAGAATGGCGGATCCAATATAAGACCAAACAAAAAAAATATTAAAAAAACAAAATGAATAAAGAAGTGTAATATCCGACCGCATACCTCCACGTGGTAAGCTCTGGGGTCCGGTCGTAAGTAACGTAGTATACTTAACAGCTGACTGCGGGGAAAATTTTTGTATTTATTATCATTTTAAAAATTTTTTGTAATTAGCGAAAACCCTCTAGTAACAAGTTTAAAGTGAATCCTATAAATTTTAGAAAATTTCAATCGCCATATTGGATCCACTATTTTGAATTTTCAGAATCTGAAATCGGATTCGTAATCAGCGACCCTGAAAACCCCCGAGTAAAAAGTTTCAAGTGAATCCGATGAATTTTAGAAAATTTCGTCCGCTATATTGGATCCGCCATTTTGAATTTATTAAATCTGAAATCGGTTTCGTAATCAGCGACCCTGAAAATCCCCGAGTAAAAAGTTTCAAGTGAATCTGATGAATTTTAGAAAATGTTGTCCGCCATATTGGAACCACCATTTTGAATTTTCAAAATCTGATATCGAATTCGTAATCTGCGACCCCGAAAACCCCTGAATAACAAGTTTCAAGTGAATTCAGTCGATTTTTAATTTTCATGTCCGCCATATTGGATCCGCCATTTTGAATTTTCAAAATCTGATATCGGATTCGTAATCAGCAAATTAAAATACAATAGTATGCTCGTTTGCACAAATTTTAGTTTTCTAAAAAGTTGTCGACATTTTGAGCCCACATATGAGATTTTGGTCTTGACTGCGAAGGGGTTAAAAAAATTGTTTATCATGAATTAAAAGTTTTATGAGTTCTGATCAGAGTTATGTGAGCCTTTCATAGTGTTCTATAAAAAACTCTTGTTACAGTTTTTTCCAAAATTCAAAAACTAATGAACTACAAGATTTTAAAGTTTAAACAGAAATTTATTATTTTATAAATTAAGCGTTCGTAGAGTTTTGAGCAGAGTTCTGTGAGCCACTTATTTTTTCATAACCTATAAACTACTAAACTACAAGACTTTAAAGTTTTAGAAAATTAATTTTTTTGATAAATTAAGTTCTGTGAGTTCAAAATTAGAGTTCTGAACAGTTCATATAACTTTCAATGTTTTTTTCAACTCTTACATCTTATTCAAAAATTTGTTGAAGGTTTTAACATTTTAATAATAAAGCTTTTTATTTATATTCTGATGTATTTGATTTGATAAAATTTATTTTTGTTTTACATAAAATCGTTCGTTTGTCTTTTAAAATAAGTCTTTCAAAAACTGAGAATAGAACGATAATAAATTTTGCTTGAAGATAATAGCAATAGTGCCTATATTATGCAACAGGGAATAAATACCGTGTTTATAAACATATTGTATTATGTAAATCTATTCGTAAATATTTTTTTTTGACATAGTAGTCTTGTTCATAAATTTTTCTGTCCTTATACGTAAAATATTTTATCAGTCTATTTGAAATACTGATTATGAGACAATATTAAAGTAATTTAGGACTTCACTTGAATCGTAAGACTAGTTTGTAAATCTAACAATACACAAGGAATATCTATTCTATATTATATAACCTTTTTTGGTTATAATATGAAAAATAATCTGCTCTTTTACACTTCAGGGGACGCAAATTAACAAATTTCGTTAGGTGATCTTGATACACCATAATAAAACGATATCCGTTGTATTTCTGGGAATGCATATCAATTAAGTCAAGTTGCGCTCTCCAATTGTAAACCGAATGTAATATCGGTTTTAAAACAATACCTCTGTTTTTATTTGTTCTTTTCTTTTGGCAAACAATACATAATTTTAAAAACTCCACAATAATGTCCCTTGTAACATTACAGTATATCTTCTTGCATTCGTAGTTCGTTCGAGTTCTTCCACCATGTGGAATTGAGAAATGCGCTTTTAAAATTACTTCAAACAATTCGTCATTCGTCACATAATATAAAATTGTTGCAGTATCAATGCTTATTGGCTTTATTAATTTTTCTTGTCTATTCACAGAAATTGTGTCATACCTTTGTAAAAACCTATATTCACTTTTTTTGTCTTTGATTTAAACGAGTTCACTTTTTTAATACACTTTTCATATTCATCGAATGATAAACAAACACTATTGTCTTGACAATTTATTTTTTTTATAGCTTTAGTCCCTCGCGGATATTTTGAGCATCGTTGACTGCACTATGTAAGTGTTCCATACCGTTTAAAAGAATGATATCAACATTTATTGTCAATGTTAGATGATTTGATTCGCTCGAATACATGCAGTTAGAATTACAACACTTGTATAGTGTGGTACAACTGGGAACTTCATTGAATAAACAATAATAAAATAAAACGAAAACATTCATACAAAGAATGTTTTCTTTGTCTGAATGTTTTCGTTTTATTTTATTATTGTTTAAACCACTCGGACGTTAAAGAATATATTATTAATTGAATAAGATTTCAGCATTTCTTTTTTTTCCGGGTTGTCGAGGCAGAACTTCGTCTTCCTTTCCTCTCCAATTTTCCTTTTGATTTAGCGAATTCTTTCTTATAAAATTGCTTCCATTAATTGAAATAAAATGGCTATGATCCATTTCTATAAGCGTAGAAGTTTTCTGAACAGGTAATTTGATTGGTAATTCAAAACTTTCTTCTTCCATTGCATTGCCGTAGTTGAATCAGGTTCTGGTGGAAGAATTTCCCCATCACTAGAAAGATTATTGTCGACACTATTGTTCATTTTTGTTTCGTCTGATTTTTTTATTGAAATCTGTATTGAATCAACATTTGGTCATTTTTATTTTTTGTGATTTCTGCTGGAGCCTCTACAGATTCTGCCGCAGAAAATTTCACTTTTTCGTCTAGATATTGCATGTGAAGGACAGCAAATTTATCTATTCGTATTTGTCGTTTAAAATCGTGTTTAGCTTTTAACGACGCAAATTCCAATTCAACAGGTGCAGATTTCGCTATTACCTCACCACGTTTAAAAAGGGTCTCATAATTCCAGTCCATAATGGTAAGTTATACATTAACTTTGTTTTTATCTTCATCGCTACAGTCTTCTTATGAAAAGCATTCACAATAGTTCCACCATTAGAAACAAAGGCTCTTTTTTAATTCATTTCATAGATTTCGTCGGTCCAAGTTTTCCAATGATTTAAATTCTCAGAAGAGACTGCATTTACTCCACCTGCAGAGTGATCGGATTCTGACAAATTGTCTTTAAAGTTTGAATCTTCGGGGTAATTTTCGTCATCCAAATCTAAATGTTAGTCAACTTTTTTATTTTCTTTTACGTAGCCCTGATAAATCGCCTGTCTACATTTTTTAACGATTTTTGTGACTTTAATTTTTTTGATGTCTCAGTGGACAAAAGTGGGAAAATTTAAGTCGATTTGTTTTGATAATTACAAACTTTATATTAATAAGTAAATTTAAATTAGAAAAGAAAAATTCGGCTTTATTAGCAAATTTTTAATCAGCTAATAAATATAGTATATTACATTAAAGGATTGACAATAAACAATAAAAATGTAAAGAAGAAAGAAGCTATCAATTATCCGAATCAAATTTTTACTAAATAAATTAAATATCTTAAATAAATCTCTATAAGCTCTTAGATTTCATATGTATCGACAGCACAGCTGCCCGAATACAGAAACCCGCTTAATCTGAAAAATATTTTCGAAATTAATTAATAATTTCAAAATTGTGGTAGGCTCGTTTCCCACCATGCTACCGTTTTTTTCTGGATTCTTTGATAATTTTAAAATTATTAATTAATTTCGAAAATATTTTTCAGATTAAGCGGGTTTCTGTATTCGGGCAGCTGTGCTGTCGATACATATGAAATCTAAGAGCTTATAGAGATTTATTTAAGATATTTAATTTATTTAGTAAAAATTTGATTCGGATAATTGATAGCTTCTTTCTTCTTAATATTTAACTGCCGAATGATAAATTCACTTTCTATAATTATAATAAAAATGTAAATTTAATCGATCCACCAAAATTTTAAATATTTACATTTATTAAAAAAATGTGTAATATTAAATTCCTTAAATTGGAAACATTTAAACATGACACTTCATACATTTACAATTAATAAAAAAAAATTCAAACTTCAAAGTCTTGTAGCTTAGTAGTTTTTAGGTTTTGAGAAAATTGTTATAAGTTGTTTTTATCTATCTCAATGAAGGGCTAACAGAACTCTGATCAGAACTCGTGGAATTTTTAATTGTTCAAAAACAATTTTTTTTTAAATTCTTAGTCTTGTAGTTTAGTAGTAGGATGACGAATAGTGAATATCCCGAATAGCGAACATGACAAAAATCTAAAACCCGAATATATTATTGGTTTAATTAATTCAGCAGACTAGCAATAAATGACTACCGTTGTCATAGAAACACTGAAACCGAAATCTCGTGTTGTTTTTTCATTTAGGACAATCTATTTATCGTCGTGTCATACAAGGAACCAGCAAAACAAATAATGTCAGTGAGAGCTGGCATAATCGTTTCGCTATCGTTGTTGCTAAGCATCACCCTGACTTATATTCGCTTCTAACTGAAATACAGAAGGAACAAGCCGACACGGAAGTGGCTATTGCCGAGCTAAGTCTTGGAAGAGCAGGAAAAGCTGCCCCTAAGAAAAAATGGTTACTGGTGCAAAAACGAATCCAGGGAATCTGCTCAAATTATTCTGAATATTAATCAGAGCACAGAATTTTTGAATATTTACGCACTTTATTGCACAACGTCATTTTATAATTTAATTTCAAATTTTTCAATTTTTATATCTATTACTAAAAAAATTGGATTCCTATTTTCGGGAACATAGTCATTCGGGAAAATTCAAGTTAGTTATAATAATTGTCTGTAACCTTTAAAATAAACACTTTTTTAAAATCAAGTTCCTTTCAAGACTAGTGCGAAACCCCGCGCGAAATTTTAGCAACAAAAAGATATTGCTTCAATCTACATGCTCCAAAAATTTAGCATAAATTGGTTTTCCTCCAACAAAGATACAAACATTTAAAATCGCGATAAAATAAAGAATGGTTAATATTTAAGGTAAATTTTTATATATTTCTCAGTCGACAATCAAAAAAGTATTTAAATAAAGTATATTTAAAATACTTAATATTTAAATAATTCTGATTTACTCAAATTAAATTACTTTGCCAAAAAAATTATGCACAAACTTAAACAACGTATTTTACAGTTTATTATAAATTATTTGATACTTTTATCAAGTTCAAAACACAAATTTAGCCTTTAAAAATTAATATCAATCGCTTTTCTATATTTCATTAAGAGTTTTCTCCTTTTAATATAAATATTTTGTAATGTTTGTTAATGTAACCTTTTTTCATGTACTCTCAATTTGTAACATCTTTTTTTTATATAAAATGTAATTAGTTTTTAAAAATCATTGTGCATTTCGTCATCCCAAAACATGTAAGAACATTTTCCCAAAGTATTGAAATTTGTTATGAAGATCAAATATACATTAGGCGAAATAAAATGGTTTGACCCTGTTATAAGAGTTTTTTATCGCTCTCGATGGGTGGGCAAGCAGAATTCTTATAACGTAACATATTTGTTTTTTGAAAAATTATCGTGTTTTTATTTTGTTGACTTCAGATTATCAGAAATATTTAAAGACACTGTAGGGAACTCTAGAACTCTCTTTAAACTACTCAGAACTCTAATTAAATGTCTATTTTATGAAAAAACTTATTTTTTACCATTTAATCGCCGGAACTATTTTTAAAATCTATCTGGAACTCTAGAACTATTGTAGAAGAAGTCAGAACTCTAAAAAAATTTCATTTCTTAAAAATATTTTAATTGTAAAAGATTTCTTTACGGCTGAGACATAACGAAATTCTAAAGAAATGTCGGTGTCTTATATTTGACATAAGATAAACGAGTAACAAAAACTTTTGAACTTGAGATAGAAAATACTAATCTTTAAATCACGATTTTTTGTAAAAACAAATTTCAGAAAATTAACAAATATACAATTCGAAAGCTTATAAAATTCTACGTTAAATCATATGGTAAATTTGAAAAAAGTTGACTTCTTTTGACAATTTTTCAAACCTTGGCAGTAGTATAGCTATACCAATGCTGGCGCATAGTTCCAACGGCTGCCGCTAGATATCGCCACTGCTGCATACCTACAGTCGGTATTTGCCCTTAGTCAGTATTGCAGATTCCTGCCTTATCATTTATTGGTAAGGTGATTTATATGGGTAAATTTTTCTTGGTTGGTAGGGTAGGAATTTGTTATACCGACTAATCGGACAATTGGGCTACTCTTAATTTGTTTGAGATATATTGAAATTAAGAATTTGACCTTGAATTTCAAGGTCAAATTAAAAGAAAACAACTTCCTATTCATCACCAGCTTGTAACTCGTGAAAACCCTTTTAAAATCACTATTCATATTTTTAATTTGATTAATTTCACGTATTCATATATTAAATCAATATAAAGATATTTTCAAAAAAGTTAAAATTTTGAAACTGCGTAACTCGAAAAATAGTTTATCAACTTAAAAAACTAAATTTATACTTCTATTAATAATAGTAACATTTTAGCAAGGTTTCGAGTAAATTCATTTTTTGATCCGGGTAGTTGAGGAATCTTGCCGCAAGTATGAGTTTCAGATATTGGGATATGTATGAATATCTACTAATACCACCAACTCAAAAACATGTTTGGATTGTAAAGACTTCTACACAAGTTAAAAAACCTCGTTATGTTATTGTTCATTATTATCAAACTAATCGAAAAGATAATCAAACAAGATATGCCAACTTTCTTGAAAACAGTAATCTTATAAATGTTAAACTATTTTTAAATTCATAATACTATTAGTTTTTAATAAATTTACATTTTGTAACCAGACTTTATTTTATCCAAACAAAGTGAGAAATTGCTGCAGCCACCGTCAACGGCGCGAAGAAAGTTTGTTTTAAAAAAAAAACAATAATAATACGAAAGGAATTTTAAATTTTGTTTTAAGTTATCGTTTAAAGAAGTTAAAATTTTGTTTCAGATTGTTTTGTGCAATAAAGGGTAGGGTATTTTAACTACGTAGAATGAAATTAAGTCAAATTATTTATGAAAGAAAATAAAATATATTTACTCAATATATCTCTATAGTTTACAATATATCGATGTATTGTACACTCGCAACACTGATAATTCTAATACTAATAGTAATAATAGTAAACCTTTGTTTTTCTTTGCCGCATTTGCGACAAAAGTATTTATTTTCGGGGCGAAAATAAGGGCATTTCTTATGCCTGTGGTTTTGGCTGTCGCAATTCTTAGTCTAGGCGGTCAGGTCGACGGAGCCAATCTACGGCATTTTGGGACACGTTGGGTGGTTTTTTGTTGGGGATTTTGAGAAATGACGGAAGGGGACGAGCAGTTTTAAAGCAGAGCTTCTGTAGCGTTGTTGGTGATAGTTAGGTGACGGTGGTTTTGTATTGCTCGATTGTGATAAGGAGTAACGGTAACCTGGGCGACAGGTTTGACTAGGGACTTTCTGTGACGAGTAACGACTTTGTGGCGTTGAATTAGGGTCTTGATCTGCATCCGAATAGAGTAGTAGAAAGGGTGATGGTGGTCTAAACTCTGCTGAGTTTCGGGGATCAACCCTTTTGGATTTCTTCGGACGTACGAAGTTTTCGGGTAAAATCGGATGGGGTGTGTTAGGTAGTCTTTCAAGCAGAATTCTCTATTATTGTTGAGATCCTGAATGTGGAAAGTTTCGATTATTATGGGTGGGATTTCAAACATATTGATTTGAATCGGTTCGCCTTCAGAGATCGAGAAATCATCTAACTCTATTTCTATGAAATCTTCAGTTTCCGAGTCAGAGGAAGAATCGTTGACGGATTCAGAGTGGTGATCATCAAGACAAGAGGATCTTCGGAGTCAATTCCAGTGGAAATTGTATGGTCGAGTTCTGGAAAAGAATCGGAAAGCGGTTCGTCAACATTGACTTCGAGAGGATCGTTAGTGTTTTCGAAGACAATTTCCGAAATTGGGTTGGACAGTGGATCGTCGACAATAATATCGAAAGAAGGAGCTCTGATACATTTTCTAAATTGTCAGGAAGGTCGCCAAGAAATTGTTCATCATATATAATCGAAAAGTCAGTGGTGATGAAAGAGTTAAAAGCTGTAGGGGATCGAGATCGATGATTTTTGGAAGATGCGTCTGTGTCGATGATTATAATATCGTCTTCCGGTCCTTCTAAGATAATACTTCACGAGAGGCTTGCGGTGTCGTTTTTATTTTCGAGTTCATTGGGGGTGGTTTTCGCCAGATCTGGAGAAACGGAAGGAGCTAAAGATTGAGTTGGAATTTTCTCTTGGATCATTGCATAAAGAGGAATTTCGGCATTAACAACGGGGACTCGATTGCAGGTGCATTTAGATGGAGGGAGCGGTTTACCATCTGGTGTTAGTCTATAGTCACTGGATACTTGACAATCTTTCAAGGTGACGACACGAGTTTCGTAGAAGTAATTCTTTTCTTCACGAATACTACACCTAATAACATATTGGAGGCCGGGGTACAGTTGAAAGATTCGGAACAAAATGACTATGTCCTCGGGTCTCCACGAGACGTCGGGCTCGGAAGGTTGCCGGTATTCTTCGATAAGGCGTTCCAATTTGTTGATTTTAATGAGTATCTTTCAGTTTTCCTTCTCTTGTTTTTTAAGACAGTCGGATGCCTCATTAAGAAATTGAGGATATTGTTTTGTCTTCCTATCGTGTTTCTCCAAGTCCATGATCAATTTACGGGACATATATCGATGGGACGAGTTCCAATTTGTTTACGGAACAAATCACTTGACAGAATAACATTTGGATAATGAATTTTTGTAATTTCATAAGGTCCAGAGTATTTAGGAGATAGTTTTGAGGTAATGTTATTGATTTTGGAGAACAAAATGCGTTCTATTTCTGGAGGATTATTGTTTAGTTTATTGCATTATTCGTTTATTGCGTTCAGGTGACGACCAAGATTTAAGAAGGCCGGGGAAACATTTAAGGAATCATGGAAAGCTGTATTGTAGGCGTACCTAAACTCTGCTAAATATTTATCCAAATTTCCATGCTCTTCAGATATGTACGAGATTAGCATAGTTTTTAGAACTCTATTTACTCGTTCTGCAGGATTTGATTGTGGGTGGTAGGGAGGTGTCGTCGAGAGGTATATTCCGTATTCTTGCGCAAGGGAGCGAAGAACATTGTTGATAAATTCTGTTCCATTATCGGTTAGGAGGACTCTAGGCGTTCCCTATTGATTATGACGAGCTTGGTGAAATGGGACCCATAATATCGGCTGCTATTACGATCCAAGGTTGCTCTACAATTTGTTGGCTTATTAAGTTAGGTGTGATCTACTTTACAGGATTGACAGATTGAATAAAATCAAACTAACTTAGCGATTTCTTAGAAGCATCCGGGCCAATAATAATCTACATCTACTCTCATATAGATTTCCTGAGTTCCTAGGTGTCCTGCTTGTGGATCTTCATATGCTTCTTGGAAGATTGATTGCCTTTCGGATTCACTTTGGACTAGTTTCCAAGCTTTCTGGTCTTCTACAAAAGTCGAGTGAATAGAATCAGGCCGATACAATTTTCCGTCGACAATTTGCCAGTTGGGAAAACGTCCGAAAAATTCTCTAACTTGAAGGCGCCCATTCGTTGTTTTTTAACTATAAAAGTCTATGTTTCGAATATCCAGTAGAGCGAAGAATTCTAATATCCTACAGATATCGTAGGATATCTTAGATATTTCCTATAGACATTTTGAAATTATTCATTAGTCTTTGGAATTTACGATATCAATTAGATGTAATAATGTTATTTATGTACGTCCTACAAATATTGACGTTTTTCTAGACATATGACTTTAGCATCTTACTGGCCTCTTCCTCCATTCTTTGAATATAAGCTGCTCCCTCCTCCCGCAGCCTTATAGCTTGATCTCGATCTTCATTGAAGCAAGCAATGTCATTAGTCGAAGCATTACTGAAGACAGAAATGCAACTGGTTTGAATTGTAACGCTGCTCGTACTTCCTCATCTACTCTGTCCAAGAAAATTCTTTGTACCACCAACGCGTTGTTGCCATCCTACATCCTTGGGCCACCGTCCTCACGCCAGGCGCTTGACGATCTGAACCAGTGAGGGATTTAGCGGAAGCATTACCCCGTAGGTACTCTTTCATGTTTTTCCAATCGCTCATATTTGATGTTTGTCCCGTATCAAGGGATTATCGGGCCTTAACAGGATTCTACTACCTGGCCAAGATGGGCCCTTAACCACCTCTGTTAGTAACATAGACGTTATAGCATTGCCGATGCATTGATGCGACGTCTATGATATCCAAGGGCACGTGAACTGTTGGTAAATTTAACAACAGAAATTTACCTTACCAACAAATGATAAGGTAGGAATATGCATTACTGACCAAGTGTAAGTACTGTTCGTAGGTATGTGACAGTGGCGCCATTTGGCGATAGCCATTAGAAATAGTTCTAATATTGTAATTGCGTCAATATTGGCAGAGCTATACTACTCCTGGCATATTTTTCAAAAATTGCTGCCAAAATTAAAACTTATACACTACCGGAGGAAATTGTGCGACCGCTAGCACCTCGACCTATGAAAAAACACACCCGCACGAAAACAGTGATTACTCCGTCAAAACTAAAGCTAGATGCTTATTGTAAATTGCATTGGAAAACTTATTAAATTTCCTATGAAATGACTCGATTTAAAAATGTTTAAAAAGTGGATCCCAGTAAGAGTATACTTGGTAAAATTCATTTTCGACCATGACTATTCATTTTTACAAATGTTTCACCTAAGAACAATTATAAAGTTATCTTTAAACCTTATAAATAGAAATAATTAAAGAAAACGAATATCTTTTGGACTTTTACACGTTATAATTATCACCATAAACAAATTTTAGACATTTTTTTCAAGTTGAAAGTTATTTAATAGTCATAAAAAGTAGGGGTCGCATAATTGTCACCGGTAGTATGTATGTTACCTGTGATATATACACTATCTGTGATAATTGTGCCACTCCTACTTTTTATGACTATTAAGGCAGTAGTCTCCTATATAGGTTTAAAAAATCGACTTTTTCTTTAAATTAAATTTATTCCAAAACTATCCAAGAATATGTCTTTTAAATTTTAGAGGACAATTTGACATATTTTCAAAGGTAGAACAGATTTTGTGACTGATCGTCGAGCACGTGTGAATGCTCGGGCAGACCCCAACGAGCGCGCTCTGCCCCTTCATGCGTTCTATTGTTTACCTAACCTTGTATTACCTTGTATACACCTGAAGAGGTGTATACACACACTCAAAATTCGAACGAAGCGTTCAATTCGCTTGTGTGGCGCCTGAACCCAAAACACGTCAATTCCGGTTCTAAAATCGTCGAAATAGCGGCAAATTTGGCTGCAGGCATTTTTAACGAGGCCTATGCATCTGTGCTGACCACTATGCAGCTGCTCGATATTGTTATCAGCAATGCAAAAATTTTGTCGATAATATCGATGCGGAGCGCATAACGAGGGAAAACCGGCGCTCGTCATTTTCAAGCAAGGAGGCTCGGACAGATCGACGAGAAGAAAATCTTCGAAAAAATGAGTTCTTCGAGGAAGGGGAAGGACTACTATGTGGGCCAGGAATAGCTGATTGAAATTTAATTAGTGTAAGTATCCTAAAAATGATATTTTATGAACCTTAAACTTTAAATCGCTTTTTCTCGAATTTTCATTTTCACACGTCATAGAAAACGGTGCCGATGATAGCAAAAAGAATTTTTGTCCGGTTAAAAAAAATCAAAGTGTTCTCGCTTCAGTATCAAATTATCTTCTATTTGAACTAAAATAGTTGGACAAAAGTATTATTTAAACTATTTTTTTGCACCTTAAAGTGAATTTTTTTTTTAATAGTAAACTTTTTTTCAAACTTTGAAAAAATTTGGAATTTTTTAATTTCTTCGGTATTTTTTTTAGTTCAAATAGAAAAGGCACTTCTAAAAAGTGAAAAAAAATTTGGTTTAACTGTTTTAGATGCATTGTACGACCTACATCACCGGCACGGATTTAAAAATACAGACTGCAGCGCTCCACAAAAATCGTTGTTACTAAGAAGAATTTAAATATTTTTTAAAAATAAAAGTTGGTTTTTGAAGCTCAAATACAATTGAATATCACCAAAAAATTTCGTTTACCGCAAGCATTTCCTTCCCTTTCAAAAAAAATTTCTGAAAAAACACTTTTTTGTCGCCTTTTAAAGGAGACTACGGCCTTAAATAACTTTCAACTTGAAAAAATGTCTAAAATTTGTTTATGGTAATAATTAGTGAATTCTGATATTTTACTGGAATCTTTACCTTATAAACTTACTATTTTTTCAAGAACGTTGACCCAGCTTTCATAAGTTACTCGTTCCCATACCACTTGTTTAGAACGCCATTCTTACATCCCAGCTGATAAACATCATTTTTGCATTTATTATAACACATACAAGATTTTAAGGATCACTGTGACCGCTATCAATTTTAGGCACTGCTTATAAACTACAATCCCCTATTTCGAATACTCCACTTTATTGTTTTTTCACAGTCGTTTTACTTGAAAGATTAAAAACTTTTTTTTCGTCTTCAAATACAGTACTAAAACTACAAAAAGAAGACTGCAAGAGTTTGCAGTCTAAAATAAAAAAAAACAATGTTTATTTCTAAGTATATGTTACAGTCAATGTCCGGAATTGGGCAATGTCGACAATGCCCACACATTTTCAATAATGTTTAACAAAGCGTATTAATGGACAAGTCCTCCCAAGACAAGACTCCACAGAGACATAACTCCCCATGGGACAAGTCTTCCCATGGACAGCTCCTCCCAGAGGACAAGTCTTCCCAGGGACATCTCTCCCCAAATGTAAATATTAAAAGTAAATAATGTAATGTGTGGACAAGTCTCCCCAGGACATCACTCCCCAGTTAAAAAATGTTTATTAAAACAGTGGCAAATTCAGGACAAGTCTCCCCAGGACAAGTCTCCCCGGGACATCTCTCCCCAGTTAAAACTATTCATTTAAATAGTGACACATTCAGGACAAGTCTCCCCAGGACAAGTTATCCCCGGGACATCACTCCCCAGTTAAAAAATGTTTATTAAAACAGTGGCAAATTCAGGACAAGTCTCCTCAGGACAAGTCTCCCTAGGACATCTCTCTCTAGTAAAAATTATTAATTTAAATGGTGGCACATTCAGGACAAGCCACCCCGGGACATCACTCCCCAGTTAAAAAAATGTTTATTAAAACAGTGGCAAATTCAGGACAAGTCTCCCCGGAACATTACTCCTTAGATAAAAAATGTTTATTAAAGCAGTGGCAAATTTAGGACAAGTCTACCTAGGGCAAGTCTCCCCGAAACATCACTTTCCAGTTAAAAAATGTTTATTAAAACAGTGGCAAATTCAGAACAAGTCTTCTTAGGGCAAGTCTCCCAAGGACATCTCTCCCTAGTAAAAATTATTAATTTAAATGGTGGCACATTCACCCCGGGACATAACTCCCCAGATAAAAAATGTTTATTAAAACAGTTGCAAATTGAGGACAAGTCTCCCCAGGTCAAGTCTCCCCGGGACATCACTCCCCAGCTAAAAAATGTTTATTAAAACAGTGGCAAATTCAGGACAAATCTCCTCAGGACAAGTCTCCTCAAGACATCTCTCCCCAGTGAGAAATTGTTTATTAAAACATTGACAAATTCAGGACAAGTTTCCCCAGGTCAAGTCTCCCCGGGACATCACTCCCTAGTTAAAAAATGTTAATTAAAACAGTGACAAATTCAGGACAAGTCTCCCCAGGATGAGTCTCCCTAGGACATCTCTCCCCAGTAAAAATTATTTATTTAAACGGTGGCAATTCCAGGACAAGTCTCTCCAGGACAAGTCTCCCCGAGACATCACTCCCCAGTTAAAAAATGTTTATTAAAACAGTAGCAAATTCAGGACAAGTCTCCCTAGGACAAGTCTCCTCAAGACATCTCTCCCCAGTGAAAAATTGTTTATTAAAATATTGACAAATTCAGGACAAGTTTCCCTAGTACATCACTCCCCAGTTAAGAAATGTTTATTAAAACAGTGGCAAATTAAGGACAAGTCTTCCCAGGACTAGTCTTCCCGGGACATCTCTCCCCAGTTAAACAATGTTTATTAAAACAGTGGAAAATTCAGGACAAGTCTCTCTAGTACATCACTCCCCGGGACATCACTCCCCAGTTAAGAAATGTTTATTAAAACAGTGGCAAATTAAGAACAAGTCTCCCCAGGACAAGTCTGCCCGGGACATCTCTCCTAAGTAAAAATTGTTTATTTAAACGGTGGCACATTCTGGATTAAGGGGGAAGTCTACTGTGACAAATTAAATAATAGGCCGTTTTCTGCGGATTTTTTTTTCTTGCAAAATTCGACTTGGACATTAAATTAAACCGCTAATTTGAGAAAAAAATTATTCAATTCTTTTTATGGTGCACCGATATTTACCATGGCTATGAAATCTAACAGAACTTAGTGTTTATATGCTATTGAGGTCGCTCATGACAAATATATAATTGGATTTTTAAAATTCAAAATGGCGGATCTAATATGTCCGACAAATTTTTCTAAAATTTACTCGATTCACTTAATTTTTGTTACTCAGGGGTTTTTTGGGTCGCAAATTATAAATCTGCTATCGGATTTACAAAATTCAAAATGGCGGATACAATATGGCTTACAAATTTTTTTAAAATTTACTCGATTCGCTTGAATTTTGTTACTCCAAGGGTTTTTGGGGTCGCAAATTATGAATTTGCAATTGGATTTTCTAAACACAAAATGGCGGATCCAATTTAGCGGACAAAAAATATTTAATCAATTCTAGTCGCCTAAAATTTGAGAATGATGAACATCTTTTAGGCAGAATAGTCAGAATAAGGGAGAATAAGGCTAAACACAAAGAAACTCCATCAGAAGTACACAATCAAGAAATTGCAATTCGGTTTTCTTATAGAAACAGAAATTGATTCGAATTCTACTTCAGATTTGGTATGTAAAAACGATATTATCTTTTGATATATTTGACATTTGCAACAAAATTTAGGTTCAATGAGACTTATACATGCGCAGTAGTATTTTATCAAAAGTAAAACTAAAAAGAATTTTTATATTTGAATTAAAATTAATAGAATAGAATTTTGATTTTGATATTGGAACCAAAACGAAATAGACTGGAATTTTAATTTTAATATTGGAACTAAAACGAAATAGAGTGGAATTTTGATTTTGATATTGGAATCAGAACTAAATAGAGTGGAATTTTGATTCTGATACCCATATCCAAATCAAAACAAAAGTATTTTTTAATTCTGTTTTGATTCCGTGACGGTCCATGCCCCTGAGTAACAAAATTCAAACGAATCGAGTAAATAAAAAATATTTGTTTGCCATATTGTATCCGCCATTTTTAATTTTAAAAATTCGGTAGCAGATTCATAATCTGCAACCTCAAAAACCCCTAAGTAACGAAATTTAAGTCAATCAAGTGAATTTAAGAAAATTTTGTAAACCATATTTGATCCGCCATTTTGAATTTTGAAAATACGATTATATATTCGTCATGAGCGAACTCAAAAACAAATAAGCACTAAGTTCTGTTAGATTTCATAGCCATGGTAAATATAGGTGCACAATAAAAAGAATTGAATAATTTTATTCTCAAATTAGCGCCATTTTGAAGCTGCCATTTTGTTTTTTTAATTTTCTGTTTCATATATTTTAAAAATTAAATAAGTTTGTGCCAAATTGTAACCCCTCAATAAAAAATGTTTACTGGGAAGAGATGTCCCGGGGACATGTCCTGAATTTGTCACTGTTTTAATAAACAATTTATAACTAGTGAGTGATGTTCCGGGAAGACTTGTCCTGAATTTGCCACCATTTAAATTAATAATTTTTACTGGGGAGTGATGTCCTGGGGAGACTTGTCCTAAGAAGACTTGTCCTGAATGTATCACCGTTTAAGTAAATAATTTTTACTGGGGAGAGATGTCCCGGGGAGACTTGTCCTGAATTTGCCCCTGTTTTAATAAACATTTTTTAACTAGGGAGTGATGTCCCGGAGAGACTTGTCCTGAATTTGCCACTATTTTAATAAACAATTTTTCACTGGGGAGAGATGTCCTGGGAGACTTTTCCTGGGGAGACTTGTCCTAAATTTGCCACTGTTTTAATAAACATTTTTTAACTGGGGAGTGATGTCCCGGGAGGACTTGTCCTGAATTTGCCACCATTTAAATTAATAATTTTTGCTGGGGAGTGATGTCCTGGGGAGACTTGTCCTAAGAAGACTTGTCCTGAATGTATCACCGTTTAAGTAAATAATTTTTACTGGGGAGAGATGTCCCGGGGAGACTTGTCCTGAATTTGCCCCTGTTTTAATAAACATTTTTTAACTAGGGAGTGATGTCCCGGGAAGACTTGTCCTGAATTTGCCACTGTTTTACTAAACATTTTTTAAGTGGGGAGTTATGTCCCAGGGAGACTTGTCCTGGGGAGAGTTGTTCTGAATTTGCTACTGCTTTAATAAACATTTTTTAACTGGGAAGTGATGTCCCGGGGAGACTTGTCCTGGGAAGACTTTTCCTGAATTTGCCACTGCTTTAATAAACATTTTTTAACTGGGGAGTGATATCCTGGGGAGACTTGTCCTGAATTTGCCACTGTTTTATTAAACATTTTTTAACTGGAGAGTTATA
Organism: Leptopilina heterotoma; assembly: GCF_015476425.1. Classification (NCBI taxonomy): domain Eukaryota; kingdom Metazoa; phylum Arthropoda; class Insecta; order Hymenoptera; family Figitidae; genus Leptopilina; species Leptopilina heterotoma. The sequence goes on from NW_025111163.1 coordinate 125,950, forward strand.
TCCCGGGGAGACTTGACCTGGGGAGACTTGTCCTGAATTTGCCACTGTTTTAATAAACATTTTTTAACTGGGGAGTGATGTCCCGGGAAGACTTGTCCTGAATTTGCCACCATTTAAATTAATAATTTTTACTGGGGAGAGATGTCCCGGGGAGACTTGTCCTGGGAAGACTTGTCCTGAATTTGCCACTGTTTTAATTAATAATTTTTACTAGGGAGAGATGTCCCGGGGAGACTTGTCCTGAATTTGCCACTGTTTTAATAAACATTTCTTAACTGGGGAGAGATGACCCGGGGAGACTTGTCCTGAATTTGACACTGTTTTAATTAATAATTTTTACTAGGGATAGATGTCCCGGGGAGACTTGTCCTGAATTTGCCACTGTTTTAATAAACATTTTTTTACTGGGGAGTGATGTCCTGGGGAGACTTGTCCTAAATTTGCCACTGTTTTATTAAACATTTTTTAACTGGAGAGTTATATCCCGGGGAGACTTGTCCTGGGGAGACTTGTCCTGAATTTGCCACTGTTTTAATAAACATTTTTTAAGTGGGGAGTTATGTCCCAGGGAGACTTGTCCTGGGGAGACTTGTCCTCAATTTGCAACTGTTTTAATAAACATTTTTTATCTGGGGAGTTATGTCCCGGGGTGACTTGTCCTGAATGTGCCACCATTTAAATTAATAATTTTTACTAGGGAGAGATGTCCTTGGGAGACTTGCCCTGAGAAGACTTGTCCTGAATTTGCCACTGCTTTAATAAACATTTTTTAACTGGGGAGTGATGTCCTGGGGAGACTTGTCCTGAATTTGACACTGCTTTAATAAACATTTTTTAACTGTGGAGTGATGTCCCGGGTAGACTTGGCCTGGGGAGACTTGTCCTTAATTTGACACTGTTTTAATAAACAATTTTTCACTGGGGAGAGATGTCCTTTGGAGACTTGTCCCATGGGGAGTTATGTCTCTGTGGAGATTTATCCTGCGAGAACTTGTCCGGGGGAGACTTTCTGGGTGTGACTTGTCCCAACCCCTGCGATTTTTGTGAAATTGAACAATGTCTAGTGCGTTGGGCCAATCTTTAGATTGGTTTTCATTCATCCAAGCAGACAAAATCTCTTCTATATCCCTTGTAACGTTGATTTTAAATAATCACGTTATAAAAACCGAATTTAGTTTTCGCCGAAACTTATTCAGTTAATTCTTGATTAATTATTATAAATTAAATGCGGTAGCCAGAATCGAACTCAACATTTTACTTTATTATTATCTTGTTGAATTGTATAGAATCAATATAATACAAAAATGTTGAGTTGCATAAAAATCATATTGTTTATCTCAAGAGAATTCCACACGTTTTGGTTGATTAGAAAACACAATGTTATTTATTGTTATTTAATTATCAATCGACCGAAAATGTGTCAACAATTAATATTAATCGGCACAAATTTACTGTCAACTGGCAACCACCTGTCATAGATGTTGGGCCTGTTATCATGCTGCTGGGGCGAACCCAAGGTGCGCATGACATATATACGGGACCGAAGCAGGATGTCAATTAACCTAATTTCGACAGTTCGTGCCTGGCTGCCGATAGACTCTAACGGTGACACCGCGGTTGACCATTTTCATTGTTAAAATAATCAAAGATGGATTTCCGTGCTCGTCTGGACCGGATCAAAGGTTAGTGTCCAGTGCACATCTTCCTCGTTATCTTGGGAATATCACCGGTGTACGGTGTGACCGAGAAATAGTATCGAGAAGGAAGACCTCATGGCAAGCCGATAGGACGCCGCCATTTTCGGTCGACCGTCGCAATCACCGGCGTGTGGAAGTTCTCAGTTCTCTTCACAAAGTTCAAAGTTTAAAATAAAAAGAAGAGTGATTTAAAAGAAAATAATCTGCTTGTGTGTTCTTATAATTTTCTTTATTCATTTGTTTTATTTGTGTGTTAAATTCAACTTGTCTCTCTCCTCTGTGTGCGGTACTCGAGCCCTATTATTTCAATATAAAACGTAACTTCGTAAATAAAATATTGAGCTCGGTAAGAGCTAGTCCGGGAAAGTTCTTTGTTTTGTTACAGCATCGTGATCCGGGTAGTTTACCTACCTGGCGCCGGGGAAGTTCCCTAAAACGGGTCATCGATGGTGTATTATAAGTTCGAAGTGTGGAATTTATAATTCGGCAATTTGGAATCCGTAAATTGCCATTTTTGTAACGATTCGCGGGTAAGATCCGCAAGTAAACGTAAAGATCGTTACACCCTGTTGGCTCTTTCTACATATCCTTGCGATTGACTGTGTCGTGGTTTGCCGTGAACGATTTTAACTTCGCTCCATGTGTTATGAAGTTCCGTAATTACGGAATTTACAAATTTACGACCATTATTATCAGAGTGCAGGATTGCAGGTGCACCAAATATTATAAGTCGAATGCTGTATAGGTTTTGAAACTAGACCTCTTTTTTTATTTGTGCTCTTTTTTTGACATACAACACATAATTTAAAAATTGCATAATGATTTATCTGGTGACGTTGCAATATAATTTTTACATTCGTACTCCATACGATTTCTTCCTCCATAACCGATGGACGAATGTACATTTGACAGAACTTCAAACATCTCTTTATTTGTCACGTAATACAAAATTTTTTCATTGTCCTTAGTTATAGGTTTTATTAATTTTTGTTGTCCGTTCACAGAAATTATATCACATCTCTGTAAAAATCTATAATCACTTGAACTCTTTTTTACACTTAATTTTAATAGTTCCACTTTTTCAATGCACTTTTTGTATTCCTCAGAGGATACAAAAGTATTATTATCTGCCCGTTTTTTTGAAAGCAAGTCTTTCAAAAGAGTCTCGAAACGATTTTTACTGTCAAAATTTTCCATTTTTCGCGAATAATTTGAGTCTTTAATTAAAGGCAATCAATTGCAAACTAACCAATATTATCAAAGTTTACATTAATCAGCCTGGTTATCATAAATTTAGATACTCGATTGTAAACAAATAGAAACTAATTTCTTTTCATATTATTATTCGCGAGAATAATAATATGCGAGACTCACTCTATTGTAAACGAAATAATATTACATTTCACGAGACATTTTATTTATAACTAGTCGATAAATTTCGATTAAAATGAATTTAAATTAAATTAAAAAATTAATTATCAACATTGCCCAAACTGGACTAGGCATTGTCGACATTGCCCGAAAAACCTGCATAATATAAATTTTTTCGGACATTGACCGAAACTGACGGTCATTGTCGACAATGCCCAGTGGCTGTGGGCAATGTCGACATTGCCCGGGCATTATCAAACATTGCCCGATTCCGGACATTGACCGTAACATATACATTAATACCTAGTGGACGTATATGATGAAGTTAAAAAAAATAAAAAAACGAAAATGGCGTCCTTCTAAAGCCAATGTTTAAATAATCAAAATCATCATTTTTTAAACAATGACTTCAATATTTTTATATAATATTACAGAATAATTCAAAAGTGATTAATAATTGTTGACTATATAGGTTATACATAAACGAATATTTCATATTTTATAAATCAGTTTTTGGTATTAAATTATATGTAACACTACAGGTATCTACTACACCTGCTACAAGGCTTGACGTAATAAATTTACAAGAACAGTTGGACATGAGACTACAACAACGACAAGCAAGAGAAAATGGAATATGTCCAGTGCGACGGGAATTATTTAATCAATGTTTCGGTGAGTAGAGTTAAATTTAGTTTAAATATTGTGTATAGAGTAGAACGGGGTGAGGTAACAAACGGGGCGAGGCAGCTAATTGCATCTTATTTCTGCATCTTTTTTTCAAATCGTGGGCTGTTGATAATGTAGAGTGCTTATGGTAGTTTACTTTAGTTACTAACAGATAGACATTATTGCTGCAGCAGTTTAGCTGTGACAGTATCATTTATGAAAACAGACTTTTTGTGTCTTTTTGTGTTGATTCTATTGGTTCTTCTAAATGTTTTTTCTTTTCTTCTACTCAAATACATTTTAAACCTAAAATTGAATTTTATAAACAATTTTTTAAGAATAACAAATTTATATTTCCTTAAAATGTTAAATTGAATTTAATTAATGTTATTATTATTATATTATTTAAATGTAAATTTTTTAAGTTTACGAGCAAAATAAAAGTAAATTAAGGACAACAACCTTGTTATGTTTCGCTAATTTTAACTTAAAGTTATGTTTTTTAACTATTAAAACCTATTTAAATAACTGCCTCGCAAACCAAAATGTGCTGTCTTGGCTGTCTTACCCCGTTCTACTCTACCTTTCAGTTTTTGCAATCTTTTTAAATTTTCAGGGTGGCGAGTTTTTTTTTTAATTTGAATTCCCGGTCATTTCCCGGTCAATTTTATAAAATTTCCTGGTCAAATTTTTATCAACAATTAAACACTATTATTGTATAATTTTTTAAATGAACAAGAATGGTCATTTCCCGGTTTTCCTGTTCAATTTTTTAAATTCCGGTCATTTCCCGGTTTTTCCGAGATTCCCGGTCAGCTCGCCACCCTGATTTTGTAATAAAGGTTTTTACCACTTTACTATTCTTCTAGATAGAAGTTTAAATATTTGATTAATTGTTACTTTACTATTCTATGTCTGAATTCTTTAAAATATCATACTTATCTTTAGTTCTACCTGTCCGACAATCCAGTTGACTTCTTGAATCACATCTAGAAACACAAAGAATAAAAAAAATACTAAAAATACTTTTAAAAAATATGTGTCCTTTTGAAAAATCCAATATAACCTATAAATGTGGCTATATTAAAAAGAAGAGATCCAAAAGTATCAATAAAAAGGGATCCACTATGTCGGACACAAATTTTTTTAATTTATCCAATTTGGTTGAAAGTTGTTACTCGACGGTTTTTGGAGTCGCTGATAACGAATCTAATGTTAACTTTCAGAAATTCAAATTGTCGAATCCAACATGGCCGAAATTTTTATTAAATTCATCAGATTCGGTTAAAAGTTTTTGCGGTCAGTGATAACAAATTTACGTCGGTATTTAGAAATTCAAAATGGCCGATTCAATATGGCGGACACAAATTTTTTTATTTCATCGGATTTGATTAAAAGCTCTTACTCGATTATTTTTAGGGTCTCTGTTAAAGAATCTGATGTTGGTTTTTAAAAATTTTTCAACTATTTATTTTCAGTCCTGAAATGTTATAAAATGTATGTATGTAAAATTTGCTTTCTAAATATTTTAGGTATGAAAGGACGGAGAGTATCGCTTGAAATCTCGCAGTATATTGGGATTTAATCAGGACCCTGAAATAATTTTTTCAAAAACTTAGACGTTTCCTTTTTCGAAACAACTCTCGTAATTCCGCATTCTTATCATGTACTTCAGCCAATTCTTTTGTTATACGACTGCCCCAGACGGGTTTTCCCTAAATTGGCGCCCAGTTACGCAATTGAATAACACCTCTTTCAACGTAATGAGTGTTTTTCCAACACTACGTCATAATTCGGCACCATAGCCGCCTCTCTCATTCTTAAGGCACACCATCCGAACCAGCCATCGACAATGGACGACCTTCGCAACTTTTCAATAAACTAGTTTCGTCTCTTCCACTCCCAGACAACATTAGTCCTTTCTCTCTCCCTCCTATAAAGAACCTTCGTCAACCATTTTTAACGCAAACCGCCTTTTTCCGGTTTTAACGAAAATCGCCGTGAAAGAAATTTAGTAACGATAAATCAAAAATTTAAACCAATTGTTCACAAAACCTTAAAGGAGAGAAATTTAAAAAAATAAATTTAATACCTTATTTTTTAATGAAATAACAGCAATTAACCTACTAAAAATCTAGAAAAATCGAGTTTATTTTAAAAACCCTCGACAGATGATTTCCATTCTAGGTGAAAAATATTCTAATTTCATGAGTGATCAAATATCTGTAAAAAAATTTAGTGGTAAGACTTTTGGGTTGAACTTTATCGAGACTCACCGTGCCCCCACACCGAAGGAACTTCTGATCAACTGAAAGACGTCCCTACGTAGCCCCTTCGACTTGGTGTCTCCGTCACCATCCACGGCTAAGATTCTGGGCATACCAACGTCTCCAGGAATACCTACCCCTCCGCCCGTGATGGACCCGGTACGGAGCTCCAGGACTGCTTTACGACAACGCCCAGCGCCGCACCAGATCGGCAGCAGATTTGATTCCAGCATATCCAGCGGAGAGTGACGAGGACGTCCTCTAACTAAGCCCAGGCTTCCTCGTCACAAAGACACCTTCACCCCGCTCCCCGAAGAAAATACCTTCCTTAATAGACATCCCCTAAGGGGATGTTAACAGTATCATAGGGAGACAATATCCACTACCAACACATCACCCCAGACTCGGTTCTAACGCAAAAGATAACCAAGCGAGACAATTATTGAACCAAATTCCATGTATCAATTGTCAAAAATTGTATACAGGTCAATGTATGTCTCTTTTATTTAAAAGAGTTCGCGAGCATGAGAGATCCTTTAAAGAAAAAAATACAAACACAGGTCTATGTTCACATTCTACTAAATACAAACATAACTTTAATTTTCCAAACACTTTCATTTTAGATTTTGAAGTCCGTTTATGAAAATTATTTACATACAAAAATATTTAAAATCAACAGTAAATTTTAACACGGATACAGCAATTTTAAGACAATCATAAGCTTTTTAAATATCAAAAATTTAAACTTTCTTTTAAATTTCAAATATTGAATTTTTAAAAACTAATATCAGATTCGTAATCAACGACCCTAAAAACCCCTGAGTAAACATTTTCAAGCGAATCCGAATAATTAAAAAAATGTCCTCCATATTGGATCCGCCATTTTGAATTTTTAAAAACTAACTTCAAATTCGTAATCAGCGACCCAAAAAAGATTAATTCATGATATGTAAAGAAAATCCGTCCATATGAATAATGTGTTCCTCAAAAGGTTAAACTATTTATTAATAAATCAATAAAAAAATGTAACAATAATAAATTAATAGAAACTCTGTTTATAAGGTAAGTTTTTCTTATTTTTTATTTTAAAAATTTTAAGGATTCCTCCTGTTTGCGAATTCTAATACAAATTTTATTTTTATTGTAGGTGTTTTTTTTCTTTTTCGATAGAATAACCAATTAAATGACTGTTAATTTATTATTTTTACATTCTCATCACATGAGAAGGTATTACTTTTGGTCGAAAATTAACTTTTGCTAATTTTATGAAATATTTACGTTTTGGGATCCCCTGAACCCGAAAAACATGGTCCGGCGATGGTGTATGTCTGTTCGTCTGTCTGTAGACACAAAATGTTGTTCCCATGATAACTTTTGAAAAACTTATAGGATTGTTTTTAAATTTAACACACTCAAAGTTGTTGTAAAAATGAAAGCTGAGTTCATTAATCAGCCATTTTCGTTAAAAAATATAAAAACTACAGTACTTTCAAAATATTAAAATTCAATTTTTTCAAATTTTCATTTGCATATTACAATAAAACAACTTTTCTCTATAACATTTTTTCTTAGAAACTTAATTTTTTTTAAGTTTTTGGGTCAGGCCAGCTCAACTGAGTTAAAAAATTTTTATTGATTTTCTAAAATGTTATAACTAAAATATATTCATAAAAGTTTTAACATTTTAGAAAATCAATTAAATTTTTTTAACACAGTTGGGCTTGTGACCCTTTTTTACATTTCAATTTTTGGTCCTATCTTGTTAGAAATGGTTTTTTACATTCTTATCACATGAGAAGGTATTAGATTTGGTGGAAAATTGACTTTTGCTAATTTTATGAAATTAGAAAACGTTTACTATTTTATAAGTTATTAAAATATTTGTATAGCATTAAAAATAACGATTTTTTTCAAAATCTCTGAGTGAATTTCTTGTTTCTTGCTCAAAATAACATATAATAACAATATTTGTTAATATATTTAATAAATTATGTATAAAATATTATATTATAATATTCTATAAAATTTAAATATTTTTTTACAAAAATAAATTTCGTCCTTTCTGAAGGACGGTTGCCGTACTGCCGACAAGACGCCGTAATGTGCAGTGGCGCGTCCTGCCGGAAGGCCCTTCCGAAAGTTTAGGCGCTTGGACGTTCTTTTAAAAAAATCATGCAGAAAATTTATCTAATTGTTCATTTTTAAATCTTCAGTAAATTTAAAGTTTTTCTTATAAGAATTAAACTATCACATCTACTGTATCCGGATTTACATGTTTTTAATCATACATTTGATATTATATTTACAAATCACGTATATAGGGGGAACGAGACATAATGGCTAAGGGGCATAATGAATAATAACCTACGATACCGACGAAGTGTACGTTCATTGTTGAAAAAAAGTAATATAGGGACGTTTGTTTTTTTAAAAGAAACCTGAGATACCAGAGTAACTTTTCTAGTAGATAAACACTTAATTAAACCAAAAATGTCCGAGTAAATCAACAAAGAGTGAAAAGTTAGCCATTACGCTCCTGTCTACACTACACAAAAAACTTGATACTAATACTTTAAGATTATTTTAGCTGCTTCTGCAAATCATGTTTCTGCTAAGAGAGTTAATATAATTAAAAATAACTTCACAATTTTGATCATCAAGACCAAAAATATACATTTTAATCCACTTAATCTTGCAATCATCAGCAAACAAAAACATGTGAGGAGAATGTAATCCTTAAAGTCGTAGTAACTTTAAGAAAAAAAATGTTTTATGAAATATATAATAGGAAACAAGAATTTTTAATAACTCATATTTCTTATAAATGAACAGTCACTAAATTCGTAAAGATATTTAAAGTAATAATATTTTCAGATGAATTGATTCGTCAAGTTACTATTAACTGTGCAGAACGAGGAATCTTGCTGCTAAGAGTTCGTGATGAAATAAAAATGACAATGTCGGCATATCAAACTCTATATCAAAGCAGCGTTGCTTTTGGCATAAGAAAATCCCTTCAAGTTTGTATATACCTCTATCATATAGAATATATTACACAAATGGCGTATACTTCCCTTATAACACACGGTTATTTAGGATATCCTTAGGACTTGTTTGCGTCGCGTAGGATAACCCTTGGATATCCTAGGGATGTCACGGCTTTTTCTATTTCAATTATCATTTTTTTATCCTCTGGAGTTCCAATATTTTGTATTTTAAAGTTGCCGCACCCCTGGACAAAAGCACACCCTCTGCTTTAAGGGTTGAAGTATATTAGTCGGCTAATGGCTCATTTAGAAGGGTATGAATTAAGCTTTAATTTCTGATAACACAAGTCTGCAAAAAAATAAAAATTTCTGTTGTTTGAGATCGAGATGTCATTTCCTGTAGAAAGATACAGCGATATTGCAAACAACAAACTAAATTAGCAATTAAAAAAAATTAATAGAGTAAAAGTTTTAATTTGGTAAGAAATTAATTTAATTTGATAAACAAAAATAACAATATGCTAAATTTGGTTTCAATTGGTTTAGCCATTTTTAAGTGATGCTTAACAAAGATTCTGTGGCATACTGACACACACGTAAATACACATACACAAAATTTTTTAATGGTATATTTGTAATTCATAAGGCTCAAAACGTACAATTATGTGCGAAATTTAAAGTTCAGAGCAATGTACATATAAAATTATGTTTATATATATAGATAAGATATATATAGATAGATTCTCCATACGTTTATGATAAAAAAATATAAATTACAAAACATGTTTTGTAATTTACATTTCTTTTAAGGTACTACTACACTTTAGAATTTAAAAAAAATTAATTTTTTATTGTATTTTTTAACTCCTTATGACTTCAGAAAACACCTCCTAAAGTATTCATAACCAATTGTAAAAAATAAAAGTAAATTTTTCAAAAAATAATCAATAAATATAAAGAGCCATTGACAAATTAAGTAAATCTTTAAGGAGATAATGGGGTCCAGCTTTTTGTTACGAACAGTAGAAACATTAGTGCTAATGTATGTAACAGTGTCTGACATAAAAAAAGTAGAGGGGTTTCAATTTGGAAAAGAATTTTAGGTAATTTATGGATGGCCTCTAACGATACATATAAGGTTTAAACGCGTTTTTCTCAAAATGACAGTTTTCTCAGATTGCGGTCACTTTATGTCTGAATCTACTGAACCGATTTTAATAAATAATAACTCGTTTTGTTTGTTAGCATGTCCTGTGTGTGAATTCACCAGAAAATAGTCAATAAATTACAAAAAACATTTTTGCAGACTAGAAAAATACTGAAAAACGTAGTGTATTTTGACAAAAATTATTGAAACCTCTGTTATTTTTTATTTTAGTCGATTTTTCATTAATGGTGGTTGATTTTTATGCAAGACACATTCCTTTTTAAAAAGCAGTTTGGATTTTTTGTTTCCGATTTGTCAATCTTGAGATAAACTGCCCGCAATTGGACAATTAACTTTTTGGAGTTTCGATCTGGATGCTGTCTGCTGATTATTATATTAAATAAAAATTAAAAACAAACCATTATTTTTATTCTCCAAATATGTACTAATATAAGTAAAAAAGTTTTTTTACATATTTATAATAAAAGACCTACAATTTTTTTTTAAATTTGGTCTTTTAAGAGCCTTCTAAAGTGTAGTAGTACCTTAAGTTTGTTTTTTGTGTGATTGTAATCACATAAAAAAAAACAAATGTATACAAAATTATTTTAAGACTTATCCATTCGCCTATTAAGAAATTGCAATACCAATTGGTTTCCTTTTATTTATCAACGATACAGCTATTGGTATTTCCTTAGAATCCACGATGTTGAAATCAAATAAATGAGAATTATAATAAAAAATGTGCTTCCTCCTTTTCAACAACACTTGAAGAAATAAATAAATTAAAAAAAAATATTATCAAAAACAAAAAATATCCGCTACATACTATAAAGCATTAGTAAATGACGAGCAAAAAAACTTTAGCCGAAGTCAAACCGATTAAAAATATTCGAGCTAGACTGCCCAAAAAAATGACTTTTAATTTTTTTAATGCTACCTTAAAATATTGTTCCTAATGGAAAAAAATTAGATACGTATTTTTTCTGTAATCATTTTTAAGGGTCGGGCTAGTCCATTTTTCTTTAAAACACTGATTTTAACTTCTTAGTATTCTGCAATTGTTAAAAATATTGTAAAAAGAATTTCTATCGATACAGAACTATCTTCATGCTACTGCCAAAAGTTTTCAGTAATTAAGGCAAAGAAATAAATAGTTTTCAGGCCGTACTAGTCCATAAAAAAGCTGAATCTGAATTTTCAGAACTATCGTAAGACTTTAGTTTTCGAGGGCGGCGCTTCAACTCTGCCGCTATTGCGACTTTGTTCTTTTTCTACTGTTCTTCTGCGTCAATAGTTAAAATTTAAAAGTATATCAATGTCAAAGCGGAATTTACAGCACAACAATGAAGAAACAAATGTTAAAATAGTGTAAAAAGTTAAATGATAAAATTGTAAACGGATGTAAAAAACAGAAACAAAAAGAAGTAAACATATATATAAAGTTCAATAAATAAAATTGTAAAAGGACAGATAAAAATCACATAATAAATTAAAATTGTAAAAGGACACATAAATCACAGAATAAATTAAAATAGAAGGAAAAAAACAAATTAAAGCTAATTTAAATTACGCATTTTGGGGGCGTCGAGGTATATACTAATTTTTTCTGCCTTCTACCCTTTTTACGTTTCTTCCTACTTACTTTTTGTTCTTGCGAGAGTTTTCTTAGCCTCTTCGAGGGCTGTCTTGAAGACTCCGCATCCTCCACTACCGGCAATATGGTTCACGTTTTACTTGTCGCTATACTTTTCTTTACAGAGGAAGCAGCTTGAGCCTCTTTTACAGTTTGCGAACTTATGATTGACTTCTTCACACCTGAAACACGCAGTCGATCTGTCCGCCGCACCGCCTTCGATTTTTTTTCCTATGTGGCCATAATCTAGGCATCTATGACACTTAGTGACCATTACTCGCTTACTAATTGTGCACGACATAAAGCCAATATTTATGCCACTTCTTGCAGCTTTTACGCTTCCTCTGGGTCACCTTCCTGCTCCCTGGCTTCTTCAGGACATTTTCCAACACTTGTTGGACTTCTACTTGGGAAAGGCAATCGAAGTAGCAAATCTCCAGCATTATCCTTCGATCCAGAGACTGTACCTTACCCATGCCTTCCAATGCTTTGGAAACCTCCACGGTACGGTGAAGGCCTCTTTATTGGTGTCGCCTCCGATTTTAATTAGGAGGTCTCCCCTTTTTGTAGCCCTTGCAGCTACGACCCTTGTGTGGTTAATGTCTGGATCAACCTCCTTACGAAGGTTTCCCAAAACATCGGCGAACGTCCGTTCATTTAAAATCAATTAACGCTAATAGTCAACAAAGGGACAGACACTTCTTCAGTTAAAATTTTATCTCCGGCCGTGTAACACCTGGCTGTAGTCTTACTTTTGATATTTTTCGATACTTTGGATATTTATGGATGAGTTTGTATAAACTGAAAAATTTTGGATTTCTTTGTATGAATTTGAATATTTTCCAAAAACTTATTTAAAAACATTAAGAAGTGACGTGTGTGTGTAACCACGTGATGAAGTACGGTTAAATTAAAAATTTTGTTTTTTTCGGGAGTGTTCGAAACTTTTTAAAATGCTCGAGTAAGTGAGTGCTTTTTTGGTGTCTAAAGATTACACCGAACGAGTCTGATCTAGAATAAAGGTCAAGCGTTTGTTCGCAGTAAGTCTACAAAAGATTTTTTAATCCAAAAAATATTACTTCATTACGACCCCTACGTTATCTCCTTTTTCCCTTTTTTACACGCAAAAAGTAGAAACAATTATACAAAAAGATTTGTAAATTTTATTTAGCCCATAAGAGTGCGAAAAATGACTAAATTTCCAAGAAATTAAAAAGTCATTAAAAATTAATTATCGTTTATAGTTCACGAATAGACAGACATTTCATAAGTTGAAAATTTACAACGGGCCGTGTAACACCTCGCTGTTGGGGAAGTCTACATGCATATGACAAAATTGAAAGTGACGAAAGTTAATTATTTCGAAAAGTGATTTATTGGGAAATGTTTATTAAGACGTTACCTTTCAGTAGCCACAAACACCTTCTGACACTTTTTGCCACTTTTCGATTTTCTCGTGTTTTTAAAGTGTGCGCCACTCCTCAAAAGTGGTCAAAACAGCGAATCTAGCTGAACAAATACAAGGTTATTAATTTTATACTGGATTTTTACAGCACTATGCTTCTAACATTTTCTGGGATCACTGATTATGTATCTGAAGCTAGTTGTTAAAAATTCAAAATGTCGGATTAAATATGGCGACCGAAAAAGTTAAAATTATTATGGGTTTTTATGGTGCCTTATTACAAATCTGAAGTAAAATATATGGGGCAAAATTCCTCACATGACCAGGTTAAAAAATTTATGTTGTTGAATTTTCTCGAAACTTTGCCAAAATGTTACTATTATTTATGGAAGTGTAAATATAAATTATTATTGAATTTGATAAAATGTTTTTTGAGTTACGGAATATCAAAATTTTGACTTTTTAGAAAATATATTTTTTCCAATTTAATATATTGATAAGTAAAATGAATAAAATTAAAAGTGTAAATAGTGATTTTTAAAGGTTTTTTACGAGCTGCCAACTGGTAATGAAAAAATTGTTTTCTTTTAATTTGACTGAAATTCAAGGTCATATATATCTCAAATATATCTCAAAATCAATTTTTTATTTTTTTTAACCTACCCCAATGGAATGCTTACCTTCTTTCCTATGCGTCAAGGGAAAACCAGAGTGGGAATTTGAACATTTTTCAAGAAAATAATAATTTATCATTATTTTATAAGGAACATTATGATTTAGAAAATTCATTATTTGACCTGGGCAGTTGAGTATAATCAGACAAGATTAAACTGCAATGTATACTTTAGTCTATAATTTTATCTCAAGCTTAAATCAAATTGAATGGTATTTCATACGAGAGGTCGAAAATCAAACCTGAAAATCTTAACTATATATTGGATCCGCCATTTTGAATTTTTAAAAACTGACTTTATATTCGTAATCAGCAACCTTAGAGACTTCTAGAAACAATGTTTTATTAAAACCCATTAAAGTTTTTATTCCAATGTCCGCCATATTGTATCCGCCATCTTGAATTTTTTTAAATCTAACATCATATTCGTAATCAGAAACTCCTAGATACAACGTTTTATTAAAATCTATTAACGATTTTATTCCGCTGTCCGCCATATTGGGGCCGTCATATTGAATTTTTTAAATCTGACTTCATATTCGCAATCAGCGACCCCAAAAAACCTTGGAGTAACGGGCTTTATTAAAATTTATGGAAGCAATTTTTAGAAATTAGTTTTGTCCACCTAGAGCCAAGTTTCAGACCACTGTGCAACGTGAGATTAAGTGACTTTTTTAGTCTCCAAAGTTGATGTCGAAAAAGTGCCACTCTGGAATGCAAAGTCGGGTACAGGCTGCAATTCTCCACAGTAGGTTTAAAAAAGATTTTTTAATTTTTTGAATTAAAATTTCTAATTTTATTCCCTTAACTGCCTGCTGAAAATACTAAATGTGCCTAGAATACCAAAAATAAAAAATCATCTAATTTGTCTGAATCTTGTTATTCAGGGGTTTTCGTGGTCGCTGATTACGGATCTCATGTCAGTTTTTCAAAATTCAAAATGGTGTATTCAATATAGTGTATTCAAGTACCTGAAGTTTGTTACTCCAGGGTTTTACGGGTTGCTGATAACGAATCTGATATCAGTTTCTCAAAATCAAAAATGAAAACCCCCTAAGTAACAAATTTATGTAAATTGCATTAAATTTTAAAAAAGTCGTCCGCCATATTGAATTTTAAAAAACCGATTTGAAAAAGCTAAAAGTGTTGTTTTTAACATTTTTAAACTTTTTTATTACTTATTTAATTTAAAAACAGAAACGTGCGTCGCATTCAGCATAACTTTGACTTTTTAGAAACTATTTTGTTACGTTACCTAATGCTTTGTGCATAAATTGTTAAATAAACCTATTGTAACGTTGATTTTAAATAATCACGTTATAAAAACCGAATTGAGTTTTTGCCGAAACTTCTTCAGTTAATTCTTGATTAATTATTATAAATTAAATGCTGTTTGATATCTTTATTTAAATTTTTTTTATTATAATCATAATTATAACAATGTACAATCAATTTTTTGACTTGTTGTCAAGTTGAAGACTCGTAGAAGACTGTCCGTTCTTGTTTTTCTCTCAGGTAGTTAACTTTCCCCTACTCATTCCTTCTTTTTATGAATCGACCATGCAGATTATTTATTACTCTCATTGTATGTCCAGTGACGAGGTTTCCAATAATTTGACATTGTTTAATCTGAAAATAAACAAAGATACCTCTTTTTGTCTTTAAATACAAACAAGGTGTTCGTATTCCAATGTATTAACCATAAGGAAGATGGCAATATTTTTCATAGAAAATTTCTTTACTTAAAATTGTTAATCAATTTCGACTAAAATTGACATTTAAGGCAAGGGCCTTTGGTTTTTACCCTTCAAGGTAAAGTAAGGACATAACGTCCTTAAACAAATACATAGACATGGCGTCTCTCACAACACGAATAAAGATAAGGAATTATTTTATTTTTTTTTTAACATAATATAACATCTAAGTATTCCACCACCAAATGAATTACTTTTTAACTAGGAAATCTAAACAAATGCGGTAGCCAGAATCGAACTCAACTTTAAACTCAACTCTCCCATGTGCAAAAATAGCAGCTCATCCCATGCATGATTTTAGCCCATGGGAGAAAATAGCCGCCATTTTTATACAAGTCGAACAAGTGAATTTAAAGGTCGTATGAAATTTCCCAAAATTCTAAGCGATTGAATAACGATTAGAATGATCATTTTAATAGAATTTCAAAACATTGAATATCAATTTGATGGAAAATATTGCAATTGTTTTATATTTTTAAAAAGTGTCCTTTTTTAAATAATAAAAAATACAGCTAATTTCAGGCTTAGTAATAATGTTAAATATATTTTAAATTTTAATTTATTCCTATTTATCAAAATTTTATATATTTTGCTATTATTTTTCTTCTTTTATTTGAATTATGCCAAAACATGAGAAAATAATTATTTAAATTTTTTTTAAATAAATGTTTTTAAAAATAGAAATAATTTAAAATTTGAAAAATTAAATCACTAAAAATTTTTAAAAAATCATTTAAAATTAGAAATTTTTATTTAAAAAATTAAAAAATCTTTTTTAAATTTACTGTGGCCAATCACAGCCTCTATGCCCGGCATTATTTCAGAATTGACACGAGTTCGATGTAATCTTAGGGCACTCAAGAAAAACTCTATCTCTTGTGGTTTTAGCCCAAACGACACTTTTCCAACGGCGAGGTGTTTTACTGTTAACGATAATTGATTTTTAATGACTTTTTAATTTTTTTGAAATTTAGTCATTTTTTGCATTCTTATGGGAAAAAAAATGTACAAAATTTTTTTAATAATTATTTCAAAATTTCGCGTGTAATAAAAGGGACAAAAAAGATGACGTAGAAAGGGTAATGAATTAAATTTTTTGGTAATTTACTCCTTCTCTTTCTTAATCACCCTTATCGAGAAAATAACTAAAGAAGTGTCTATGCCTTTGTTAACTAGTAACATTAGTTGATTTTTAAATTTTTGGAAACTTACTCATTTTTCGCACTCTTTTGGACAAAAAAAAATTTCTGAACATTTTTTAATAATTATTTCTACTTTTTGCGCGTAATAGAAGGGACAAGAGAGATAACGTAGAGGGCAAAATGATGTAATATTTTTGGTAAATTTAATCCCTCTCTTTCTCTCTCACTCTTATGGATAACAAAAATTTCAAAAATATTACAAAACTTTTTTTAATTCTCGCATAAAATAATCGGGACAATAGCAATGACGTAGAAAAGTCAATGACGTATAACTTCTTGGAAATACACTCATTCTCTGTCTTTCTCACAATCAAGAAAAAAATTAATTTTTTGAAGAAATTTTCAAAAAAAATTTTTTATGGATTTACAAGCGGGACAAAAGATGAGAATAAAATTATGTAAAATTTGAAAAAATTAAAATAAATTTATTTAAAGTTTGAGAAAACAAAAATAAGAATACTTAAAAATAGAAATGAATTAATATTTTGAAAAATTAAATTGCTAATCATTTTTAAAAAAATTATTTAAAATTAGAAATTTTAATTTAAAAAATTCAACAAAAAAAATTTTATACTAACTGCTGACAATCATAACTTATGCCCGACCTCATTCTGGAGTGGACTCGTTTTGTGTAATCTTTAAATACAAAAAAAACTCACTTACTCGAGGATTTTAAAAAGCTTTGAACTCTCCTGAAAAAAACAAGATTTTAAATTTAACCATACTTTATCACATGGTTACACCACCCCGTCACTTCTTAATGTTTTTAAATACATTTTTGGAAAACATCTAAATTTATACAAAGAAATACAAAAATTTTCAGTTTTTTCAAGATCATCCATAAATATCCGGGAAATTTCTCGATCTAATTCCCGGGAACTTTTTCACGTAGGTACCCATTAAAATAGCTACAAAACATAATATAAATTTTTTTCAAATGCATGAATAAAATTGTAAACTATAATACTTAAAAAAGTATATCTATATGGCACTTATGACTTACCGCGACATTTTTGTAGATCATTAATGACGTTCAAATTTTAAAAATATAGACTTAATGGCTATACGGATAAAATTTCGACATGTCAGCTGTAGATGGTGTGTCAAAATTTCGTGTACATTCATTCTGCAAGCCATCTGTGACAGTTTTGTGAATCTGCCGTACGTTATATAGAGCGTTTGAGTCAAACTTTACGGCTGTTTTCGGCGTTCACTCGTTGTAAACACCGAGTTAACGAAAGTCCAATTAGCAATTATATTTATTAACATTCTGTAGGAACTATCTAATGGGAATTAATTTGGTGTTAATACCGAGTGAACACCACATTAACGCATCTCCGCGTTCGGATGGAGCATTTACAACTTTAAGTTGTTGAAGTTGTGACTCGGCCTTAATATAATATTTTGCCCCAAACGATTGGATCTTCTTACAAAAAGTCATCATGGATTTTTATCATTCTAAAAATCTCGAATGTGTTCTTTGTATCAAAGTTATCTAACTGTTAATTAATTATTGTACTCTTGTTTACAATAATTCTTGTAGGTACAGTAGTGTTCAATGAAGCCTTACTTGGATTCACGTGTTGCACTTATATGTTTCCATGAGTGCAACACGTTCCTCCGAGTAAGGCTTCATTGAACACGACTGTACATTTTGAGAACCTTCTTTTTTTAAAGATGAAACCATCTTAAAACTTAAAACGAATTAACCATTTGACAAACAAAACATAAATAATATCAAAAAATTCACTTAATTGAAGACGTAGAAGAATAAAATATAGTTTTCTCAATTAAAAAATCCTACATTCTTTGGATATAATAATTACAAAAAGATAAAGATAAAGCAATATTGTGTGATTTCAAAGTGTTTTGATACTACTGCGAGTAACAGAGGTAGCTATATTAACGGTTTTACATTCAATTTTTACACTTTCGGAGAAGTAAAAAACCATTGAAAGTTTATTAATTATTTATCAACTATTTTTAGTTGTGACGATGTAAATCGTCACGTCATCTGTCGGAATTATCCCTGAACCGTGATCGTTAATTGATATGATAAATTAGAAAGTCGAAACTGCAGAGTGACCCACTATTAGTGGTGAATGTGTGTCGCGCGGCTAGTTAGTAGGAGAGAAAGTGCTAGAGGGCAGAGCAGCTGATCGTTAGAGAGAGGCAGTGAGAGGAGAGCCATTGTAACGAGAGAGAAGAAGAGATGAAGAAGACGAGCACGTGTGGAGAAAAGCAAGAAACATCGTCAAAAAGTTTGTATTGTGTAGAACTTAGATAGAACGTTTTGATAAGATAAATTGTGAGTTTGTAGAGACCTGTAGTTTGTAAATAAAGAATAATTGTGAAAACTGATTCTAATTTGTTGGATTATTTCTCTTCCCTAAATTAAGGAATCCTTGAAAGGAGTGTGCCTGCAATAGGAAAGAGGGAAATCGAGAAGCGTCATCGGGTGAGTCAGTATCGAACCAGTATTTTACCAGTCGTGTCTCGTCGTTGGCATTTTTGCTTGCCAAGTTGTTCAGGCAGAATTTCCTCTTACGATTGAGAGTGTCTCAGAGGTGTTGTCGTTATTGTAAGCTTGTTGTTGTTGGTCGAAAAATTAGTTTATTAATTGAGCTTGAAAATTAATTAGCGCCTGACGGCGAAATTTATTCACTTAAATTTCAAATTATTATTATTGTTGAAAGCGTCAGATTTTGTTTGACGTTTAGCAGAAAATTTTGATTTATTTTTTTAAATTCATACGTCACATAGTAAAACATTTTGTATCGTAAAATTAAATTCCATCAATTTTCGCCATTAAAAAAATTATCAATTGACATTTTGGAAATATTTTCACGAGGAAAATAAAATTTCAGCTTTTTAATGGACTAGTATGGCCTGAAAACTATTTATTTCTTTGTCTTAAATATTGAAAACTTTAATCAGTAACATAAAGATATTTCTGCATCGATAGATTTTTTTTACAATATTTTTATCAATTGAATAATAGTTAGATGGAATAATCAGTGTTTTAATGAAAAATGAAATAGCTCGACCTTTAAAAATGATTAGAAAAATAAGTATCTAATTTTTTCTATTAGAAACAATATTTTAAGGTAGCATTAAAGAAAATTAAAATGCGTGTTTTTTGTGCACTCTACTGCCTACGGTATTGAAAAATGTCATTTTAAGAAAACCGCATTTAAACTCTTGAAATGAGAGAACATGAAAAAATAAACTCACTGTTAATATACGTACGATATTTTTTTAGCTCCTACGATAATAGAGAAGATAGCCGATAGCGCTAAAAAGCACTTATAGCGCTCTTGAATACGTTTTACAGATTCAATTTTTTTCACATAAAATGTCTTAGAAACTACTCCTTATAATATAATTTCTATTCTACACATCATAAGAATCTATTGAAGCAAAACAATGTAATTGCTTTCTGTCAGGGGTGTCACTCCCTCTTAAGTTATTGCATTAGAAAAATAATATTTTACTTAAAATTATTTTCCTAGGCGGAACAAGGAAAAGAAGATTTAGTATCTAATCTTAATGTATTATTAAGTGAAAAAATTGAATTGGAAAAAAGTGTAGCAGAATTACAACAAAAACTTGAACAAACTGAAAAAAGAAATGCAATATTACGAGAAGCTGAAGAAAAAAAATACGTAGAAGAAATTTTGTTTTTAAAAAAAACTAATCAACAACTGAAGGTATTTTGCTTTTATATTTGAAACAAATTTTATAAATAGAAGATAATTTTATATATTATATGTATAGAAGAGGGTAGGGATAAATGAATCATTTTATGCTAAAATACATTTATGACGGTACTTTTTGATAATTAAATATAATTTCCTTCCCTTTTCGTCACAAATCAGACTTTTTACCAACGCGATAGTTAGACGCCAGTTAATTTTATTAGACAAAAATTAACAAAAGTAAATAGTCAAATCATTAATAACATTAAATACTAAGGAATTATCTCGAAGGAGATCCCGCTAAGAAATATTAAGTCAAAAAGGGAATGCTTGACTTTCGAGACACTACATTAAATAAAAATTCTACTTACTATTTTTCCTGTCAATAGGCCCTCTCTAGTATGATTTCCTTTTTGTTAGAGGTAATAGTCAGATAATACTACCATTTAACTTTTCCACTTATTATTTATTATGTCGTATTCTAATTATTACAAAAATATAATACTCTCTTATACTCCTCACAACCAAGTCACTCTTCTCGATCTCTGATCAACAACTTTATTTTCAACATGTGGTTTCGTCGTCTGCTAGTCCTCCACTAAGACTTGAATCACATTTGGTTTCAGTCTTAAACAAAAAAATAAATTCAATAATCATTCATTCGATAAAAAATATAACATAATAAACATAAATATAATATCAAAATATTAAATACCCTCCTAGTAATACTGTTACTATATATACTGTTACTGTGTACTATATCACAATAAGATGGTGGAGGGACAGAATCTTCCACTTCTATTGGAACTAGTTTTTGTTGTTTCCATAATTGGTCTTCCTTCTCAATCTCCTCAGCTTTAGTCAATTTCTTAACTTCTGATGTCGTTGCTTTCGGGAATATTGTCTTATTCGATGATTCCGAGAAATTTCAGGGTTTGTCAGAACTATCACCAGCATTACTATAGCTCTCATGTTTGATATCTTGTCTTCACATAGACGGTAACATTTGATTGTCTTCTCTTCTTATATTAGTTAGTCTTCTTGATGTCCCTGACTCACTCTGTCGTTCCCATGAAATGTCAAAATCGTCGGTAGTAACCAAACTCGTCCTGGATCCAGAATAGTTATTCCTTTTATTTTTCATCATCAAATATCTTCGGTATCCTGGCGCACATCTTGGACACGTTGCTATTGTTTGGTATTTTCTACCACAATTTTCACAATGTGCCTCAGTTATTGGTTTTGGACAGAGAGACATGTTATGATCCTTCCGCCAGCAATTCATACAATCTCTTGGAGGGGAATATATAGTAGGGTCCCTGATTATAGAAGCCAAATCGTTGAAGAGTACAACAGTTTTCTTTGATGGCTTGGTGGTTAGAAACAGGGTTCTTTTTGGTCGGAGCTCCAGCTTTAGGAGGTAATATAGATCTTGCTTGTTCCATCTCATCGTCATTCCTAGGGTTTACAAGATCCTCTTTGGCTAATATTTTCTTTCGAATTTCAGTCTCCTTTTCCTGCTCTTCCCTCAGTCTTTCTATATTAACAGAGGTCTTTGGTTCTTGTAGTTTACAAAATCGTTCCAACTCCAGTACTGCCAAACGGTCCTCATATTGTTCCCAACTTTCTCCCTTTTTGTGCTTATGGTCATCACTCGGGACGTTTTTCCCTACTGATCCTTTGTGCTCAGTTAGGCTATTGATTTTGTCTCTAGCTGTTCTTGGGTAAATAGCGGAGTTGTTACCCAATGTCGAATCTATAACTGGGAAATCCAAAAGAGATGGCGGTGCAGATATGTCCTTTGGTAATTTAAAATCCAATGTAGGAAGGTGATTAGAATTATTTTTAACTCGTCTAATCACTGGTCTTGACAAGATTTTTAGTTATACTAAGTCTAGCTGATCCTCAAAATTCCTCCCTGTCAATCAATTCTTCGGGTCGAATTTTTCGCACTTTGTCTGTTTTCTCGACTTCTCGTCGTAAACTCTTAACTAATCGTGGATGTCGACCAAAATTTAGAAATGCGGGAGAAATTTTGGTAGTTGCTTGAGTTGCAGTATTGATAGCATGTCGGAATTCATGGACATGCAAGTCCCAGTCACGATGGTCATTTCCAATAAATGTTGATATCATAGTCTTTAAAGTCCGATCATAAGTCTTCTCTACTCCCAAATGTCCCATAGATGGAATAGAATGAGCATCATTTAACACCCTTAGTCTATGCTCATCTGGTACAACCAGTTTTCATCCATCTTCGTCACCAATAATTGGGAGGAGAAAAGGGTCACTACAATGACGGTATAGAAAATCATTCTCAATTTTCCAACCAGGAAATCGGTTTGGCAATTGTCTGATCATTTCCCGTCGTCTGATCTTCAGTCATCCTAGATGATGCATCTAGAACCTGGTTTAATGCACCCTTCCTGTGAATAATCTTAAAGTACCAGTTCTGCATTTCCAGTGCACACCTTGCGAGTCGTCCAGTCGGATCTTTTAAATTCTTCAACCACTTCAAAGCCGAATGGTAAGTAATGGCCTTGAATTTATATCCTTCAATATATGGTCGAAACTTTTTATACACCAAAGAAGTGCTAAGCATTCTTTTTCAGTCACAGAATAGTTTCTTTCAGCACCAGTCAATACTCGGCTGATGTACATCACTGGATGTTCTCGATCGTCAAACTCCTGAATCAGAACGGCGCCAAGGGCATAACTGTTTGCATCACACTGTATTGTGAAGGACAAACTAAAGTCAGGGCGGGCGAGTACTGGGACTGTTGTCAATTTCATCTTCAAAATATCAAAAACTTCCTGTTGTTCGTCACCCCATTCCCATGGTCGTCCTTTCTAAAGCATCTTGAAAAGAGGCAGTCTGATCTCACTATCATTTTTAATGAACCTTGAGTACCATCCAACCATTCCTAGGAATCTTCTTAGTTGTTTGACATTCGTAGGTGGTAGATAGCGTCATACCTCTTCAGATTTCTTTTCAACTTTCAAAGATGTCGGTCACGATGATTATATCGTCGAGATATCCGAATACATAAGGTTCGATTTTCGGTCCAAAAAGAGAGTAAATTAGTCTCTGAAATGTACTCGAGGCATTAACAAGTCCAAAAGGCATTTGGCAATATTGCCAAAGTCCTGATCCGGGAATAGCAAAGGCTGTATACTTTTTGCTTTCTTTTGATAACGGAATTTGGTGATAAGCTAATGTCAAGTCCATTTTTGAGATGTACCTAGCTTTTTTAAGTTTGGCCAAAATAGAGTCAATGGTCGGTAAAGGGTACATGTCTTTGATTGTAACCTTGTTCACATCTCTGAAATCAAAACATTGTCGAAAATCTGGCTGTCAGTTTCCTCGTCACTATCATTTGTCACTCCTGTAACCCTTATCTGGCAAACATTTGAAATTTCCTCTTTTTTGGGCGATATATATGCTTCAAGAAGGAAAATTTTACTTGAATTCCCACAGTCATATTCTTCACAAAAGGGAATGTCTATCTCGTCTGTAAAAATTATCCTCAATTCAATGCGGAACACTATTTCTCGGAGGACTTGTAATGTTCCTGCAATTAATAATTGTTTTGCAAGTAGCATTGTCACTATTTGTCCTACTGGCATAGTAGTAATAGATGCCCAGATATCTTTAATCTCGGGACTATCTAAGAGTCTTGTCACTTTTTCTTTATAATCAATCATTTTCTCAATTGCGTAAGCCATTTTATTTGTCAAAAAGAAAGTTAAGCAAGTTCAAAAAGTCAAAAAAAAATTTATTACACTAGTCAGTACCAAATTAGGGTAATTTTAAATTTTCACGCTTTGTCAAAAGTCAATACGAGTTATTTAAATTTATTTTAGAAAAATTTATCAAATTTTCTAAATTCCGTAACTAAAATCTAATTTTAGGGCACTATACACACTATATACCGTCCTGACAATTTTTTATTAATTAATTCAATCAACTTATTTTCACTAAACTCAAAAAAGAATAAAAAATTTAAAAATTTGTTATATAATATCAAAAAGGGGGCACGTCTCCCAATTAATACGGGCCTGGTCCTTATAAAAATTTTCACTGTTTCACGGCAGAAATTTTCATCTCCTTTCCAAGTCAAAAATTTCACATTAATTTCTATAGTGAATCATATTTTAAGCCTACGTGACTAGTTTTCGTCATGCGCAATAACTTCCCTCGTCAAAATTTTCCACTGTCCGACAATTTTCATGTACATCGAAAAATTTGAAAAAGAATGTGAGAAATGTTCTCTATGCGCATGCGCTATCTGTTACGTGATTCTTTCAATTTTTATTTAACACGAAACACGTATTAGCTAATTAATTAAATAATAGTGGTAAAAATATATTATCACTCACGAAAAATCAAGAAAAATTTAGAGTTTAATAAATTGAATTATCAAAATCGTCCAGGAATTGAACGAGTTATTCGACTTTAAAAAAAATCTTAGCACGAGGTTATGGCGTCTTTCTATAGACGCAATTTACCATGCCGTTAAAAAGAATTTGATTAAAGTAAAATGTCTCTAATATTTTTACACAATCATATCTTAAAAGCAAATACAAAATACATGTCACAAAGAAATAATTTTTGGATCAAATACCATTAATTATTTCAGAAATAATCAATAATATTTTGACAAAAGGATAATTAACAAGTCAAAATCACAAGTATAAATTCTCGTCGAAGCTCAAAAATTTCCCAACAAATGTGCCCCACGTTGGGCGCTAAAATTTATGACGGTACTATTTGATAATTAAATATCATTTCCCTTTTTCGTCACAAATCAGACTTTATACCAACGCGATAGTTAGACGCCAGTTAATTTTATTAGACAAAAATTAACAAAAATAAATAGTCAAATCATCAATAATTAATAACACTAAATACTAAGGAATTATCTCAAAGGAGATCCCGACAAGAAATATTAAGTCAAAAAGGGAATGCTTGACTTTCTAGACACTACATTAAATACAAATTCGACTTACTATTTTCCCTGTCAATATGCCCTCTCTAGTATGATTTCCTTTTTGTTAGAGGTAATAGTCAGATAATACTACTATTTAACTTTTCCAGTTATTATTTATTATGTCGTATTGTAATTATTACAAAAATATAATACTCTCTTATGCTCCTCACAACCAAGTCACTCTTCTCGATCTCAGATCAACAACTATATTTTCAACATGTGGTTTCGTCGTCTGCTAGGTAAGCGACATGCCGAAATCAAACAGGGTTGTTTTTAAATACACCCGGCGCCTTAAGTCAAAACTGGCGCGCATAATTTAAATTTACCAAAGTAATTATAATTGAAAAAACTACTTCGTCATATTTTTAACCACACGGGTGGATATAGGTAATGTATCCTACTTTTTACCGAAATAATCTTCGTGTTTTATGGCTTCTAAGCTTTTAAAAGGTAGATGAAAAGTAATACACTGGACCACAAAAAGAAATTGAGGTGAACATGTTCTAAGCATAGGTGACCTTTTTGGTTTTGGGGTCGCTGATTACGACCTTTTATATAAACTAACCTTTAAATGTTAATTGAAGGTCATCTTAGTCCGTTGTTGAAAAAATTAAATATTTTGAATTAAGGTTTTTGACCTTGACGCTGACGTAATGGAGTCATATAGACACATAAATCGTAAACAGCGACCCCAAAAACATAAAACGCAAGTTGTTTTAAAATCCATTCCTAGCTAACATTCCGAACGAAAGAATGAAATCAAAATTTGACCTTCTAGATGACCTCCAATTGACCTTAACCCCTTGACTGTGGATGACGTGTATACACGTCATGAAAAAAACTGGCCCAAACAGTGGATGACGTGTATACACGTCATGGCCTGAACAAGAAAACATCTTAACGTGTATTCGCAAAAATTTTTACTCGGGGGTTTTTGGGGTCGCTGATCACGATTCTGAAGTCAGATTTTCAAAATAAATAATTTTTCATCCAAAATGGCCGCCAAAAATTTTGAAAAATTTCAAAAGTGGATAAATTATTTTAGAAATTCTTACTCGGGGATCTTACGTATTCGGACGTAAAATTTTCCGCTCCCTACGAATCCGGGTTCAAAATAATTAAATATTGCAAAATGAAGTGTTTGACCTTGATTTGACCTTGATGCTGACGTGAAAGGGTCATACGGACATCTGACATTGTAATCAGCGACCCCAAAAACATAAAAGTCACCTATGATTAGAACATGTTTACCTCAGTTTCCCTTTGTGGTTCTGTGATATGCTTCGGCAAACATCAACAAACTTTGTATTACAACTTTTCCATGTCTTAGAAATTTGACTGGTTACTATACTTGCGAAAGTTAATGCCAAGGTCAAGACAATTGTAATTTTTAAGAATTTGACATTCTTTTGATAGTTTTTTTGACACCCGGTAGCTGTAAAAAGTTAATTTTGACATCAGATTCGTGTTCAACGTACTAAAATCCGTAACAATACGTAGTTGCAAGTCAAATTTTTGTGAAATGGAAAAGTTATAATACAAAGTTTGACGAAGTGCGCCTTCAATGGCAAACATTCATTAACTTTTCCATCCCCTTAACCCTTCGTCGGCACGGGTTTATATTTATCAAGGGGGAAGTCTACTGTGACAAGGGAAAAAACAGGCCGATTTTTGAGGATTTTTTTTTCTAACAAAATATGACTGGTACATTAAATTAAATTAAACCTTCATCTTTATTATATATTCAAGTATTTGTAAAAAAAATTTAAGTCGAAATATTCAAAATTGACGTCGTGGCACTCCTTCAAGCGCAAGCCCGTCGTTTTTTAGGTGCACAAACGGTGTACATAAAATCTCACGTCTGGGTGATCTAAAACAAAAAAACAAAGTATGGTTATCATCTACATAGTATTGACTCTCGTCTGACAAAGGATTTTGTCGATAAAAAATTTTGACACAAAAAAAAATTATTGAAATTTTTTCAATTCTTTCTACATTTGATTTTATTATTGTTATTAACAATTAAATAAAAAAAGATATCGACAAAATTCTTCATAGCTAAATTTGAAGAAAGACGAAGATATTTTTATGGCAGTTGTAATTGTGTAGAAAATCATAAACAATGTTAAACGAAGAAGTTCTTATGTTATCCCTTTCACACCCAGGCATAACTGGACGGTTAAAAAAACGTTAGTGTAACGTTATGCATAGTTTTCGGGGTCGCTGATTACGAATCTGATATCAGAATTATAAAATTTTTTAAATTCCAAATGGCGTATCCAATATGGCAAGCAACTTTTTTACAGATTGATCGGATTGGCTTGGAAATTGTTACTCGGGAGTTTTTGAGGTCGCTGATTACGAATATGACATAATTTTTTAAAAATTCAAAATGGCGGATCCAAGATGGCGGACGATTTTTTTTAATCGTTTAGTTTTACCAGAAACTTGTTACTCGGGGGTTTTCAGGGTCGCTGAATACGATTCCGGTGTTATATTTTTAATATTCAAAATGGCGGAACCAATATGGCGGACGTTATTTTTAAAATCTTTTTGTTTCAGCAGAAACTTGTTACTCGGGGGTTTCCGGGGTTGCTGATTACGAATCCAGTTAGAGTAGAAAGAAACAAAACCATCTACTGACAGAAATAAAAATAACCGATGGTATAGCTCGGTTGGTGGAATCCCGTTGCTTGCGATCACAGAGGTTAAGCGACTTTGAGTGCGGTTAGTACTTGGATGGGTGACCCTCTGTGAATCGCTACAGTTTCGGTTTTTTTTCACTGATGAGATATATCAAATGGGAGATTTGATGCCGAGGTTATGTTTGTGCATTTGTGATGGCTATCCAAATGTACATTCATGACTCGACATCAATAAACCGATTGTACTCGGGAAATAGGTTTTCTGCAGTTTTCCTCTCTCCTGGCCGAATGTCCAGGCGAATGCGAGTACTCCTAACCTAAGTCGGCTGCAGCCGCAAAAGTAGGGACATGGAGGAAGAGTTTGGGAGTTAGAAGAGTTTAGTATAGTGATGTTGAGGAGATTGTAAAGGCCCGAAAGGGCATACAATGAAATCATACTTTACTTTTTACTGCCAGAAATAAATAAATAAGTACACAATCGCAATTTTAAAATAAACAACAAATTCGTGATTAGAGACCATAAAAACCCTTCAGTGACAAGTTTCTCTCTAATCCAAACAATTTTTACATTTGTCGTCCACCGTATAGGATCCGCCATTTTAAATTTTTAAAAATTAACACTTATTTCTTAATCAGCGACTCAGAAAACCCCCGAGTAACAAATTTCAGGTGAAATTAAAATGTTTAAAAAAATTGTCCGCCATCTTGGATCCGCCATTTTGAATTTTAAAAATATAACACCGGATTCGTATTCAGCGACCCCGAAAACCCCTGAGTAACAATTTTCAGGTGAAATTAAAATGTTTAAAAATAATCGTCCGCCATCTTGGATCCGCCATTTTCAATTTTAAAAAACTGATATTATATTCGTAATCAGTGACCCTAAAAACTCCCGATTAACAAGTTTTAGACGATTTTAAAATATTTTAAAAATTCATGATTTTTAACAATAATTTATGAATTTTTTTAAACAATAGGAATTTTTTAACATGATCTAGGTTACTTATTTTTAAAGCCTTATTCTTCCTGAAGAGAACCCACTCAATTAGACTCAAAAATATTAAGTTTCTTCAAAGATATTGATGTTTTTGTAGGTGGGACGTATATGTCCCATGGGCGTGAAAGGGTTATTCTACATTGATAGATAAAGGGAGAAAGATTAGCCTATTATCTATTCGGTCATATGTTTTTTGACCGCCTAAGTGTCCGGCTTGAGTACTACAGTACTACTCATGTGCTTCTTGCGTTATCAATGTTTGATCCTCTTTAGGGATCACAATTTTCCATTTGAATGGCTGTTCCCTCTTGATCAGTCGAGTAAATGGCTCACAAATTTGAGCATAATTATTAATAAATCTCCTATACAAAGAAGTAACTCCAATAAACCGACGGAGTTGACGTAGGGTTTTAGACCAAGGGAAATCCAATATAGAACGAACTTTATCATCATCGACCAAAAGCCCTTTATGGTTCACTACAAATCAAAAATATTTTGCCTCCGACACGCAAAAATGACATTTATCTGGATTCAACGTGAGACCAGCTTCAGTTTTCTTATTGATCACTCGCTGCAGTTATACAAGATGTTCTTCATACGTCTCTGTAGCGATTATTAGATCGTTAAGATAAGCGAATACGAAAGGCTGTAATCTCACTACGGTTTGTCCTGAGGAAACTCGGGCTAAGTTGACTGTACCAAAACGGTTAACCCTAAGTATACTCGGGGTAACTAAATATTTTATAACTCGTCAACAACACATCGAAATTACATGATCTAAAGTGGAAATTGAAGCTAATGCTATTAGCTTTTTAAAAATATTTGTTAGCAATGATAAAAATTTTTTTATTAAAGTTACATAACTTTAAATGTTAGTTAAGGGGATACCCCACCTTAATTTTGACCCCTTTAAAATAAAATTATTAAACGAGGTAATGTTTTTTTTCTTGCATCATTTTTAACCTGAAAACATATAAGATGGTCAAAAATATTTAATTTTAATTTTTGAAGAGGTTAGAATTTTTATCTTTTGACCTATTGCATATTATTGCAAATCCATGCGAGGAGTTGTTTAGAATGGTAAAATATGCATGGAAAAAAATTTTCGTTAAAAAATATTAAAAACTGTAAGAGAAGATCGATTTTTATTATTCAAATCTTTAAATTTTGCCGAAATTTCGGAAGTCCTGAACCTTTATTTTTGTCCAATTTGATGCTCTCAGTCGAAAAAACATAGTTAAAACTGACGATTAGCTCATTTTTATGGTAAAAACTATAAAAATCATGGTTTTTGCTTTTATTTCGGTATATATACAACACAACTGACATGTAACACAAATTAAAGGTTTTTGAGGTCTCTGAATTCGAGTATGATATCAAAATTTTAAACTTTAAAATGTCAGATCCAATGAGCGAACATTTTTTTATGAAATTTGTCAGATTTGCCTGAAACTTGTTACTCAGAGGTTTTTGAAGTCATTGAATCTGCATATGCTATGCATCAGAATTTCATATTAAAAATAGCAGATTTTATATATGTCGTCACCTTAATCTGCAAACCTCGTAACTTCATTTAATGCAACTTTACAGGAGAGCAATAAAACTGTTTATAAACATTAGATTGGATATTTAGGAAAAAGTATGGATTTTATTAGATGTTGAGGGACTCCTTTTACATATTAATATAAAATTTTTTTAACTTAACTCTTTCTACAACTGTTTATTCTTTTAATTATGGATCAGTTTTAAAAAATTAAAATAGTGAATCCATAAATTCATATGGCGGACATAAAAAGTTACGAATTTGGAAACACCCTCCTCTTTTTTAATACGGGCTTGGGACGGCAATGGCAGAGTTTCATCTCTTTTAAAAATTTTTTTTTTGTTTTTTTAAAGTGTTTTAAATGTTTTTTTAAAATTTTGATGAATTTTTTATTTCTTAGTCCAACATATTGAATCCTCGATTTTTAATTTTAATAAACTGACTTTAGACTCAGAATCAGCGACTTCAAAAACCTCTAAATGCCAACTTTTAAGCAAATTTGTTTCATTTTTAAATTTTGTCCGCCATATTGGATCCGCCATTTTGAATGTTGAAAAACTGACTCCAGATTCGTACAAGTATTTGTCGAAATTATAGAAAATAAATAGTTGACAAAAAACATGAAATTGACGAAGAAATTGATATTAACAAAGTTCAACTATTTCATTCTCCTGAAGAACTTAAAAAGATAACATTTGTACCACTTGACTAACGTGCACCTAAACAAACAAAATTTAATTCTAATCAAAGCGAGGAAGTAGAATTCTAAAATTACATGAATAGAAGTACAGTTGATACATGTGTTATGATCTGTTTTTTGTTTTTTAATTGCGTAGAATTTTGAAATCAGCTTTGGTCGGTTTGATGTGGAACGCTCCATATATACATTTTAATGAAACATCGCCATACACAAACATATGAATTTCCAAATTTGTGGAAATAAGACCCAAATGGTGTATTTTAGCAGGCCCCAAGAGCACTCATGCAGTTTGTGTACACAGAAAAAAATTAGACTAATTTTTGTTGTAACTCAAAATGAGTCTATGTTAAATTATATAGAATGTGTCGCCATCTACAAGGTTTATTTTTGTTGCAGCTCATAATGAATGACTTTTCTGACTCATTTTGAGTTCAGATTTTTTCTGTATATGTTTGCAACACGAGAATACAAAACTAATGATCAATATGTTAAAGTTCAACGAATGCTTAACAGATCTTTTAGAACTCGAGAGAAATATTTAGAGTCATTGATATGACAGTTAAATTCATTGATAGAACATTATCACTTATCTACGAATCAATCGAAATACTTAAACAGTTTAAAAGAAAATTTTCCCGGAAATGAAATTATTGCATTATTGGATTTTGCACAAAATTATTCATTTATTGTCCAAGACGAAATTCAAATACATTATTTGGTTAACGACCAAGCAACATTTCATCCTTTTGTCTTTTACTATCTCAATGAAAGTGAACGAATAGTATCAAAAAGTTTTTGCATTCTAACCGCTAGTAAAGACCATATAACTTGAGCTGTATACGATTTCCAATCCAAAGTAATAGAGAAATTGAAGCTTCTGTCTCCAAATCTAAAATTTTGGAATTGAAGCTACAAAGAGCATTTATGCTAGTCCTCTTTTAGTACTCAAAACCTGCAGATTTGGAAATTTCCGTAGGTTTCGAGGATGAAAAGAAGAGTAATAGATTACTTCTCTACTTATTCTCTATTAGGCCTCGGTAGCGAGTTCTTTTAGATATCTGATTTAGTATTAAAAGTATTAAGATTTTGAAGATGTATCTCTCCTGGAGAATAGACAATTTATTAGTTACTGAATAAACAATTTTTTTTCTTAGAGTAACAATTGAAATAATTCCCATTAAGGGAGCAATCTACTACATATAATTTTATCTAATTTAAGGATAATTTTAGTGGAAGTAATTAACATTTATTTAAAAAATATCTATTTTAACTAAAAATTAAATTAAAATTAAATATTAAGAGATAAATGAGTCGTGGTTCAATGAGAGGACGTCGTCGGATTGACGGTGAGTTTCCCTTTTGTTTGTGAACACTGTAGAATAAATTAAGGACGTTCTTTGCGAGTAATAGTATATTAAGCAACAAGGTACGTAAAGGCAGCCTTTAAGTCCCGTGTTACTTAAGATATTTTTTATTCCAAAGGCACAAAAGTGGCGATTTCAGATAGCAGACGGCAGGGAGTAAAAGTCTTTCACTTGTTCGACTTGTATGAAAATGGCGGCCTTTTTTTCCATGGGCAAAAATAATGCATGGGACCAGCTGTTTTTTTGCATATGGGAAAAAAGGTCGCCATTTTTATTCAAGTGAACAAATGAACGGCTTTTAGTTCCTGTCAGCTGCTATCTAAAAGGGCCTATTTTGTGCCTGAGGTATGAAAAATAAATTAAATATATTTTTTTGATTGTATTAAGAATTTAGAGTTTTGTTTCCTCGGCTTTACGCCAAGTATTCATTCACATTCTCGGATTCCTTCAGTATCCGAGTATTTTCAATAATCATAATTATGACACAGTAAAATGGTGTTTCTTGATTTTTTTGATTATATTCAGTGTATTTTCTTAACACTTCCCCTGTCCGCGGATCATTAGGAGTAATTCCTAATGGAATTTCTGAGCAAATGGAAAATTTAAATTCAATTTAATAATTTTTGTGGATTTTTTTAAAAATTTTTTTCCATAAACACAAAAGAAATATTAAGAAATATAACATCTTAACAATATACTCTAAACTAAAAATGTAGATAACGTTTTGCTTCCCTAGAAAAAAATTGTCAAATCTATTAAAATAATTTCAAATAAAAATAATAAAAATAAATAAATGAAAATAATTAGGGAAACATTATAAATTGCACCCAACTTGGGGCTCAAAAAAATACCTACTATTAATATAAAGTAATAAAAAACCATTAATTATAACAAACCTCGGGATTTTTCAGTCATAATTTGAATTTTATAAAAATGTTCAGTGAATTGTTTTTCTTATAGCTGTGAGAATTGGCTGATAATATTGCAAAATATAACTAAAATAAAAATAAAACAAATTTCGATCTATGTTCGAAACTGTGAAGAGTTGGCAAGTACATTGACTAAACTTCTATCTATTCAGCGAATTCTTGTATCATAGAAACAACAAAGTCATTCGAGAATCAATTGAACATCAAAAATTTTACAATAAAGTAAAATTAAATTTAGAACTTGAGTTCACTTTTGCTTATAATTAATAAAATCCAGAGGATTCGACTAAGCAGTCGGTTTTCGATTGCAGAGATTGATGATTTTTGTTTTGTACGGTTTTTCTTTCAGTCTACTAATGACAGTTATTTCATTTTTCTTTTGCACATCGTCGGGACAACGTTTAATTAAAATCTAATTGACTTTGAAGCTGCCGCAGCCTCGGCTGAGAGTTGACCCAAGCCTGGGACAGTACTGGATCAGTTTGCAAATTAAATTAACTTTTCTTTTAAACCAGTTTCAGACAGGGAAAACTATTTTCACCCAGAAACTAATTGTGAATTGAATCCAAGGTCCGGAAGAGCCCACTACAAGTTTCATAATTTATATTCAGGGGCTGTTTACTGTACTTACTAAACGTTCGATTAATAGGCGCGAATTTCGCACTTAAAAGGAGTTATCGATAATAGCCGCGGAATGTTCGATTATTAAAACTCCAAATAATAAAAATTTGGATAAAATAAAACTAACTTGTGAAACGATCAGTTTGGATCATAAATTAAATATAATTTCGGAACCTCCTGCTACAAGTAAATTTGAATCAGTGAATACTAATCCGCATAACAAAAACCAGTTTTCTGACTCGATAGATTATCAGAAGACTACACATCCTGAACCTACTCCCCACTTAGCTTGTCAGTTTAGACAAGGGAGGAATAAACTAAATAAATTAAGTGATTATGGTATTCGTTCGAGACCCCACATTAAAATTAAAATAGGAAATACAGAAATTTAAGCACTTGTTGATACGGGATCAATGTTAGAGTCAAATAAAAATAAACTCAATAATCGCAAATTTAACGGTTTTCTGTTAGCTGACGGTAATATTGAACCCATAATAGACGAAATTTCAGTGCCAGTTACTTTTGTGGGTATAACTAATGAACTAAATATTTGAAAAGTCCCTAATTTAAAACAGTCGGGCATAGTAGGCATTGACTTCTTAGGAGCATTCCGTATAATTATTAATAATAAGAGCCAAAAACTGTGAGCATCAGAAAAACCTATTATTATTATTGATTTTAATCAAACCGAATCTGAAGTGAAGGATTCGTGTGCCGGGATAACACGGTGAGCTTGGACTAAGTTCAACCCACAAGTTCTTGCCCATCCAATTTTTTTCTGGTATCGTTTCAGTAAAGTTATACAATAATTTTTAGACAAAAATGGAAAAATCGGTCAATAAATTTCAGTTTAAATTAGAATTTTCTTTTTAACATTGACAAAGATTTTCTATGAAAAAAGCACTGGAAATTATTTTAGAACCACAAAAAATTCAAAAATTGATATAGAAATTGTCGTTTATCATCAATTTTTAAAAAATTTTAGAACTAGGAGTTGTTTGTGACACAGGCCAACAAGATTTACTAACCAACAGTAGGACAATACTTCTTCAAAGGTTTTCGATGTGTTGAATCCGAATCCGGCCTTAGAATAGACCCAACATGTCAGGTTTTCGAGATATTTTAACCTAAAATTGCAAAAAAACCCGTTTTAAGCTATATTTGACGTCATGTAACATTAAAAGATAATTTTTTCTCTAAAATGTCAATAGTTAAAAAATCTTCATTTTTCTCTGAGTAGTCGCTCATTCATTTTTCTGAGTTTAGTGAAATCTTCGAAAACTGAGTAGAACACGGTAAATAAGGTTCTCATAAAGTAGAGATAACAATCATTATAATAGCTAAACGTTTCACTGATTTGGCTCCATCGATAATAATCCATTTTCGCTGATCTAGCAAAAACGATATTTCTTGCACTACCTTTTGAAAACAACAGAACCTCAAAATAACACTGGGGTAATAAAAATATTTTTAAATTGAAGTTCAAACTATATATTTACATTCTGTTAATTATAACTCTCATGTTATGACTAATAAAATGTAAAATTAGTAAATTAATGCGTATTTAGAAATAAGAAAAGTAAATTTGCCATTTGTGATTTTAGAGAAATTTCTATGAGAATAGTAAACTGTTAAACATTCCCAATATGGCTGACCAGTTATATTCATTTTCTCTGGATCGGAGAAACAGTATTAAAAAAAGTTAAACAAGCATTTAAATTTAGTTTTTTTAAAATTTAAATCTAAATATTATAAATAAGAAAAAGTAAAAAAAATTTTTTAAAAAGACTATCCAATTCACGTTTACCTCTACATGGTGAAAAACGGGCATCATTAGAAAGAATTTGAACATTTTAATAGCTAGAAAACGTAATCAACTAATTTCAACGGACCGAAGAGTTTTTATTTTAAAATTTGTTGGCCATATTGGATCCGCCATTTTGAATTTTGAAAATTGTCCATTAAATTCGTCATGACGAATCAAAAAACCCCGACTAACAAGTTTGAAACGAATCTAATAAGTTTTTAAAAATTTGTCCGCCATATTGGATCCGCCATTATGAATTTTGAAAATTGGACTTCAGATTCGTGATCAGCGACCCAAAAAAACCCCGAGTAACAAGTTTCAATAGAATCTAATAAGTTTTTGGAAATTTGTCCGCCGTATTAAATCCGCCATTTTGAATTTTGAAAATTGAATTTCATAATTATAATTAGCGACCCCAAAAACCCCCGAGTAACAAGTTTCAAGGAAATCTGGACAATTTTTATTAAATCCACCATTTTAGATCCGCCATTTTGAATCCGCCATTTTTATTTATTTTTATATATTCAATTCTTATGTTATTAAAGTCACTGAATTAAAAAAACATTCAGAAGAAGCAAAAATTCAGCTTTATTTATAGAAATTAAGTAAATTCCCATAAAAATCAGTTTCTCAAACTTCACCCCCCCCCACCAAGCCTGTAAAAAGAGAACACGAACTAACTTTTAGGTCGGACAATGTTTTTCTCTTTAGATACACCTTAAAAAAGAAAACCTAACACATGGCAGTCCTGGAAATCCAATTTTTTTTGTGCCGGTGTAATTGATGATAAGCGACAATTTCTATATCAATTTTGTAATTTTTTGGAGTTCTAAAGTAATTTTCAGTGCTTTTTGTCATAGAAAATCTTTGTCGATGTTAAAAAGAAATTCTAATTTAAACTGAAATTTGTAGACCTTAATTTGAATAAAATGTACCTATACAATAATCTTAAATACTAGTCGAAAAATTGAATTAATTCGAAATTTCATCGACCGTTTTTTTAAATTTATGTCTTAAAATTATCGTATTGCTTTACTTAAAGGATACCAGAAAAAACTTTGGAAGGGCAAGATTTTTTGGGTTGAACTTAGTCCTAGCTCACCGTGATAATAGACTTGACTGATCAAGAAAGGGAACACCATGATTCACTCCTAAGGTTTATAAGGAGTTTCATTAAATTAGTTAAACTCAATATTTTCGACAGGGTTTGGCTGATTTATGAACTTTAATTACAATTCACATAATGTCTATTTAATATCTACCTAACTATGATGAGCAGCGGCCATTCAATCAATGAAACCTTCAAGGCAATATTTTAGTACCCCTTTACAACGCTTTGTCTAGATAAAAATATAATACTCTACTGAAATATAAGCATTAGGCTCGGCATATAAAAGTCATTCACTTGTTCAACTTGTATGAAAGTGGCGTTCATTTTTACCCTGGGGCTAAAATATCGTATCAAAGCAGCGTTATTTTTGCCCTAGAGTAAAATTGAACGCTATTTTTATGCGGTCGAACAAATGAACAAATACGCCCTGTCGCCAGCTATCTAATAGCGTCATTTTTGTGCATGTGGGATAAACAATTGTTATTAAGGGGGTATTCTGGTCTAGAGGCCTCAATTTTAAGGCGTTTTTCCGAGTGGGATAAAAAAGAAAGTTTAACATTTACTTTTTTTGCAAGTTGTTTATTAATATTCAAAGAATACAGAAAAAAATTAGAAAAAAAAATAATCAAAAATTTTAAAAGTTATGAACTGGTGAAGTGGGAATTGAAAAAAATTCTTGTTGACACGATAACTCAAAATCTACTCAACCGATTTACTCCAAATTTTACAGAAATGTTCTTTGTATATCTCTTTATGGTCGGAACCTTGGATTTTGAAAAATATTTTTTTTACTATTTTTAAAAAATTCAAAAAAGTTAAAAAACAGAATCAAAAAACACCATTTTTTTAAATCGTCGCCATTTTGCTAAAAAATTTATTTTTTCTTTTCCAAGGTACCGACCATAGCGAAGCCTTTAATAATCAAGAATTTTTTTGAGTTTTTTGTTTTAGAACATTACAAAAGTCTCCACACTGTCAACCAGTACGCACTTTCTTTTTTTCAGTCCCCACTTCATCAGTTTATAACTTTTAAATTTTTTTATTATTTTGTTTCGTAATTTTTTTCTGTACTCTTTAAACATTAATAAACAACTTGCAAGAAAAGTAAATACTAAAAATATTAAACTTTCCTTTTTATTCTACTCGGAAAAACGCCTGAAATTGAGGCCTATAGACCAGAATACTCCCTTAATTTAATTATATAATTTTTACCAAGTGATATAAATAAATATGAATATATAAATTAGTTAATGTTGTATATATACAAACATAATGCGCCAAGTATTGATTTTTATTTACAAAAATTTAATAAGAAATTAAATTTAAAAATATCAAAAAAGAATGCTTCCATGGAGAAACAAATAATAAAAAAAAGTTGAGTTGAATATTTTTATGTATATTTAATTACAAATTTTTAAACTTTTTACAGGTCCAACTGGAAGGAATTTTAACCTTAAAAAAGTAATACGCTACAACTTGGTAACTAAATTTATAATGTTGTGAGTCAATTTCAAAATTATTAATTAATTAAATTCTATAACAGTCAATAATATTATTATATTCTACATTTGCTTTGAAATATTTATAAATTTTATTAAATTTAAACGGGCTTAACGTATAACATTTTAAAACATTGCGCTTCTGTACTAATTTTTAAATAAAAGTAATTCAAAATCAATTACAAGGTAAATTATAATATTGTTAATATTAATCGTATTTCAAAATCAATTACAAGGTAAATTATAATATTGT
This sequence comes from Leptopilina heterotoma, assembly GCF_015476425.1. Taxonomy (NCBI): domain Eukaryota; kingdom Metazoa; phylum Arthropoda; class Insecta; order Hymenoptera; family Figitidae; genus Leptopilina; species Leptopilina heterotoma. Next base: position 164,913 of record NW_025111163.1, read on the forward strand.
TAATATTTTGTTAAATAGTGTATTTTTTAAATAAGGTTTGTTTTCATAGTATCCGAAGTCAAATTATTAGACCTGTTTCTCCTGCTATAAACTCGAAAAAACCTAGTATAGTTTGTTTGACTACAAAATGTACCCAGAGAAAGGCACGAAAGCGATTTTAAAAAATTCTTGATTTAAAAGGTTTTTGAAATGTTTTATGAAGAAGAATAAACGAATTAAAATGATCTTTACAGTAGCTTTTTATTGCTTACTAACAATTTAAAAAAAATTTTATTTAAAGGAATAAATTAAAAAATTACAATGTTTAGATTTTCACATATTTCACGGGTATTTAAAGGAAGGTGGACATACCGCCTGATCCGTGACCTCGACACTTGGCTAGGAAGAAAGCACGGTACTACCTGACACAAGTGTTGTCAGGTCACGGATGTTTCCGACAGTACCTTCATAGTTTTAAGATTAAGAGAGTAGCAAAATGCGCCTACTGTGACGCTGCAGTAGATGACGCGGAGCATACTCTCTTTTATTGCGGGCACTGGAGCCATGATAGAATGGCCATGTTTACGGCAGTTGAATCCTTCATTATTAAAATAATGAAGGAAAAAGATAGAGACAAAAGACGAGGTTGACCGGAGGAATTTAATGCGCATCGGTGTGCGAGCGAGGGGGGGAGGAAGACATTCAGTTTTTCCTCCCACCCTCGCTCCCACATTGTATGAGCGGATTTAAGGCACGTTAAGGAGTAGGACAAGGGGACAACCACTTGCGAAGTTTAAGGCCTGACGGTAGTACCGCATGTGGATCAAATGTCCCAAAACAAGACGGGAGTGGTTTTTAGTAGGTCGACCAAAACAAGAGCGGTCATCCCCACATAACCTGGAATTCGTTGCTCAGGTATCTGAATTCACAAATTTTCCACTTCCGACTGAAAAAAAAATTTGAAATTATTAAAAATAAAGATAAATATTAAAAAAAATGGTAAGAAAATGAGTTTATCTAAAAAAGAAAATATTTAAAAATATTATAATCCTTTTCGGACGTTGTATATTTACTATAATGGTTTTCCAAAGTGTAAAATTAAATGATGAATGTTATTGTACTGTGGCACTTTCTAGTGTGCAATGATTGTTTTAACTTTCATAAATATAATAGAATTTTATATGAAAATGTACAGAGAGAGATTAATGAAGATTCTGGTACAATTTAAACAGTAGATTTATCAAAATTTTTATACTAATTCTCAATTAAAATGTCATATTTTATAAATTATCACTTTACAAAGTCATTTTTTTAACAACACAACCACAACCTATGTAATAATGGAATCAAACCAACCCCGGCGACACTAGTAGTTTCATACAAGAATAAACTGACAATTAAATTAAACCGTTCTTATTTACAAATTTACTAGAATAAATAATATATTAAAGATAATTGTTAAAAGTTCAAATTTATATAACCCATTAAACGTTTAATATGTCGTAGGGAGTGTGTGAAATAGGCAAAGTTGCACTTGGCTTTTTGACTATAAGGGTAAAATCAAACGGTAGTGTTTAGGAGTAAGGGAAACTAAGCCATAGGTGTGAGATAGTTGGAGATATAAGAGTTGTCGGATCTTAAGGTGTTTCTATACCTTCGGTATTTTTGTCAAGCAATTCGACTCGATGATTTTTTATGGTCCTATCACTAAATTGTCACTACATCGAGATATTTTGAGTTCGAGTATGACGTTAGATAGCTGGAGGGAAATCAAGCAGACGACACAATGCAATTCTTATGGAAGAAAAAAAATTTTGCCTTTTCTTTTCAATGTTTTGTAAATTTAATAAATTAATTAATTTAATTTAATTTTTTTCATATAAATCAGAATTTTATTTATGACACAATATTTCTACTTTTGAAAATATATTTTTAATTTCAGAACATTTACTCTTCATAGCGGACATCATTCAAATAACATGCAACATCAGATTCTTTCAACTGGACCACAACTTCTAATATTTCATTCGCAAATACTTTGCCTTCATCATTACAGAATGGACAATTAAATATAAGAAATAGACTTTCAACCAACAACATACGTCGAGTACCTATCAATTTTTATACCGAGCCAGAAATTGTAAGTTTGACTTCTGAAACTCCATCTGCTTCTGACTCTCCATTATCACCTAGCAGTTGCCATGCTATTAATTGTGGAGCCAAAATTTTGTCACTATCTGAATCGGAACTTATATCAAATCAACAATTAAAATTTCAAGAAAATTTTCATTATGGCACTCAATATTTGGCAAATTTATTTTCGTCTCTTTTAGATTATTCAGCATTGAATAACAATTTTAACCAAATAGTTCGTGAAATTTTTAAGAAACGACGAGTAATTACGACGGTAATTACCTACTTTTTCTCATCAACTTGCACAATCTACGAGCTCTTTAGTTTCATCTTGTCGAAATTCCGATCAAGAATTGAATAATATGGGATAACTAATGCTGTCATCCACACCAGACCCTACTACTGTTTCATTGACCATGCCTTTAATTTTCAAAAGTTCATGAAATCGTTTGAAATTTGTTACTCTGGGGTTTTCGGGGTCGCTGATTACGAATCTAAAGTCCAATTTTTAAAAATTTAAAATGGCGGATTCCATATGGCGGACGACGATATTAAAAATTCATCGTATTAGCTTTAAATTTTTTACTCGAGGGTTTTTGGGGTAGCTGATTACGAATCTGTAGACAGATTTAAAAAATTCAAAATGGCGGATCCAATATGGCAGAGGACAATATTAGAAAATCATCGTATTGTCTTCAAATTTGTTACTCGGGGGTTTTTGGCGTCGCTGATTACGAATCTGAAGACAGATTTAAAAATTCAAAATGGCAGATCTGACATAAATTTCAAAAATTTAAAGTGGCAGATTCAATATGGTGAACTAAAATTTAAAAAGTAATTGGATTTTGTTGAAATTTATTACTTTGGAGTTTTTGGGGTCGCTGATTACGAATCTGACATCAAATTTCAGAAATTAAAAATGGCGAATTTAATATGGCTGACGAAAATTTAAAAAGTTATTGGATTTTGTTGAAATTTGTTACCTACTCGGGAGTTTTTGGGGTCGCTGATTACAAATCTGACATCAAATTTTTATAATACTTTATTGTAACTAAATAATTCAATTTTCTTATTAAACGAATCCTTTAGAAAAAACGCATGAGTGAGAAATCTCGAATTTAAATCGAAATAATCGAATGTACTCTCGCAGTTATAGCAATGAAAATAAAACATAGAAGGGCACAAATCCAAATGGAATATTGTACTATAAAAACTCACACATAGTTAGAAGCTGGAGCTACAGTCGCTGTTTTCAATATCATTATGAAGTGTTAATTTTTATTTTAATTAACTTTACTTTAGAGAAATTAAATAAAAATTTAGGTAATTTTTAAATGAGTCACAATAAAGAATTTAAAATTAAATAAAAGGAACATTTGTCATAGAAAAAAGGAGGAAGCAAAGAAGTGGACCGCGAAGCGGTCGACAAAGAGCTAGTTATGTAAAATAAACAAAAACTTGTATAATTTTTAAAAATAAATTTCACTTAAATTTAATCCAAATGAATTTGACAATAACTCGAAAACAGGATCAGCTACGATTTTCGTTTTTACAATTTTCAAAGCTTTTAATATACAGGATTGAAATACCACTATCCGATTTCGTCACCATTTTTGCAAAACCTAAATTTACTTGAAGCCAACTGTGGGTAGCTGATTACGAATCTGGAGACAGATTTGAAAAATTCAAAATGGCGGATCCAATAGGGTGGAGAACAATATTAAAACTTCATTTATTAGCTTTAAATGTGTTACTCGAGGGGTTTTCGGAATCGCTAAATACGAATCTGAAGTCAGAATTTAAAAACTTTAAATGACGGACGACCCAATATATCAATGCCAACATAGTTTCATCCGCTAATAATTCTGGCGAATCTTACTTGCATGATGGCGATGCTAAATCTGATTGTAAGTCCGATGATATTTTTTCTGAGGCAGATCATAATTTTAATTCCTTGTTGAGGGGGCATAAGCAGTTGTAAAATTCCATTAAAATAAGCCTATTTTTAAGTTCCATTTTCTCAATTCCAAATAATTTTTTTATCACACTTTCTTCTGCTGATTTTATATACAAAGGACTAAAATCTGATCGTTCGATGAAGACAAATATTTATTTTTGAATTTCCTGTGCCATTTTGAAAAAATAATTACCCGTTTTCTTGATTTTTTTGTTAAATAAGCAAACATTTTTAAATAAACTAATTTATTTGTAAAACCAAAAGACCAGATTACAGTCCATTAATGGACAATTACTTTTAAAAAACTATATCCGTTAAGTGGTTTTCGAGAAAATGGTACCTAAGTGATCCGGCATTTTTAATTTTTTAAATCTGACTTCAGATTCGTAATCAGAGACCCCGAAAACCCCCGAGTAACAAATTTCAAGCGGTTTCATTAACTTTTGAAAATTGTATCCATCCTGTGTTAAATTTTGGAAAATTGTATATTTTCAGGTGCCATTTTGAATAAAAAAATACCAAAAATCTTAAAACGCAAAGCATATTTCCAAACTAATACTATCGGAAATACGTTTTTTACACCTTAGATGACTTGAAAAAATCGATATGACAACTAAAATTGGATCTGAAAAAAAATTACTTTCCAAAATCTTGTATTTTTTGCATATTTTTGAAAAAATAAGGGTTAAACGTCACTTTTTGGAAATTTTAACCATGCCATTCGAAAGAGCGACCCCAGAAACGTATGGATATGTCCTTATAGAATTGTTAATGATTTTTTGCTTTTAATATTATGAGCTTGAAACCGAAGTTAAAAATCAGCACATTTGGGCGTTAAGGGGTTAACGATTTCGACTTTAATCAAGAAGAAGCTTAAAATTTATTACAAAAATCTTTATCTACTTTGAACTCTTTGTCAGTAACATCCAGCTGTCGGAACACCATTACTCCTGTACAATCTACTTCTCAAAGTCTTGACAAATTTAATATTTATTCTGTAAACAGGCGTCGAACAACTAATAAAACAAAAAGCAAGTCAACAATGGAAAAACGGAAAAAGAATCCTAAACCTTCTTCTTTTTAACGATTTTCCTATAAATCGGAAAAGAACCAATGATAAACATATTAGAACTAAAAATGATTTTATTAAAGAGGTCGTTAAACATCGTACAGATGATAGAAAAGTAGTGCCTTCATCTGATAATTTTGCAAAGAAAAACAATCCACTGAAATTTAATTTGAAAAAGAAATGTCTAAATGTACAAAAGCTGTAACATCTACAACAAAGAATTTCAACGAATTAATATTGTTAAAACGAGGAAATTAAATTTTAAAAAAGCGCTGAAACTCCAAAATCACTAGTCGAAAACAATTATAGTCCGAAGGTTGAATCGAATGACGGATATTTTAACCTCCTCTAAGATAAATTTTTAAAACTGACAATTCTAGAACAAACAGAAATATTTAGGTCTACATTAAACATTTTAAAAAAATATTGTAATTTGTAATGCATTGAAAAAACAATGTTTTAAATTATCGACAAAGTTAATACTTTTACTAATGTCAGCTTTACTAATTTTTATTGTATTAAAAACTTATTTAATGAGTTTACTGAATATCTTTTGGAATCACAAAAATCGAAAGAATATTAGAAAAAAAATTTTATTAGAATTTCAATTTTTTGTAATTTGTTTCTAAAATAATTTGCATTTCAAAAATTGTTTTTTATATTGACAAATTTTTTATTTAATTTTTGTTAAATTACAACTTTATGAAATTAAATTTTAAATTATAAAAAATTAACTTTATAGGTTATTTTAAATGCTTCCTTCTTGGAGTAACATGTTTTTGTCGAACTTTACAATTAACAATAAATAATGAATTTACTAGTGTTGAAATATTGTATATTCGCGCCTAATATCTCGCTTGACTCTAACAGTAGTTGATTTTACGTCACTGCCGTGTGCGCACGCACTCCTTCTTCTTCTCAATATCGCTTCGACAGTGAACGTCTCGATTGTCAACGAGCTCTTAATAAACGACCGATTTCTTCCGTATTTGTGTGTTCTTAGTGACTACATCCTGCTCTAAATAATCTGCATGCCAACAGGTTATGGGCCCAGCACGCTTCCACTGCGCTGGATGTAGTTTTCGGTAAAATTAACGAAAATTCGGTTCGTCGCGTACGGCGTGCTCGCAACGTGCATGGACTTGTTGCGCGGAAGCCATTGTGATACAGTGTATGCTCAGGACTATAAAAAGTGTTCTAACGATTGGAAACGAAGTGTTTAAGACAGAAAGGATTTCAAAAAGGCCCTTTAAAGAAGAAAATATGTTACCGAACGAATGATTTTTGCTACGGCACGAGACGACTGTGGCTAAAGCATTTTGTTTACGAAGGAGAATGAAAATTCCAGAAAACTAATTTCTTCGACGACTGTTAACGAAAGGAATTTGGATTAAAATAAAATAAATATATATATAACGATTGTGTCTACAAAGGTAATAAAAATAAAGAATAGTTTGACAAAGAAAAATGGGTATCAACTTAAAAGCCAAGTGAAAAGCAAAAGCGAATTTTTGACCGTAACATACACTGAAAGGTAAAAAACGATTAGTTTGAGTAAGTAAAACGTTTTACATCTAACTTGCAAGTTTTTACACAAATTACACGATTTACACATTTGCATGCATAACATTATTTTGAAATGTTTAAACAGATCTGTTATTGAACGATTATTAGATATGAAAAAATGACAGTATTTTTATTTTCAGAATCAAATAAATATGAACGTTTTGGTGTTGAATTATACAGAAAATGACTGTTTTAATATTAAAATTAATATATGGTTAAACTCTGGTTAATGACTGTTTTAATGAGGAATGTTTTGTGGATAAATGAAATGACAATTCTAACCTCAAATTAAACGATATGTGAAAAAGTTTATTTTTAACGAATGCAAGAGTTAACCTAAAAAAATTCAACCTAATAGTAATATTTTAATTACTATTCATTTTATTTTAAATATCTGTTTAATTCTAATTTTGGCCATTTTTAAACTATTTAACTAATGCTATAATAAATATAATTCATTTACGACTGTTTAAGAATTTAGTAACCAGTTAATTATTTATAATAAAATTTTTGAAAATGTAAAATGTATCGATACATCAACATCTCTAAACATAAAATATAGTGCACAAATAATTTTGAGATCAAATAATATACATGTATACAAAACGATGTTTTAGTTAGAAAATATTACAACTGTTCGACTGTGTTAAAAATTCTTTTGTATAGAAAAGAATTAAAATGTGACGGAATACACATTTAACGACTATACATTTTAATAAATGTATGTTTCTATATTCTATTAATTTTATTATAACTATATAGTTTATCAAAAAGTACTTTATAAATAAATATTTAAGTATTTATTTAATTTATTATTTGACGTCGTTAAAAATAAAACGCTACAACGAACGAAGGACTAGATTCAAACTAGAGGTTATTTTTTAACGAAAAGTTTTGTTTTCTTCAGAATGACAGTATTTAATGACGATGTGTTATTATAAACTCTTTATATTTCATTTATAAAATTTTAAGACACATGAAACCGTTTTTCTGGGTTGTTTCTTTTTGGACGGAGTTGTGTTCATTCCTAATAAACTGAAACAACTAGGTTTGTTTTTCGTAACAATCGATAGTAAAGAGGGTTGGAAAAATGAATAAGTTCCAAATCATTTTAGCATGTGTTCTGTTTTAATGGTTTAGGAGCAGACAATTTTGAAGCACGAAAAATATTTAATGACAGTTTTTCTAGTTTTTGACAAACAACGAATGTTTATTTTGAAATATAATTAACAATTTGATTTTAAGGTATTGTTTACGACAGTATGCGAATAACGACTGTGTATACGATTTATTAATATCTAACGACTGTACGAGGGGGTTGTCGGCAACATAAATTTATATGACTGTTCTATATAAACTTTTTAATTTGTCTGGTAAATGTGTCACCAGAAGAAAGTAGAGATCCTAGAAGCAGCAACTACGAAGAAAATTGATTAACGAAATGATTGATATTTTGATCTCTCAGAACGAAACTGAGACAATTAGTAATGACTGTTATTCATAGACAACACTGTCAAAGACGGTTATAACAATAAATTATAAAACGACATGTGTTATAACGACAGTAGAGATGATTGTTAATTAAATAATAATAATAATTAATAATTTTTACAAATTAAACAATGTCTTACAATAGGAAGATAGTAAATACGAAAGTTAATATGAAGACAGTAAATAAGAAAGGAAATTAAAAAAACGAATGTTTATAATTTAAATGATATGCAATATAAATTTATAAAAAAAATTAAAGTATTGTTAATAAAAACGATATTGATCACGATAAGTTGAAAGACAGTATTGACGATCAATTAGAGACGATATAGCCGGTAAATCAGGCAATAACGAAAGGATATTTGTTAATTTTTAATCATAAATGACAGTTTAAATATAAACGATAGTGCTGACTCAAATTGACTGAATCTTACCCCCTTTTTTATATGACCTTGACGATGCATAACAAAAATAAAACTACAGATTCAGCAACGAATGAACGATGATGAATAGCTGAAGCGACTTTATATTATAGATAAATCTATTTGTTCAGTACTCTTAGATAATGACTGTTCCTTTAATTCAGACGAAATTTAAAAAATAAATAAATTTAAAAAAAGTACATAAATAAACAAATTGTTAACGAAAAATTATACGACAATTACTAATAATAACTTTAAACCAAATAACTGATCTTTCCATGAATTCGCTTCAAAAAAAACTTAAAATAAATTTTTATTAGCGAATTCGTAACGACAGTATAGTATTAATTATTTAATAATTAATAATGGTTTCAATAAATTATAATTATTTTATAATTTAATAATTAATTTAATTGTTAACGAATAAATAATTAAACTTTAATTTAATCTATAACCTTATGTGTATTTTTACGAGTTGTTGGCGGATAAATTACAGACGATAGATTTGTTTCATATTTTAAATACGACAGTTATTTCCTTAAAATTCTTTTTAACAATAAATAAAAAAACAAACTTAAATTGCAAGAAATTCTGACAAATGGAATAAGTATAGTTCATTGTATGATAATTTTCTATACTTACGATAAAAACGAAACATTAAGTAAACTAAACAAACGATGCGAAATAAAATTTAACGAGTGTAACTTGTAACGAACTAAATCGTTACGCGATCAATCTCCATTTATTTAGTTAACACGTGGTTTCTATTCGTCAAGTCTTTAATTTACTAATTACTATTTCAAATTATTCCCGCGTTTAAAATATAGGTGTCGTCTATGCTTCCTCTAGCAGACGACAGAAAAATACCGCGTGCCGCCGAACTACGACGAGAGAGACCAAGAAAGATTTGCGAGGTCTTCGACTCAAGTCGTGCTGTGACACGAAATTATAACCATTGTATATAACCAAGTTTCATTTTCTTAAAATATATTATATTAAGTGTTATTTTGAAGTTTTATTGTGTACAACACCAAATTGCATTCTTCTGAGACATGGCTGACCTGAACTCGAATTCGTGTGATCCAACGTGGAATCAACACCGGTAAGTTCACCATTGTTATCAACCTCGTTCGTCTTCACTTGCAACTGCTTGCTCAGCCGCCCGTCTCAACATTGCTGGTAACTGGTAGAAATTTTTCTCGTATTGTGTGCTTCATTCTCGAGTCCTACCCACGTGTTTTATTAATATTAAAAATAAATTTTAAATCTCAAGAAAATCGCCACATTTATGGCGCCCAACGTTCTTTATTAATTTTTTAAGTAAAAATTAAATATCAAACCGCATTTTCTCTGGAATTTTCCACAATGGCGTCTCTCAATAGCACGCCATACAGATATTTTCCTTGAGAAAAACGCATTTTTTTTGTTATTCTAACGCTAAAAATAATTTCCATTTATAGGAAAAAGATTGCCTTTTTTTTCTTAATAAATAATCCAATCTTAATTATAACGCGTTAAAATAAACTCACAGAGTAAAGTTTTCACCAGTCACAAAAATTCTTTAAATGAAACTGCTCGCATTTGTTTCTCATTATTATTCATAAAAATGCTTTTTATTATTTAAAACGCTAATTGCTTTTAATATGCTTGAATGTCTGCTTTGCTTGTATGAAAAAATAAATTGATTATTACTTCGCTTATAAAAACAATAGCAAAGAAAATTGATAATTATTTTCTTTACTTTCATTGTTTGTTAGCTTAAAAATCATAGATAATTATTTGAATTTTTTTTGGATTCATAATCGAATTGAACCTAATCAGATTGATTGTTAAAATTATTTAAAAAAAAAAGAATTGAAAATAATTAAATTGATTAATGTAAAACTTAATAATTGTACTAAAATCTAAAATGAATTAATAATGACTAGAAGACGCCACAGGGTAACTACGAGAAGTCAAACAAACGCGTTCCAAAACAGAGACAAAATGTTGCGAACACCTCCATTCGGTACCCAACAACCTGTAGAACAGAACCAACAACAAACGCCACTTATCGAAAACCCCAACAGCTCCCCTGAAATAGAAACTGTTCGAAATGAACAATGAAGCGACCAACAAACCGAACACACGAACCAAAATCAAAATAATTCCGAAATGTGTAGCGCCCTCCCAAATTTACGCACTATATCAAAAACATTTAACACAAAACGCGGAAGAAAAATTAAAAATCCAAAAACACCCATAACATCAACCCAACTCAAACCATTTTTTTCGCGAATCGAGTTAACCGCAGCGAATCTGCAACAACAAAATCGCGAGTTTAAAGAGCAAATGTACACCACATTTACTCAACACCTAAGACAATCACGCGAACAAATGCAATCGTTACATGATGAAAACCATCATGAAATAAACGCATTGCGAAAAGAGACATCAAAAGCGATAGAAGCCCTCAGTCAAAAAGTGTCTCAGTTGCAAGCAAAACTAGTGCAGTCACCTTGGCATGACTCGCGCTGAGAGTATGACGTCAGCGGCGAACACGTTGTCATACCAACGTCGCTCCCCCCTACGTGTACTACTGCCATGGTAACCACCACGTTTACCACCACTCAAACATCACAGAGTACGGCAAAGGCCCCACACACAACTGTGCCCCCACTATCCTTTTTGACACCTTCGATAAGAGCTCCTCTTCCAAATCGCACTCTTAAATTCACCGATCTACCAAATTTCCTTAATCCAACGCCTTCGCAAAATCTTCTCCAACCTTTAATTCCTCAACCACCAGTGATTCCCCCACTACAAGTTGAATCACCAACACAACTAACACGTAATCACGTCACAAACTTACATAAAATTATAAAATCATGGGATTTAAAATTCCCTGACAAATTAGACGCGGACGAATTTATCGATGAGTTTGAACGAAAATTAAACGTATCTGCTATCAACCCTGACGATGCACTCGCGACAATGTCACAAGTGTTTTCCGACACAGCCTACACATGGTTTTCTACATTTAGAAATACCTGGCAAACGTGGGAAGAATTTTCATTAAAATTCAGGAAAACATTCGGGGATTCTAACGATGATCAAAGAATCACAAACAAAATACAACGCGCGGTACAACTCGAAACCGAAACCGGTATCGAATTCGTCATTCGGATAGGATCTCTTTTCAACAAACTCCAAGAAAAAGTCCCCGAAAAAAATCAGTTGGATAAAATTTACTCTGCGCTCCATTCCGAATTAATTTTACAATTCGATCGCGATAGTTTTTTAACATACGACGGTTTAATTGACAAAATCCGGAAATATGAGAAAAAAATTGCAACAATGCAATTAACAACAAAATTAAGAGAAATTGATTCGAAAAGATCTCGTAACACACGTGGTAAAAATCAACTTAACGCGGTCGAAACAACTTCGCCCCCTACCGTTGAAAATTTACCAACCACCCCCACTACAGAAACAAAAAACGAAACGAAGCAAAAAGCAGCGAAAAATACAAAAAAGCAAAATAAAAGCGAAAATAAACAAGATTCGAATAAAACCGAAATTTATAAACGCCAACTTAACAAACTTGAACAAAAGTTGTATGGCGAAAATTCCAAAACCGAGAATCCAAAATTAGCCCCCGATACTAAATCAAAAAATCCAACTCCCGATAAAAGCAAATCGCGTCGCCGATCTTCTTCTCGATCTTCATACTCCTCAAGCTCTGCTTCGTCGCAGAAGGAGGGGGAAAGACGTCGATCGTCTTCGCGTAGAGACAGTGATAACAATAAAAAATCACAAAAGCACAGCGGTCGTGGTAACGGTCATCGTAGTGGCAGCAATAATCGCGGACGCGGTTATCAACGCGGATATTACAATAATCACGGTTACAACAATCATGATTATTATCAACACGGTTCCAATTTTCCCCCACATTGCCAACCAAACTGTCAGTGTAACGCGCAAGCATCTCAGCCAAATTTTCCGCCGAATGCACCTCCGCCGCACCCGATGCAGTCTTGGTACGGGAATACCAACCGTAATTATCCTGAAAATTTCGGCCATAATTCTCAAAATCATTGCAACCAAAAAAACGAGAAGGACGCCAGGAGAGAATAAATCTCCCTGGCGAACCTTTTTACAAAATAGAAAGTAAACAAAACCCTGCAAAATCGATTATTGACGGAGACAAACAAATCCCACCACCTGTTATAATAATGCTGACGAATCCACGTGTCTTCCCCGAAATGCATTAGCGCTACACAATGCGCATGCCGGCGGGAATTTCACTAGCGATTCTGAAAGCGACTATGACAATTGTCACTACTCGGAATCCGAAACCGAATACTCGGCCTCTGACTCTGATGAGGAACCTCCCCCCACCAATCCTACGCGATTACCTAGTTCAAGCATTTCCTCACTATCGTCATTGCCTTCGAATAATTTTCCAAACCACTTATTCGCGTTAGAAAATAAATTCAAAAATAAAGTGTTCAAAGGGCCAGCATTGCCCTCACCGTCTCAAGAACGTCATATTATCTCAACTACGGTAATGATAGGTGAAAATAAATTCCCCGCTCTCCTCGACACCGGCAGTGATCGCACGTTCATGTCAGGAGAATCATTCGATAAAATAAAACAATTTTTAAAAGGTAAACCCGTTCATGACGAGATAACCCGCGCTGGCGTACAGCTCGCTCATCGCGACCACGTGGCCACGCCCCGTTACTCAGTTAAATTCGAAATTCAAATAAACGACTGTTATGGTGAAGTTTGGTTTGCAGTCCTTGATGGACTTACCACCCCCATCATTTTAGGTATGGATTTTTTAACCACGTGGAAAGTCATAATTTACGCCACTAGGTGTTATTGGTCCATAAAAGGTTCAAAAATACAAAACCCTTTGAGTTCAGTAAATAATTCGCGTAACTCCCTAAATTCAATTCAATTGATCGAATTGACAACAGATCAAAGAAAAACTCTTAATGAATTTCTAGACGAAAAATTGTCTAAATTTACCGCGGGAACAGGTGTCACAAATTTGACTACACACGTTATCGAGTTAACAGACCCGACTCCTTTTAAAATTAAACCATATCGACGTAGTATGGAAGCTAATAAAATAATCGATACTCAGGTAGACAAATATTTAGAAAAAAAATTTATAGTACGAAGTAACGGTCGCTTTGCTAGCCCTGTAGTGTTGACATACCGTAAGGACGGCAGGCCAAGAGTCTGCATGGACTACCGTAAATTAAATAAAAATACGAAAAAGTCGGCTTATCCTTTGCCACGTATGGATGCAATACTAGACGCGTTATCAGAAGCTAATATCATTAGCACAATAGACCTCACCGACGCCTTCCACCACATTCCTATCGATCCCAAATCACGTGAATATACAGCTTTCACTATTCCGGGAAAGGGACAATTTGAATGGGTCCGAATGCCCTTCGGTTTGACAAACGCGCCGGCCACATTTCAAGCCTTAACCGACCGATTAAAAGAAAAATTCGTAGAGTATATCAGAAAACACAATTTTCCAGAACGTTATATAGATCAGGTTCACGCGTATCTAGATGATTGGATAATCATCTCAAGGACATTTGAAGATCATATCTTGTTAGACATTATTTTCACAATCCTTCAAGATGCAGGTTTGTCGATAAATAGAGAAAAATCTCATTTCGCGAAATCTTCCGTTGAGTACCTCGGTCTTCTCCTCGACACAGATGGTCTCAAACCGAATCCAAAGCGCATAGAACCGATTCTCGAGCGTCCAACCCCGCGAAACCGTAAAGAATTACGTCGATTTAACGGATCCGTGAATTGGTACCACAGACACTTACGCAATATCGCACGTGTTCAAGGGCCGCTAAATAAATTAGCGAGTCCCAAGGTCCCATGGGAATGGACAGACGAACATGAAAACGCGTATCAAGAAGTTAAAAACGCATTAAAAAATGCTCTAACCTTAAACGCACCGCGCTCTAATTTACCTTTCTTTTTATACACGGACGCGAGTGACACAGGGATTGGAGCGATCCTTACACAAAAGGGCGAAGATCGCGAATACTTAATTACGTGCGTGAGCAGACCACTTAGAGGTGCAGAATTGAACTACACCACTACTGAGAAGGAATGCTTGGCCGTAATTTTTGCTATCAAGAAACTTCGTTGTTATCTCGAAGCCACCGAGTTTACTGTCATAACTGACCACTCGAGTTTGATTTGGCTTCAAGGTATCAAGGACCCACGTGGCAGGCTCGCTCGTTGGGCTTTAGAATTATCCGCGAACCGCGTGAAAATCGAGCACCGTAAAGGTACTATGAACGAGGCGCCGGACACTTTGTCACGCCTCTACGAAGAATTTTCAGAAGACACGCCCCCTTCACAGTTACTACTTACTCGTAATATGTCATGGTACGATGAGATGGTAACACGTGTTCAAAGCAATCCCACGCGTCACAACAAATACAGACTTGATAACGACAACACGTTATACTATTACAAACCAAATCACCTTAAAGAATGCATAGGTGATAACAATGCATGGAAAAAGGTTTTACGCGAAACGGAAATTATTCCTATTATTAAAAAATATTACGATACCCCTCAATCCGCGCACCCTGGAATTGGTAAAACACATTTGCTAATTCTTAGACATTATTATTGGCCTGGTATGCGTGAGGACGTAAAAAGATACTTTAACGAGTGCGAAAATTGATTAAAATGCAAGTCAAAAAATTATCCACAACAAGGTTTAATATATCCTCGTAAATTTTCTGAACCTTGGGATGTTGTTTCGTTAGACATTGTAGGCCCATTACCTCGGTCAAAAACAGGGAAATCATACATTTTAGTATGCGAAGATATATACACGCGTTACTTAGAATGTTTTCCACTATCGAAAGCCGATGGCCCTAAAATAGTAAAATCCTTAAATACATTAATAAATAAATGGGGAACACCGAAAACGTTTATTACGGATAACGGAACGGAGTTCGTAAACCGTACGATCTCGAAATTTTTATTAGAAATCGGATCTATCCAACGAACTACACCCGTATATCATCCGCAATCAAACCCGGTTAAACGTGTTAACCGTAACCTAAAAACAATGATTGCAAGCCTCCTTGGTAACAATCATCGCGAATGGGACGTGTTTTTAGAAGAAATTCAATTCGCATATAACACTATGGTACACACCTCACTAGGAGTCTCCCCCGCTTATTTGAACTTTGCTCGTGAGCCAAGACGCGTTGGTGAACAAGTAAATGACACAAAAACAAATTCGACAATTGACACGAATACCCCTGACTGGTTAGAACGCGTAAAACGTGTAAACGTACTTCGTGAAAAAGTTGAATAATTGATGGCAAAAGCTAGCAAGAAACAGAGTAAAATTTATAATAAAACAAAACAAGAAAATATAAATTTTGAGCTCGGAGATTACGTGTTCTATCCGAACAATACTTTGTCCAATGCAGCTCGCGCTTTTAGCTCCAAACTGGCACCGCGTTATAAAGGACCAGCAGTAATAATCGAAAAATTATCTCCCATGGTAGTCGTTATCGGCGATCAAAATGGCAAAAAAATTGGCAAATATCATGTCAATGACTTAAAAGTTGCTAGAAAAAATCTTCGATCGCGTACTATTGTGTAAAAATTTTTCAGATACTGTCATGGAATCGAATAACGCGTTACCACTTCCGAATACTGCGGAAATCAGAATACTACGCTTCCAACTGACGTCAACTGGAATCAGCCCCGGTGACCCAATTCCAACTCCCTTAGAAGAGACTTCTGGACTTGTCCTTCTTCGTAGAGAGGAGCTAGAGGGGATTCTCTCCTCCCTTGAGACCACCAATACACGGCTTAAGGAAGCTCTCCAGCACGCGGACGATCTTCAGAAGAAGTATGAATTGTTAGCGTCAACATCCACTAGTAAAAACCCTTCCAATAAAGGACTAGTACAAGCCCTTCTTGAACAATCCAGAGAGCGCCAAAATACTTATGAAAAAATGGAAGCTACTCAAATAAAATTACAAGAATCTCAGAAGAAGGTTGAAGAACTCCAAGGAGAGCTCACAGCATTCAACTACGACTAGGACAGCTTACTTGCAGACCACGAGAAAATTAAACCACTGGCTAAACTGAGCAAACGTTATAAGGAATATTTTGCTCAGAAGTTAAGCGAGGTTTACCACGCTCAGGCTCAACTGCGTGAACCGGCATTGAGACCCAAACCACCTCCCGGCTGTCTCAATTGCGGCGCAATGGGATACTGTCAATTTGCGTGCCCACAAGAATATAATGGAAAATTTTGCCAGGAGTGCTCCTGCACCGATTTTTCTACACGTGATTGCCCCTGGCCGCACTTCGCCAATGCAAAACCAAGCTTGCCCGAGCATCTCAAGTGCAAAAGGTGCAGATCTCCACGAAATATGCCAGATCCTTACTGCTCACTTTGCCGTCAACAACTGGTAGAAAAAGCTATTGCAACCAGGAGAAAGGTGGCTACGGAAATCGAAGCTGAGCGCAACCGTAATCGATTTGTACCAAACCAGGTACGACCATCAGCACCGTCTGTAATTTGCTCGGTACGACAACCTGGACTCTCCGGAATTCGTACTATGAGATCACCTGGACCAACAGTGGAAGCTGTATCGACACCAAGCAGTTCTTCTGAAGATGACGCAATCTCAGTATCCTCCCAAAGTGTCCCTCTTGCTATTGGCAATCAGCCCGACACAAACGAAGAAGAAGGAACTGCAACTGCACCACCAGAAGCTGTCGAGGAAAACAACAGCCCCCCACCGAATCTTTAGGTACCGCGTTGTTCGATGACATGTTAGCGTTACAATTCTCCGACGCAATATCTCACGTGTTATTAACTACCTCAAAAAATATACATATATATATTTTTTTTTGTTTCACAAGTATTAAACCAAAATGGTTACAGACATTATTTTTTATTTACGCGTTCATCATAACTATGTTCGCCTTACGAAAATAATTTTCTTTTCTTTAAACCAAAGTGTTTACTAAAATAATACATAATAATAACAATTTTCTTTTTTTGAACCAAAAGTGTTCTCCAAATCTTTAGTTAATAAAATTTAGCTTATACAATTAGCATTCCATATATGTAATAAAAACTCAATTATTTTGATAATAAAAGCAAATGTATGGATGAATATGTGCGTATAATTTACTAAATAGCTATTTTTATCCTCACTAAAGCAGTTGCAAGTTGTCATAACAATAACTTATAAAAAAAGAAAAAAATATTTATTTCAGTTCTAAATATTGATTTATGTTAATAAAATTTAATAACAATCATTCTTTATTTTACGGACGAACAGATGGTAAACAATTGGTTGAACTTGAGAATGACAAGTAGCAACCGCGATTTAGAAGGAGGGAGTGTAACGAACTAAATCGTTACGCGATCAATCTCCATTTATTTAGTTAACACGTGGTTTCTATTCGTCAACTCTTTAATTTACTAATTACTATTTCAAATTATTCCCGCGTTTGAAATATAGGTGTCGTCTATGCTTCCTCTAGCAGACGACAGAAAAATACCGCGTGCCGTTATCAACCTCGTTCGTCTTCACTTGCAACTGCTTGCTCAGCCGCCCGTCTCAACATTGCTGGCAACTGGTGGAAATTTTTCTCGTATTGTGTGCTTCATTCTCGAGTCCTACCCACGTGTTTTATTAATATTAAAAATAAATTTTGAATCTCAAGAAAGTCGCCACAAACCAAAACAAATATAATTAATTAAATATAATACGAAATGAGATTCTATAAATTTTCTTTTTGATCGATGTGAGAAACTTATTTCTAATTAGAAAAACAAAAAATAACGAGAAGAGAAGAAAAACAATTCTTGTTTTAAAAGGTTTAAATAATGAAAAACGGACGAAACTTTTTTTAATTTAATAACGAATAAAGTATTAATTGTTTTTAAAATTCTATTGTTTTGGACCAAAACAAATCGAATACTGTCAGTTTACAAAAATTCTTTGGATTTTAAAGTGATAGTAATTATTTTAAATTACTCGAAACTTAAACAAAACGAAATGTTCAAATAAACTATATAAGTCACAAAAAAACGATCTCTCTTGAAAGAATCAAGAATTCAGAAACAATATTTTTATGAATGTCAAAACTACTTTTTTTAAGACTGCCATCAGTCTATGACCACTGTCGCTCATTAAAAAATTATAATTAAAAAAAACGTTAGGAAAACAAAGAGGTATTACCGGTAAGAGTTTAGTCAGCTCAAATAATAAGCCTAAGTGTTACTGATTCAGCCAATAATGAAAGACAGTTTTCAAAATGAAATATTATGACGAAAATGTTAATTTTAATCTATTTGAACGATCTTGTTATAATATTATGGTAAACACTTTTACAAAAAAAAGTAACGACAGTCATGTGACGGGAAAATAATAAATTAGTATTTTAATTTAATACTTTATTTTTTATTATAAAACAAACACTTGTTATTTTACACTTTTATTTTAAAGCGGAGAGAAAATGCGTCTTACACGTATGCCAGTCAGCATCAATCTGTCCTTTTAGTCCCTTTTGGGAAAAGTCAGGATGGTTGTCTTTTGTATTACGTAAGGAATGCAGTCTAGTCCGGTTTTTGGGGGAAATGCTTCCTGTCTATTGAAAAGTCGTCTTGTGCGATATCTGTCCTTGTACTTAAAAGGGAAATCGTAGGGCCTCGTCACACCTCCCGTCTTAGATTGAACTTAGTCTCTAAGTTCGCAACCTAACAGACTTTGAGACAATGACTGGATCATTTGTCGTTACTTGCTCAGGGGCGGAAGCAACGGAAGCATAATGGACTACTGGCGTGGCATTTACGTTAGAATTTACACAGTACAATTTTATACACAAATTTTTAGGTATCAATTTGCTAAGTAATTCGCAAAATCCTATCTTATACATGGTAAACAAAAATACAATTAACAATAATGTATAACCTAAATAAGTTATAAAATCTGTTCCCTCTTCTATCCACGTTATATTTCTGCGTCGATTTTTTATTTTTTGTAGTGAATTTTCCATTAAATCTAAGTTTTGTCGTACAAAAAAATTTGTCGTAGAAATTTTAAGTTTTCGTGGTGAAGTGAGTCTTGTACAGCGGGTAATTGTGAAGTTAACAATTCAAAGTCTGACTGATCAATAGTGTACGACATGTTTTTCTTATATATAATATCAGTTCGTCGTTCCATGGATTGATGCATTTTTAATATAGATTTTGGAGTTTGTAGAATACAATCAGTTTTACTATAAACTAAAGAAGGTTCTGTTATTACAATTGTTTGAGATTGTGAATTACATAATGCGCTTAATTCTAATTCTTTTTGTGGAATGATAATAAATTGGTTAGGATCTTTCAATGGTATATATACTACTTCAATAATCTGAAAAGCAGAGAATTGACACATGTGGTCGTTGATAACTTTATTCTGATTTTTAAGAATATTAGTTTCGCAACTTTGTACTTCGCTGATTAAATAAGAAGGTTGAACGCGTTTACAAACTCTCAGATCGTCGGTTTCTTTACATTGTCGTAGCGCAAACATGTCGCTAGGGATGTAGAAGCTTTTTTCAGTGTTTACTAAAATAATTTTATGGGTAGGAATTGGAGCTATGAATCCATTTGCATGTTGGATAGGAATGGGGATTAAGTGAAGTGTTTGCAAATCTTCATATTCTAAGATTGGTATTCGTAACACATATACAAGCCTTTTGTTTGTAATGACAATTAAGACCTCGGAGATGTCGATGATGTGTTGATAATTTTGCGTAATGAGACGAATGGGATATTTAGTATTGGAAGAATCTTCGAACTGTTTCAGTTCCCGTATGAGTATGGAAGGCGTCAATATTTGGGGGTGGACAATTCCATGTTTACCGTCGTTTATGGCATCGATAATAAGATTGAGTTCTTCACTCAATTCACTTATAGCCATACTGCACAAAGTAATAATATTGGAGATAAGGAGGTTTTGCTGATTAGCATTAGTAGCATTGAGAATATTATTTAATTCGCTGACAGAACTAATGGAGTGATCTTTCATTAGTTGTAAATCATGAGATGTTGAACTTAGCCAAGATTTTATCATCCTTGTTTCATTCCCAAGTGTGTCAGCAAGAATTTTGTTATCAGAATATATGGAATCAAATTCATGGTTTATCAAAGTTAAGTCGGTTTCGTCTAAAGTGCCAAAAAGAGTTTTATACAGGGTACCAACGATGTTTAAGAATCCTCTCTTTCTACGTCCAACTCTAAGCATTTGGTTCAGAACCGATTTACTCTCTTCTAACCTAACAATCCTATTATTCAATGCTTTCGATGTTAGTTCTTCTGAGCAACGGTTACACATTTTGAAACTCCTTTCGTAGTTTTCTTGAATTTGTTGAAAATGGTCGTTGATACCAGAGACGTCTATCCCCAATATAAGTCTCCAAGTCTGGTGATACATTTTCGTGACTCCAAGATTTTCGGCATAGATGGTGGTGCCTTTTAACGACCTGGTTACGACGTTTCCTTGAACCCCTTCAATTATTATAAATATCCAAATGAGAAACATGTTGTACCTGAAATTTAATAGTTGTATGTTTTCAACCTGTCAGCATGAATAGTGAATCGACTATTGTTAAATAATATTTCGTAATTATTTTTGGGAAGAGCTTTTATAACAACAGCAGGACCTTTCCAATCAGGGCTTAATTTGTTTTCTTTCGTGTTTTCTAGCATTACGAGATCACCTGTGTCAAATAAACGCTGGGGCAAAACAATTTTAGCGTCTTGAATTCGTTTATATTTTTCTTTTGCCCTCATTATTTGTTCTTGAGCTTTCCTAATATATCTTTCATGTCTTTCTTGCCATAATCGTACTAATTCCGGATATTTTAAACTAGGTGTTGTAGCTAATGCTGACGGAACATTCGCGTCTCTTCCGAATGTGAGCTTAAAAGGAGTGAAACCGGTGCCTTCGTGAGTCATAGTATTATAGGCCATGCAGATAAATTTAAGTGTCGAGTCCTATTCAGTATGTAGATCTGCCATCGCTGTTCTTATCAAATCCTTAATGGTACCATGAGATCTTTCTAGAGCACCGTTACTTTGAGGGTGGAACGCAGTTGTTTTGACATGTTGAATTCTGAATAAGTTTTCAAAATTTTGCACCAGTTCTGATACTAGATTCTGCCCTTGATCTGTTAAAATGTGTTTGGGTGATCCGAATATATAAATAAAATGATCAAAAAGTTGCTCGATTATTGTCTCGGATTGGGTATTTTTTAAAGGAATGAGTACAAGGTATTTAGTTAACATGTCCTGAATAGATAATATGTATTCGTAGCCTTGAGAAGTGATTGGCAGGGGACCGAATATATCCATTGCGATTTTGTCATTAGGTGTCGTTGGCGTGTCAGGGATAATAGCTTCAGAGCGTCGTTTAATACGGTTTAGCTTGTGGGTTTGGCAGGTGTGGCATTTTTTTATGAAATCTATAATATTATCTTCCATGTTGGTCCATGTTCCTAATTCTCTGGCCCTCTGAATTGATTTGTTTTCTCCAAAATGTTGAGACATTATTGATCCATGACTTTCATTGATTAATTTTTCTCGTTCTTCTAAGGTAAGCTCTGTGGTAGAATTATAACAACTGAGAATTTTTAATTGTGGGTACTTAAAACTAATGAATGCTATCAACGTCTTAAGTTTTATGCGTTCTATGGAAGTGATAGTTGGATCGTCAAAATGTAAGCGGAGAATACTTAATTTTTTTGATACACACCATTCCGTGATTTCGATTAATATTTTAAGCCAACTTTTGTCAGAGTATTGGGGTAATGTGATACAATTCAAATCGTTAGTTGGTCTCTTAGTAAATCTTTTCCATAATTTTCCATTGGCATTAGGTTTCTCTACTTCACGTGTGTCTGTCTTGTTTTCAGACCACCTATAGTATTCTTGTAGTATTTCATTATTGACAGGTGTTGTTGGTGCTAAGTGGACAAGGTCTTCGTCATTGTCACCTGTATTATCTTCAATAGGCAGTTCTAATGGGATTTGCAACAACGCTCCTGGAATTGTTTCGTTATTTTGAGGTGAAGGTACGGGTGTATTTAAATCAGGCTCTTGAGGTGTTTCAATGGTTTCGATATCAGGTAATTCTGATTCCAAATCAAATTCAGCGTTTGTAGTGTCTGCATCGTCGTTTAACTCGTGGATTGGTTGTACTCTAGATAATGCATCAGCAGCGGTATTCTCCGAACCTTTCTTGTACTCAACTTCATAGTCATATTCTTCCATTTTTAGTCTCCATCTCATCAATCTAGATGAAGGGTCTTTTACGTTAAATAGCCATTTCAATGCTTGATTATCCGTAAGGATTTTAAATTTCCTGCCTAATAGGTATTGTCTAAGCCTTTTTGTTTCCCATACTATTGCAAGTAACTCTTTTTCAGTCGTGGTGTAATTCAGTTCAGGTGCATTGAGGGTACGAGATATATAATAACAAGGATGCCCGTCCTGCGACAGGATGGCTCCTAACCCTACATTGGAGGCGTCAGTCGTAAGTACAAATTCCTTTTCGAAGTCGGGATATCTTAACACCGGCGCACTACAGAGAGCATCTTTCAATTTATCAAATGAATCTTGACAATTTTGAGTCCAAATAAATTCCTTAGTATTTTTCGTCAGTTCCGTAAGAGGTTTAGCGATTGTGGAATATCCTTTTATAAATTTGCGATAATACCCCGAAAGTCCCAAAAATGATTTAATGTTGGTAACGCTCTTGGGTTTTGGGAATTCCGTAACAGCCGTAATTTTTTTTGGATTCGGTTTAACGCCTTCAGCCGTAATGACGTGACCTAAATACTCTAATTCTGGTCGAAGATATTCACATTTATCGGGCTGAAGTTTCAGACCAGTTTGGCGTAATCTTTCGAACAGCGTAACTAAGTTTTTGTTGTTCTTCTATGGTAGATCCGAAAACTACAATGTCATCTAGATATACGACGCAAATTTTGTTGATTAACCCGTTCAAAGCATTGTTAATCATCCTCTGGAAAGTAGCAGGTGCATTTTTTAATCCGAATGGCATGCGTTCGAATTCGAAATGACCTTCTGGAGTAGAGAAAGCTGTAAATTTTTTTGAACTTTCTTCCATGGGAATCTGATGGAATTCAGCACTAAGATCGAAGGCAGAGAAAAACTTTGCTTTACCAAGGGTATCAAGAATATCCTCTATAACCGGCAGTGGATATAAATCCTGATCGGTAATGTCATTAATCTTTCAGAAATCTATGACTACTCGACATTTCTTTTGTCCTAATGCATCCGCTTTTTTAGAGACTATCCAAACTGGAGAATTATAAGGAGAATCTGAATGTCTTATTATAAATTGCTTTAAGAAATCCTCAACTTGATCTGTAAGTTCCACTTTATGACATTCTGGAGGTTTATATGACCGGTTGTTAATAATTTTATCTTCTTTTAGAACTATTTTGTGGCTTGCGAGTCGTGTTCCTGGTAAAGGGTCTCCAGGCAGTCTGAATATATCGTGATAAGCGTGTACAATTTTCTGAATTATATCTTTAAAATCTGTTTCAATGTGATCTAATCGAGTATTTTCATTTAAAAGATTTAACCGTTTGGATAAGTCGCTGCATGATATAAGATGAATTTCTTCGTCAGGGATGGCTGATTTGATAGGTTGGTATTTAAATTCGTTGGAATTAATGTGTTTAAATTGCGAAGAGTTGTTACAAATGGGAACAGTGATCGTTCGATCTCTTATTGAATAGATAGAATCAGGAATGTGTGGATTATCAAAACTTACAACATCACCTTTTTTTTCAAATACAGGGATGTTGATCAATTTGATTTGATTTGGCGAGATAATATACCCGTCATCGATTAGTGGATGTTTCTGCTGATTTAGCTTTAAGTTAACGTTTGATAAGCTGTAATTGTAACTTTGCATAAATGGCAATCCCATTATACCATCTTCAGGAAGAAGGAAATCATCATTTACGATGTAAAACGTATGAGCTTCGTTTAGATAATTAATCTCGACTTTAAGTTCGGAAAATTGTTTCCAATTCCCCATTTGGAATTCATTTTTACAGGCTTCTTTTATAATTAATGGAGGAAGTAAAGAATTTTTTATCAAATTTATTGATGAACCGGAGTCCACAAGTAATCGCAAGGGTCGAGCAAATTCTGTTGGTCGTACTGACACTGATTGTAGTCGTCCGGAAATTCGTGTAATTCTATCGATGAATGTTCCGTCGTTACCTGTGGTGTTTGTGTTTCTTCGATTTGTTCCTCCGCTGCGGATGTTTCGGTCGTGAAATGAACTCGATTTGGTGGTCGTTTTAATTGGGGGTTTGATTGAAAATTCTGTTGATTTCTTTTTTGATAACATTGGCACTCTAAATGACCACTTTTTTTTGCAAAAGTTGCATTGTGCCCCGCTAGGCCGATGTGAACTTGATGGATTTCCACTATTAGAGAAAGGCCTTGGGTTTGCAGAATGATTGGATGTAGTAGGGAGTTGTGTCGCACGCGGGACCAGTCTTGGCGCGGCGCCTGATCGTAGTCGAGCTTTTTCACGTAATCGGGTTTCTACTTCTAAAGCTTGTTGTTGAGCTTTACCGATACTGTCCGGATTAAGCGTCCACATCAAAAAAGTAATATCATCCCGTAAGTTCATGATATATTTTTTAATGGCAGATGTCTCTTCTAATTGCAAAGCAATTCTACGGGCTGTAGCATTTGCGTGTTCGGCTTGTATTGCATAATTCAATTCATTTAATGCTTGCCGAAATCGCAAATTATATCCTTGGACGGTATCACTACCCTGTCGACAGTTGTCTGATTTCGCGCGACATAATTCTACGGATAATCCGAGATTCATATTTTGTTGTAAGGCAATATATAAATCATCAAAAGAATTGATCGGAACATAGCGAATTGCCCGTTTAGCGTCATCGGTAATTTTTTCAGTCAATATAAAATCTAACAACAATTCGGGTTGACTGCATCTTTCTTTTGCTTTTTTTAACGCGACGAATGAAATCTTGTACCCCTATATCGTCTTTACCATTGAGGGTTTCAACTGTACGGATAATATCTTTAGCAGGTAGCAAACTAACAGGGACAACGTTCGTTTGAAGTATTGGAGATACCCCGTTGCGATGTCTGTTCGACGAGTCTCTTCTATCGTCCGCGAAACTTTCTCTTTCTTGACTATTTTCCTTATTACTATTTTCATTCTCGGTGTCGTCATCTTCGGTTAGCAATGCGTTGTTTTGTCGCGCTAAAATTTTTATTTCCTCTGTGCGTTTTATGTTTTCGTCGTTAAGAATCGCGAGGCTTGAATTTATTCTATTTTGATTTTCCTCAATTACTGTTACTTTAGAAACAATTTCTTTAAGACTATTAGCAATTGCCTCTAAATTGACTGTTGTCATTTTTGTGTTTGAAAGATTAAAGGGATTGGGATTAATTTGGGTTGGTTGTAGACACTGATTATTAGCGGATTCGTAACCGGATAAATGCCTAAGATAAGATTTAAAAGCCAGCGTAAAAAAATTGTTTTAAATATAAAATTTCCCTAAATTTTGTTATTATTTTTTTTTATTTTCGCAATATAGACTATTTACGGAGTTAATAGCAACGTATACTTATAATGTAAATACTATCTTACTGGTTTGGTGAATTTTCCGTAGACAGCTTACGTTGAAAAGTTGAACAGCTGAGCTGGAAAAGTGTCCTCGTAAGAATTTTTCTCCCTCGTTGCCAACTTGGTTGGGTGACGTCACACCCTTTCTAGGACTTATACCCACGGAATCACTGTCGAACTTACTTAATTCGGCCCGAGTTCGTGTTTTCCGGTGATTTCCAGTGAAAATTTCACCGTATAATCCGTCACAATTATTTTTTTTTCACAAAAAATAATTTTTCACAATAATAATTTCTCACAAAATAATTATATATATATATATATATATATATATATATATGTTTGTACAACGCATATTTTGGGACACCCGAATTTTTCAGCGTCTATGGCTTCGTAGAGTCTCCAGTAGCACCCCCATAAAGTCTTTTTTGATAGATATTTATAAATAAACAATTTAGAGGGAAAAAACCATAAGACCACATACTTTGAGGACATGAGTCACATAGCATACTTTAAGGACGTCCCTAAACTGTGCTATAGATCTAGTAAAAAGTTTACGACGGACTGGTCTTCAAACTATGCGTTAGACATTTACGCTGTTCATATATAGAAGGCATAGTTTGAAGACCAGACAATCGTAAAATTAATAGATCTATAGCATAGTTTGGGGACGTCCCTAAAATATGCTATGTGGCTTATGTTCTCAAAGTATGCCGTCTATTGGTTTTTTCTCTCATGTACGGTGAGCAAAATTTGAATAGAGAAAAATAATTTCTTTTTTCAAAATTACAAAAGTCAAGTCACAATGTATGCGTTAAACCGGAAGACCCACTATAAAAAATTTTTTGGGGAAAATTCCCAAAAAGTCTGTTGACGCATTCGACACTATACTTTTTGTGAATATTCCCCACAAGTTTTGGAGAAAAAATTTCCCTAATAAATTGTTGAATATTCCCTAAGATTTTTTGGTGAAAATTACCTAAGACTTTTTGGGAAGAATTTTTTCATAAAATTTTTGTGAATATTCTCCATATTTTTAGTAAAACTTTTTTCCAAAAATTTCCTAAATATTCCCCAAACACTTAGGAAAATTTCTTTTTCAATCAATTGTTAAAATTTCCCCCAAAATTTTTTGGAAAGTATGTCCCAATGAAAATTTTCCTAATAATTTGAAAATTTTTCCTTTTTATAAATTTTACAATTAAGAATAAATTTTTTTCAAGATTTAAAAAAATAATTGTACTGCATAGAGATTCTTTTTATTCCAGATAATATTTTTTATTACAAAACTGTTATACAAAATATTTTTTCACAAACCATAATAAACAATTGTGAGGAACAATATAAAAATTGTTGAAATAGCATAAATATTATATTAGATTAATTATAACTCACACTTATAATTAAATGTAATTCCAAAAAATTAACAATCGTCAAAATAACTAATAATACACACAAGTCGATTAATTAATTAGAAAATTCACTATTGTTGTTCACTATTGTTCACTATATTTAAAAAATATAACATTTTACATATATTCATTTTGAATTAAATTTTAAACACTTATTTTTTATTCAAAACACTTTAATAACAAGAAGACTTTTACGCCCGGAACTAGTTCCTTTGGCAAAGGCTGTACAGCAACTGACGCTAAAAGGACCTTTTGACGAAAACTTCTGAGACATTTCTAAATATTTCTTTTATTCGAAAAATTTCACGAATTTTCAGCCTAAAAAACCGGTATTTGAAAAGTCATAAAATAGGATCTTTCGCAAGGCGAAACCCTTAGCTGGTCATCTTAATTTAAACCAGATGTGACAACCTTTTCAAAAGGGAAAAATATTTCACGACTTTATATTTTCAGTTGAAAATGAAAATATTTTAAAGTACATGTGTACAGAATTCGGAATTTATTTCATAAACTTTAAAAAAATGTTAATATATTATTTATTAGGAAATTATTCACTGCAAAAAGAGGTGTCTTATTTTGAGACGTTTTTAGTGTCTTAGACACCAAAAACGTCTTAATTTAAGACGTTTAAGACGTTTTTGGTATCTAAGACACTAAAAACGTCTCAAAATAAGACACCTCTTTTTGCAGTGTAAGTGTAGTTAACTATATAACAATGCTTCTAAAATACAAAAGCAGTTTTATTTCAATAGCAATAATATATATTTTAATTGAATATCACATCAACGTATTTTTTTATTTAATGGAAATTTTATTAATTTTTGAGTGATATTGACCTATTTTATGAGAAAAATTATATTCATTACAATTTTCTCTCAAAATACATGTGAGGCACAAAAATCCTTCATATAATCGTAAAAAGTGATATATAAAACACAATATTTATATCGAATGCGCATAATTTGAGTACAGAAAAATACTTTTCTTTTTACAAAATTACAAAGGCCATGTCCACAAAGTATGCGTTAAACCGGAAGACCATATAAAATGAAAAATATGTTACTTTATGTTTTTCTACAAAGTACATAATTTGAGGATGAAACAAGTAAATTTTTCATTACATAACTACAAAGGATAAGACCTCAAAATATATGTTGGGCACAAAAATACTTCATATAATCGTAAAATGTGATATATAAAACACAATATTTATATACAATGCGCATATTTTGAGTACAGAAAAATACTTTTCCTTTACAAAATTACAAAAGCCATGTACACAAAGTCTTAAGAATGAATTTATTTATTATTTAATAAATATTAAATATTTAAATTATTTCACCCCGTGGTGAACGTCAATGCTCTAAGGAAACAAATAATTTTATTTAAAGGTAGTGGATTCCTTTTCATTCTTGGTTATCATTTCAACCAATCGGGTGAGAGACCGTATTTTGGAAAGGAATGAAATTATTAATAGGATAATCTAATTTTTAAGTAAAATCAGCAATAAAATAATATTAAATGACAAACTTTTATTTTATATTGAAAACAATCGTTTATGATAATGAATTGTGTATGTGTTCTTTTTGTGTTTGCGTATTCAGTATACTCACTTTAACTGAGTTGTAGTGTCTGGAACCTTATATCAAGATTTATTTTATTATCTTTTTAACTTTTTTTAAATATTTTTCACATATAAAAATACTATGTCAATTACTCTTTTTAAATCACTCAATGAAAATCTCTGGAGTCCCTTCGTGAGACTTAAAGGCAACTTTTGCCTAACTTCGGCTACTATGGCCAAACATACTTTGTTTCGCCAAGATTCACGGGCAACTGCCATGATTTCCCTTTGTCAATTCTTTTTATTGAACGACATTTTGGTGGGAAAGACCTACTTATTATTAAGTTATTACTTAATGATTATCTGCTACCTTGCAGATTTGTTTGAATGTCATTACCCAAGTTCTGTTGCTTGGATGAACCACTTTTTACATTGAGAAATATCGTAAGTAAATTCTACTTACTCTTAAAGAATATTTGACACAGTTTTGCACATTATAAAGTATCACAATCTTCATTTCATTATTTAGATCTTAATACAAAATTCCTTACTGAATGTTGTTATATGTGTGTTACAAAGTGTCATCATGTGTTAAAAGTGTGATTGTTACCTCATAAATCGACATGAATAAATGCTTATTGAGTTCATTTAAATACAATATGTTTTTTACTAAAAATATAAAAATGTTACGAAGTCATACGTAACAAATGCCCCCCTTTTATTAGGCTGACGTCCCTTGTCAGCTGCTAAGAGAACTGTGTGTGGTTGTGCCGTGGTCCCGATGTATTCTTCTTTCTTGTAATGGTATTTAACTCTTTTGAGTTTAACAAAATAATATGTTCTTGATATAATTTTTACATAAATGTCTGTAAGATAAGTATTTTATTTTAAAAAAAATCTTTCTCTGATATCAGTGATTTTCAATAATTGATATTTTGATAGTGCTTTTTGTAGTTTGCTAATTTTATAACATGCGAGAAAATAAACCCGTGGATGCTTATTTAATTGATTTTTTTTATATTAAGATCAGAGAAAAATTTTTATGTATAGGACATGACAACAAAATTGTTGTTACTGCCCTCTTTTTATTAGGCTGACGTCCCTTGGCAGCCTTTTTTTTACAATATAAATATTTTCGTTGTTTTATGTTAACATTGGAAATGATTCTTTTAAATAAAGGCAAACTTTTTGTTTAAAAAAAACTCGTTTCCTCTTTTTTTTTGTTTTAGGAAGATTTTTAAGTATCTTAGTTTGCTTTTATTTGAATTAGTTTACAGCGGTAGAAAGTTTTGTTATTGATTTGCACATTGTTTGTTTGTATTTAATACATTTTTTAGATTTAAAATTTTTAACTTTTTAGACATGCAGCGTAGAAAAAAATGTTTCCTTTTTTGAATTTAATTTTATTGTATTTTATCAAATGAAACTTTTGTTTTATTTCTAGATAAATGACCTTTTTTTTATTTTATTGGCAATGTTTATGGTTTTTATAATTTTAGTTAACGTTTAATTTCATCTGTTAAAATTTTTTTTTAATCGTATATAAATACACAATTTCTATTAATTTTAAACGAAGAATACATATGAAAATTATTCTTTGAACAAACTTAATAACCTAACTTTACAATATTTAAATTTAATTCTAATATAATTTTTTTTAACTCAACAAATATTTTGCTTACAATGTTTGTTGCTATTTTACAAGATTTGCTTATTCGTTAGGAAAAATTATAATTCGTAGTGATTTTATAAGGTTGTTTTACCAAAAGAAAATTATTTTTTTTTCTAACATTAGGATATTTTTTTGTACCTTCATAATAAAATGAAATCTAAATTCCGTTACTATTTCCTTCTAAATTTTGTAAGTAATAATTCTGATATTAAAAACGTAATCAAAATATTCGCAAAGGGTATAGCCGGATAAGTATGCAAAAAGTGCCCCCGCATGTATCTAATTCATAATTTATCCATACATTCCTACCCACTTGAAGATAACATTCTGAAATTTTGAACTCAAAATTCGCTTTTTTGGGGGAGTTATAGAGGGGGAAAGAAAAATCAAAAAATGCGTTTTTCTCGAAAACTACTGAACCGATTTTAATGAAATTTAAATATGTTATAAATGTCAACAAAACAGTTTAAAAAAAAAAATTTTGAATTTTTTTTTTAAAAAAATCCAAAAAATTTTTTTTTTGAATTTTTCAAAAAAAAATGTTTTTCATTTTTTTAAGAGCGACACCCGCCATTTTTGTACTATTTACTCGTCAAAGTGTCTATTTAAAGAAAAAAATTTTGCCCAATTCTTTTTTGAGGTGCGTGATAGTGAAAAAAATAAAAACCGCAAGTGGGTACAATGTACAGCTTAAATTTTGAAAAATCCATCATATTCTTTAAAAATTTGTTATTTCGAGTCATTTTTAGGTTTCTAATTATAAATCTACTATAGAATTTAAAAAATTCAAAATGGCGCATCCAAGATGGCGGAAAATTTTCCGAAACGTGAATCATATTTTGAAGTTTCATAACAAAAATTTCAGATACAATTAACTGGGGCTTAGGGGGTTAAGTGTGCAAAAATTGCCCCCGCATCTATTTTTCTCAAATTTGGCCCATACATTACTATCCATATGACTATAACTTTCTGCAATTTTCAACTCAAAATTCGCTTTTTTGGGGGAGTTATGGAGGGGGAACGAGAAATCAAAAAACTTATTTTTTTCGAATACTACTGAACCAATTTTAATGAAATTTTAAGAGGTTGTAAAAATAGATAAGGCGACTTTATTAAAAAAAATCAAAATTTTTTTGTCAAAAAAAAAAAAAAAAATTTGTTTTTGAAATTTTCAAAAAATTTTTTCAGGGTAATTTTTTAAAGTGACCACTTTATCTTTTGTTGTAAAAAGTACCTTATAATGTCCCCTTTAACCTTTTTTTCCCAAATTTTTAAAAAATATACTTTTTGAGTAAAATGTCAAAAACCGGACAAGTATGGAAAAAGTGATCCAAATATATTTTTCCTATTCATTCCTACCCACAAAATAACTTTTTGAAATTTTAAACTCAAAGTTTTGAGTCTTTTGAGCTTATGGAGGGATAAAAAATCGAAAAACGCATTTTTCTCTAAAACTATTGTATGCATTTTAATGAGCTTTGTATATGTTGAAAAGACAATTAAAGAGATAAAAAAAGTTTCAAATTTTTTTTCAAAAAATTCCAAAAATCTGTTTTTTAAAAAATTTCATTTTGAAATTTTCAGAAAAAAATTTTTTGGTTCTATTAAAGTGACATTTTTATGTATTTTATCATTTCAGTCTCTTATGTGATCTACTTAATTAAAAAGTTTTGCCTGACATGATTTCAGTGTGTGTCACAGTAAATAACTCAAAAACCCTACCCGGTACATTTTTATGTGGTATGTGATATTTTTGAAAATTTCAAAAAAAAAATTTTTTTGATTTTTTTTTACTAAAGTCGTCTTATCTATTTTTACAACCTCTTAAAATTTCATTATAATTGGTTCAGTAGTATTCGAAAAAAATAAGTTTTTTGATTTCTCGTTCCCCCTCCATAAGAAATAAAATTTGTTCCTTTAATTCCACAAAATGCAAAAATTTAAAGAAATAATGTTGAATTACACAGGCACACAAAAAAATAAAAAAGTCAAAACCCAGAGGTTACACCGCCCTATCCCCATGTTTTTGGGGTCATCGGCCATTTTCCCGCTACCACCCCCTTACATCTGCTCCCGGGGGTTGGAATTTCATTTTTAAAAAAAGTCGATTACGGTGTATAACCCTACGTTTTTTGGGTCGATGAAACCAAAAAAAAACTACCAAAATCAAATCCTTTCCATCCCGACCCCCTACAACCCCCTGCAATACTTTTTTTTAAATAAAACGAAACGATTTTTGGGAAATTGAAAATTAAATATTAATTATCAAAAATTATTGCAGGGGGTTGTAGGGGGTTAAGGGAGGGAAGAATTTGTTTTTGGTAGTCTTTTTTGGTTTTAGCGACCTAAAAAACACAGGAATAGACACCCTACTCCACTTTTTTTTAAACTGAAATTCCAACCCCTGGGAGCAGATGTGAGAGAGTGGTAGCGGGAAAATGGCCGATGAAAAAAATTTTTCATGGTCATATTCGGTTTCAGCGACCCCAAAAACATGGGGATAGGGGGGTGTAACCTCTGGGTTTTGACTTTTTTATTTTTTTGTGTGCCTGTGTTATTGTCTAACAGTGTTTCTTTATTACATTTTTTTAAAAACTTCATTCCCTCTGTTTCATGCGCTGTCGTTCATTACTAGCTTTTCATAGAGAATGATTTTTAAATTTTGACAAGATATATTTTTATTTTAATGTTTAAGTCTTTATAGAATTTAAATGTACTTGATTTTGTAGAAATACTACAAAAAATTAGTTAAATAAGAAAATAAATTTTTAAAATTGTTTTTTTTACATTAAACCGTTTACGTTTTAGTTTAATTGTTTAAATCTATTGTTTGCAGAATAAAAGTTTTGTTTTCTTAGCTATTTTGAATAAATTTGCTTTAGAAAAAATTTTATTTTAGTAAGTTTTCCGTTTTGATTAGATGCAAGCACAAAATGGCATTCAAAAAATTTTTTTTTTAGTTTTCAACGAGAAAAAAAATAAAAATAAAAAAAATTTTTTTTTTAGAAAAATAATTTTATTTAATATTAAAGTTTATAAATTAATACTGTTAAACTTGTTAATTTATGTTATTGATAATATACAATAGTTTTATTTATGCTGAAAATTTAAAGCAATCCTTTTAATATTATTTAATCCATTTTTAAGCTGTTATGAGAAAAATAGAATTATTTAAAAATTACGATTTAGCATAATTTAATCAGAGCATATTAATGAAATATAATATTTAAAAAATATTTTAATTAATAATATACTAATTTTTTATAGAATAGTATAGTATTGGTATTTTGAAATTCATCTCGAATAAACTTTTGGTTAATTTTGTTAATATTAATAAAAAAAACCATATACAGTACCGTCCGAAATTGTCAGTCCACCCATTTTTAAAAGAATGAAAAAAATTTTTTAACATAAAATTCATGAAAACTAAAATTTTTTTTGGTTTATATTTTGAAAGAAGATAAAATTTTGAAAAGAATAAGACCTTACAGAAGTCATTTGGCCAAAATTTGTAAAAGATATTCTTAAAAATCGTAATTTTCAATGTTTTACAAAAATTTCAATAACTTCTAAAATAATGAACGCTTTTTAATAATCTTAGGCTTATTTTAAAGGTCATTTTCTACGGAATAAGAATTACTTATAGGCATTAACCTGTAATTTTTTATTTGGAATAAGCATGACGTCAAAGTTGAACAAAGAAATTCAAAAAATTTGGAATAATATTTTTAAAAGAAAAATAATTTTTGAAATTCAAACATATTTTTTTATTAAATTTTTTTGAAAAATCTACACCATATCATGTTTTATATATGTTCTAGAATAGTTTTTAGTACAAAAAATTTATTTCAAATTTTTCCAATTTTTTTGTTCAACTTTGACGTCATGCTGATTCCAAATAAAAAATTACAGGTTAATGCCTATAAGTAATTCTTATTCCGTAGAAAATGACCTTTAAAATAAGCCTAAGATTATTAAAAAGAGTTTATTATTTTAGAAGTTATTGAAATTTTTGTAAAACATTGAAAATGACGATTTTTAAGAATATCTTCTACAAATTTTGTCCAAATGACTTTTGTGAGGTCTTATTCTTTTCAAAATTTTATCGTCTTCCAAAATATAAACCAAAAAAAATTTGAGTTTTCATAAATTTTATGTTAAAAAATTTTTTTCATTCTTTTAAAAATGGGCGGACTGACAATTTCGGACGGTACTGTATACAAATGTTTAAAACAATATTATAACTTTTTGTTGATTTTTATACATAATTGTAGAAAAATAAACATTTTAATCAGGTATATATTTATTTTTAATTAAATTTTTCTGAGTACCTATTGTTAGCAAAGGTGTTTTTTTAGGTTTCCTGTATTTAGAGAAAACCATTATTTTAAAACTTGTTATATAAAAAAATTTGTTTCTTTAATATTCTAGTGCTTTGGACAAACTTTATTTGTTAGCAAGTGATTATGCAATATTATTCCAAATTAGTATAGCAATTTGTACTATGTTAGTATTTGACTTATTACTTATTCTTTCTTGGATCAACTTTTTCTTTCAAGAAAAGTATTAACAAATTTTTAGTCTTTTGTTTCATTTGTTATACTATTAATTTTATATCCTATTTTTTCCCTTGTTATATATTGAATTAAATGTCATTTAATGTCGTCATCTTTTTATTACTTTCCGTGTCCAGTTTATCACTTTTCATTTCAATTGTAAATCCATCTGGTACATTCTCTGTCTCATTGTCTTCATTTATTATTAGTAGCCGTTTTTCCTCAGAATAATCTTGAATTATTGATACAAAGTTGTCAGATTTTCTGTTTAAAGTTTGGACCTCTTCTAATATCTCTTGATTTACACTCGTGACAGAAGAAATTGTCATATTCCTTGCAGGATTTTCGTCTTTATGTGACATTTCTATTGGATGTTTGGCATTTTGATTTATTGTTGCATCCCTAAATTCTTCTAATTTTCTTCCTTCTTCATTTTTGCTGCGTAACTGCTCTTGAGTTCTTTCTTCTTTCAGATTTTTTTTATTATTGATGTTAATAATACTAATGTTTTGTTCTTCTTCGCTTGATTTTTCGCTTTCTGTTTCAAGTTGTGGTTCATTTACAGAGGGTGAGACATTATAATCAGATTGTTTTTCATCCTCTAAAGAGTTTTGGTTTGTGGACGAATCTTTAAAACGAATTGGTGGTGTTACGAAATCATAATCATGTATTCTTTCAAATTTAGATCTATTTTCTACAAAATTATTTACTTCGAAATAATTATTTTTAAAAGATGGTTCCTCCCAATTTATATACGATTCTTCGTAATTAGTATGAAGGAGTTTACACCGTAAGCCTTAAATATAAGCCTCCGCGAGCATAAACGGATATGCCTCCATGAGGATATACTTGCGTCTGCGCAAAGTGTTTGCCTGCAGCTGTGTTGTGAAAGAGTTTGCCTTGACAACGTGTTCGCGCAGGCGCAAATATATGCTCCTGGAGGTATATCCGTTTATGCGCGCGGAGGCTTATATTTAAGGCTTACGGTGTAAACTCCTTCTATATTCATAATCCTTCTGCCGCTCTATTCTATAATCATCTTGTATATCGTTGTATCTTCTGTATTCATTTCTGACATTAAATTCTTGTTCTTCTTCCGCAAATCTATATTGTATATTTCTTGAATCGATGTTATACTCTTCAAAATTCCTATCGCTGTTATAGAAATTTCCTTTTTCGTATCCCTGTGATGTCATAGTTTGATAATTTTTTCTGAAATTCATGTTTATATTTTGGTTGTTGATACCGTTATTACTATAGATTCTGCTATTGAATCGTTGACTCTGTCGTTGATTTCTTTTTCGCCGTTGGTGGTTCCATGGTTGTTTGTAACTATTGGGTGTAACTTGTTCATACTCATTAAATTGTTTGTTTTCATTTTGGCAATAATATTGATTCTCGTAATCAGCCTGCTCTTTAAAATCATCAAAATATTGTTCATAACAATTTTCTTTCTTTCTATGTATGATCCTCTTTTCCCAGGTTATGGTTGTCTTGATGTTGCTTTTCATACTCTCCATTTTTGTAAACATATTTACGATCCCTTATTTTAAAATTGCATCCTTCCGATTTCCATCTTTCTATGTCACCACTAAGTAACAATTTTGAGTACAATGACATTGTTCATTCTATATAATTTAAATATAATAGATGAATGCCGTACCGTATTACGACATTCTTAGGTATCTTTTATATTGTAAATATTTAATTTAATCCACTTCCTTAGTGACATATTTCTTCTATTAATATTGATATAAAATCCCTCAATTTACAATATTTTTTTTTAATTTAATTTTACTTCTAAACTTCTTCTACTTGAACAACTTTTTGTTTAAACGTAATAAATGCTTCTTGTTTAGGCATATGGGAACGAATGTCAAACTCTACTAACAACGGTACGGGGAGACTATGGTCCGTTGTGAGATGTATGACTTATTTCAATATTAATTGGACTTTTATGTTTAATTAATATTGAATTGATTCGTTTTAAACAAAATTATAGAATACTCAATGCTACAAAAACTTTTAGTTTCGCTTAAAAAAATAAAATTCTAAGCGTACGTAAAAGCTGAGCTTATGAATGGCACAATATGTTTTTAAATAAAATTTAAAAATGTATTGATTCTCACTTCCGTAATTTTGGGGAGGTAGATAAACCAAATTCTGGTATAGGTATAGGTATAGGTATAGGTATAGGTATAGGTATAGGTATAGGTATAGGTATAGGTATAGGTATAGGTATAGGTATAGGTATAGGTACAGTACCGGCCAAAATTGTCAGTCCACCCATTTTTGAAGGAATGAAAAAAATTTTTTAACATAAAATTTATGAAAACTCAAAATTTTTTTGGTTTATATTTTGAAAGACAATAAAATTTTGAAAAGAATAAGACCTCACAGAAGTTATTTGACCAAAATTTGTAGAAGATATTCTTAAAAATCGTCATTTTCAATGTTTTACAAAAATTTGAATAACTTCTAAAATAATGAACGCTTTTTAATAATCTTAGGCTTATTTTAAAGGTCGTTTTCTACGGAATAAGCATTACTTATAGGCATTAACCTGTAATTTTTTATTTGGAATAAGCATGACGTCAAAGTTGGACAAAAAAATTAGAAAAATTTGAAATAAATTTTTTGTACTAAAAACTATTCTAGAACATATATAAAACATGATATGGTGAAGATTTTTAAAGAAAAGTTAATAAAAAAATATGTTTGAATTTCAAAAATTATTTTTCTTTTAATAATATTATTTCAAATTTTTTGAATTTTTTTGTCCAACTTTGACGTCATGCTTATTCCAAGTAAAAAATTACAGGTTAATGCCTATAAGTAATTCTTATTCCGTAGAAAATGACCTTTAAAATAAGCCTAAGATTATTAAAAAGCGTTCATTATTTTAGAAGTTATTCAAATTTTTGTAAAACATTGAAAATGACGATTATTAAGAATATTTTCTACAAATTTTGGGCAAATGACTTCTGTGAGGTCGTATTCTTTTCAAAATTTTATCCTCTTACAAAATATAAACCAAAAAAAATTTTAGTTTTCATGAATTTTACGTTAAAGAATTTTTTTCATTCCTTTAAAAATGGGTGGACTGACAATTTCGGACGGTACTGTATAATAAACATCAAACTCTGCTAAACAACGGAACGGGGAGACTGTGGTCCGTTGTGAGATGTATGATTTAATTCAATATTAATTAAAATTTTATATTTAAATAATATTGAACAGATTCATTCAAATACAAAATTACAGAATATTCAATGCTACAAAAACTTTTATTTTCGCTTAAAGAAATAAATTCTAAGCGTACTTAAAAGTTGAGCGTATGAATGGTACAATAAATCTTTAATAAATTAAAAATATATTGAATCACACTTCTGTCATTTTAGGGAGGTTTTTTTTAACCAAATAAAATAATATTATTTTCTTTTTAAATAATATTTCATGAGGAACAAACAAAGATTTAAAAGAAAATTTTACTTTTAATAATATTTCTTAATGTCATTAAATCGATAGTCTAATTTATTTAGATAAATATTGTTTTTTTTAAATCTGTCACTTCTTATTCTCTTATTTTGTTAACTCGGAATTTATTTTTCAAGGCTACCTTTAAAATCGTTTTCATGTATAATTTCGATTTATAATTCTTACAAAACAATATCAAGCTGATATTTCTCTTTTAAAGAAAATACTACATACAATATTCGGTCTTGCGAAATTTCATTGATGCTTACTACTCGCGTACGCTCGGCTTTGTGCTGTAACCTAACCCCGTTTCATATTTCGACACCTTGCTTAAAGTTCTTAATACTGACCAAATTTATTTCAGTTAATTTGTATTATAATAAAAACTTGAAATCTTATAGATAACAGTCTAACTTAGAAAAAATAGAGGCTCTGTTTTTATTTTAACCCAAAGTATTATAAGTTAGATACAACTCCTTGTATCTGTGAAAATATTGTTCTTAAATTATATCTAACTAGCTGTCGTACCCGTCTTCGACGGGTTTTAGTTTCTACCAATACATTTAAGTTTCTACCAATCTGGAAAATCAGGAAATAGCTAGGGAATTTAATTTGACCGGAAAAAAATAATAATTAGTTACCATTATAGCTATTTTAGTAGGAAAATATTACTATTTGAATCAGTGATTGACTTTTTGTTATCAAATTAGTTATTTTAACCAATTCAAATGCAGAGAACAATATTTATCAATTTGTAGTACTTTAATTAATGTATTAAAAAAATTAAATTTTCCATACAGTTTTTGGAGTTATAGTAGAGTCTAATTGGAACTAATTGTATCGCAAGTAGACCCTACGTTACGACTGCTAAAACCTAACATAATACCTAAATTTTAGGCTGAAAGTAGGGCTTAAATTTTGACTCGGGTCTGTTTTCATAAATATTATACATCAATAAAAATTGAAGTAAAAAGCAATTTTTTAAAAGCGAATTAATATAATAAAACTTTTTCTTAATTTGATAGGAAAATTCCCGGTTCGGCATATTTCCAGCTTTTTACAGTTTTTCCCGTTTGGTAGATACCCAGTTAAATGTATTAGTATAAACAGAAAACTGTACGACAGCAAGTAATACAATCTATATTTATATGAACTTAAGAAACAGTATTTTCATAAAATAAGTAAATTTTTATAGCCATTTGTAGATTTATTTATGGATAAAATCAAGTAAATTTAAATTTGACAAAAAAGAGATAAACCGTGAAAAGTTTGGACAAAGCAGGGAATTTTGTTAAACAAAAATAGACACCGTGTTAACTTTTGTCTTTACATTGCTCAAAACATCTCTTAAAGTTAAATCTAGAGTTAAAATGAAAAAACGTTTTAACATGTAAGTTTTTGCCTAGTGGCATAATATGCTTGTATTGTATCACAGGTGACTTACAATTCTTGACATCCTGCGAAATCATTTTAATCATAAAAAATTTCCATTTTCAATATTTCTGAACTTCTTGAAAATATTAGATTGATTTGATAAATAATTTTGAATTGCACTATTTTGACATCAAAATATTAATCAGAGACTCCAAAAATACTACTGAATTATACTTCATATAGTAATTAGTATCGATTTTTTGATATATTGAAAATTTTTTTATATTTCTTGTAGGATAGTATTTTTTGCAAAATTATGATAAAATCTGACTAAATAACATATAATATTCATTTTTAGAAAGTTTAAAAGCTATCCATTAAAAATTGTGAAATTTGGAAATTTTCCATTTTTCAAGTTTTTGAAAATATTTTTATATTTACATCTTAGTTGTAGAATAGTATTTTTTGAAAAATTATGCTAAAATGTGACCAAATAACATGTAATACTCAAATATAGAAAGTTTAAAAGCAATCCATAAAAAAATGTAAAATTTTGAAATTTTCGATTTTTTGAAAACATTTTTATACTTACTGTGACGATGTGAATTGTCGTTCTTTATTTTGTCGAAATTCGAAATCGTCATGTCATCTGTCGGAATTATCCCTGAACCGTGATCGTTAATTGGTATGGTAATTTAGAAAGTCGAAACTGCCGTGTGACCCACTATCAGTGGTGAATGTGTGTCGCGCGGCTAGTTAGTAGGAGAGAAAGTGGTAGAGGGCAGAGCCGCTGCCTATTAGAAAGAGATAGAGAGAGAAGGGCCATCGGAACGAGAGAGAAGAAGAGACGAAGAAGCCGAGCACGTGTTGAGAAAAGAGAGAAACAGGTGCCGGTAGTTTTTCGCCGACATTTTTGTAATCAGTGCCCTGCGAGATATGTAGGAGTTTTGTTCTATGAGAGAGTCGTGTTGCAAGAGTTGTGTAGATAGAGTTGAGAATAGTTGTGTCAAAATTTGAGTGTGTCGAAGAATTAGAGTGTCGAGCCGAGAAAAGGGATTAATAAAGAGTGTAAAATTAGTGACGTTGTTTTCTTTGGATTATTCCCTAGTTATCCCCGAAGAAAATAGTTGTCGAGAAGCCAACAGAGAGGAGGGATTGAGAAGCGTCTTTGGGTGAGTCAGTATCGAGCCAGTGTTGTGCCAGTCGTGTCTCGTCGTTGGCATTTCTGCTTGCCAACTTGTTCAGGCAGAATTTCCTCTGACGATTGAGAGCGTCTCAGAGGTGTTGTTGTTTGTCGGGTTGTGGTTAAAGAGTCGAGTAGTTTATTAATTTAGCTTAAAAATTAATTGGCGCCTGACGGCGAAATTTATTAACTTAAATTTCAAATTATTATTTTTGTTGAAAGCGTCGGATTTTGCCTGACGTAAGCAGAACTTTTTGACTTAAAATAAAATTTAGTTAAAATCATACGTCACAAAATTTGGCGCCCAACGTGGGGCCAGGATCGAACCGAGACACGACTGAAATTTAATTGTGAGCCAGATTGTAGTGCAAGTGTGCCAGAAATTTGAATCTTTAATTTAGCCAGAGCCAAAGTTTATTTGTCAATAGCCAGAAGATTCAAATTTTATTGCTTGCCATTGCCAGAAATTTGTATTGTTTGCCAGAATTTTGAATTTTTCATATTTTTCATTGCCAGATTGCCAGAAAATTCAAAATTTAAATTGTATTTGACAGATTGTTTGTTGATTATTTTGCCAATGCCAAATTTTATTTATTCATAAATTATGAGTAAATTACGGCCAGAAATTGCGTAAAATAAAAGTGTAGAGTGCCTTTGCCATTTAAAATTGTAGAATTGAAATTTTCTTTTTTTTGAGACTGTAAAAAATTTCCTGCCGTGATAAAAATTAAAAATTCAACAATAAAAAAATTTTTTTTTTGGTCGAAAGCCAGTTTCGTGAGAAAATTCCGAGAAAAATTCCCAACAAACTTGTGCAAAATCAAAAATTTTCTGAAAAATTATATGCCGAGCACATGTTAGACCGGAAATAAAATTCGAGTTAGTCACGTGACTGCAAATAGTGCGCCGGACGGTCGAGAGAAACGACGCGCCGGGATATTTAAAATTTCAACAGTCAAGAGAAAGCTTGCGCGCGCCAGGAAAAGTGGCCCAGTAGTAGTAATAGCGGCTACAT
This sequence comes from Leptopilina heterotoma, assembly GCF_015476425.1. Taxonomy (NCBI): domain Eukaryota; kingdom Metazoa; phylum Arthropoda; class Insecta; order Hymenoptera; family Figitidae; genus Leptopilina; species Leptopilina heterotoma. The sequence continues at coordinate 207,512 of NW_025111163.1, forward strand.
AGAGAGAACGAGAAGAAGAGATAGAGGGAGAGTCGAGTCACCAGTCTGCCAGAAAAAGAAAAATTTTAAAAGGGGGCCCTCCTTGAGTAGGTACGTCGTTGCTTTCAAGACAGCACAGGGCCGTGTATACTAATTGTGCACCCCCCTAAAAATTTAAAATTATTCGAACTTAGAAATTTTTTTTTTTGATTCTTTGAAATGGCAAAGGCAATTAGCGACATGCAGGACTACAAGAGACGCATGAGCGAATTAATTGAAGTACCATGCGTAAGCCGAGCATGGGAAACAATTAAAGTCATGCAAATTGGTCAAGTTGTGACGAACTTATTGCGACACCAATTGTGTATCAGTGGTTCGCCACAAGTTTTGAGAGAGAGATTGTTAAGAGCCGAGCTGAGATTAGCCCAAATCGACGGTGGCGACGTGCCATTTAGTGACAGATATGATCTCGGAAATTCCGATAAAATCTTTCTCGTCGAAGCCTTCCCAGAGCCAGAAATTGATAAATTTCCATTTGTCAATTATCGTAGAGGTGGTCAGATGTCATCGGCAGATGACGAGGAATCGGACAGTGGGGCGAGCCAGAATTTTGAGCGTATTTGTGACAGGAAAACTCTCGGGAGTGGGGGAAGTAAATCGGAAATTGGAACACCGTACAGTAGACCTAGTCCGACCAACGTTATGTCCACACCAAATTACACACCCCCACCACCAGTCATGTCAACAGCCAGTATGACGACAGTTTCTCCCACCACTACCAGTGCTCAATTTAGTATGACAACGAGCACTGTCATGACATCGCCTCACACCATCACCTCAGCCACAATGGCTCCGAATGTCCAGAGCCTTCGAGATTCAGTCGCGCGTTTGGGTTTGTCGCCAGAAATAAGAAGACTCATGGAGTGCGCCGAGAAAATAGACCACCAGTATGCTGGAGGGGGGTGGGAGTTACAGCAAAGCCAATGTAGGGCCGAGATTGCGGATGGGTACCAATTGACCCACCACCAACAATCGCGTATAGTGTCCCCACATGCCAAAACTCCAGTAGCCGAGACCTCACACTCACATCATACTAATGATAGAGTGAGGCCCACACCCGCCTCTAGAAGCCAGTCAAGCCGAAGTAGTGGGAATGAAGACAAGGTAACTCAACAAAGAGTGTCACGAAATGGAGAGCCAGTGAGAAAAGAGACTGAAAGAAGTGTGTGTAGTAGAGGGGGAAGAAAAAGAGATCATGTTAGGAAATTGGGTAAGATTAGAGAAGAAGGCCAGAGAAAAGAGGAGAGAGAAACCAGACTGAATAGAGGAAGAGAGGACGAGAGCAATGAAGGAAGTAGTGACAGCGAGAGATTCAGTGTTAGTGATAGAGTGAGTAGAGAGTGCCAAAGAGAGAACAAGAGGGGCGATAGATCGAAGAGAAATGAGTGGGAAAGCCGGAGATCAATCTTAGATGACTCTACGAGTGAGTCAGAATCTGAGAGTGATATGAGTCAATGCCAGAGTAGTAGGGGGAAAAACAAAGAAATTAAGTCCGGCCGAAGGTCCAAAGTGATTAGAGCACTGAAGGACTGGGACTTAAAATTCTTTGGTGATGACGACAGGGCCGAAGAATTCTTGGAGCGCTTGGAAGACTGTAAGGCTTGGTCAGATTTTTCTGATCAAGAAATATTGCAAGCACTGCCAATCATCTTGCAGAAAAGTGCCAGTAGTTGGTTCAGATGTCTCCGCCAAGAGATAAGGTCGTGGAAATCATTCAAGAGGGCGTTCAAGAATGAATATATGGTGACAGTAGACGACGACGACGACGTGATTGATGAGCTGAGGGCCAGGACACAAGGGAAAGGAGAGAAAATATCTCCATACTTGACCTGCTTCAGGTTAATCTTAGGGCACATGAAGCGCCCCCTTGGCAAGAAACAACAAGTCAAAATCGCCTACAAAGGACTTACGCCGGAATATAGACGACAGTTGGACCGCCTATATTTTGATTCTCTCAGCCAGATGGAGAAAATTCTACGGAACTTTGAAAGAGCCAAAGACCTAGACGAGAGGTATACCCCCCCTCCACCTAAAGAGAAGATGCGTTTTCCTGCAGCAGCCGTGAAGGAAAGCCGATTCAAGAAAATGGCGAGATCAGAAGCAGTGACGTCAGAGGAGGAGTCAGAGTCGAGTGGTAGTGACCACTCTACCAAGGAGAGTAAAGAGACGAACGAGGCCAAGATAAAAGAGAAGCCAGAAAGTGTATTTGTAGACGCCATGACACTTATGACAATAGCCCAAAAATCAGCAGAGCAGAGCCAAGTAGTCAGTTCACCCCCACCACAAATCTTGCCAGGAACAATGAAAATTGCATACCCAGCCATGTATGCAGGAATCGTGTCAGGAGGAGCCAAACCAGTTGGTTTGCCAAATGTAGAACAAAATTGTTCACAGGCGGCGACAAAGCAATTTATGGGAGTTTGTTTTCAGTGTCAGTCCACAGGACATCGGGCCAGAGATTGTCCCAGGAGGATCTGTTTTCAATGTCAACAACAGGGACATTATGCCAAACAATGCCCCCTGAGGCAAGCACAAGTGGAGTCATGCCTAGTGTGCAAAACACCCGGAATAAACTTTTTGAGCTGCCAAAATTGTGTGGCAATACGGACAATCTTGGAAAGCGGTACCTGGAAGGCATAGAGATGCCTTGTACACTTGGGCCACGACAGCGGGAGAAGAAGAGCCGAGAAAGAGAACTGTGTGAGAAGTGTGACAGAAACGATCGAGTAAAAAGAGCTTACTCTGTCAAAGTGTAGATGAAGACAATGCTAACGAGTGTGGGACTAAAGGTACGGATGTGATCCCAGTACCTATAGTCCAGGGGAGGGGAGAGGCTGTGAGAGTCACAGCTGACCCAACCCAAAGAAAAAAAAAATTTTTTTTGAGATCAGAGATGTTAGAAAGCATTGTAGTCAGAAAAATTGAGAGGAGAGCCGAGTTTTGTAAGCCGAGTATAGTAGAGAGGAGAGCCGAATTACGTGAGCCGAGTATAGTAGAGAGAAGAGCCGAGTGTCGTAGAGAGGAGAGCCGAATGACGTGAGCCGAGTGAGGTAGAGAGGAGAGCCGAAAGCCGTGAGCCGTGTGCCGTAAAGAGAGAGAGGAGAGCCGAGTTCGTGAGCCGTGTGAAGCGAGCCAGCCATTGACATCGGACAGTAGTTAGTCATTGGTAATGACGGTCCTACTGGGAGTAGTACCGGTCATGGGGAGGGGATTGTGACGATGTGAATTGTCGTTCTTTATTTTGTCGAAATTCGGAATCGTCATGTCATCTGTCGGAATTATCCCTGAACCGTGATCGTTAATTGGTATGGTAATTTAGAAAGTCGAAACTGCCGTGTGACCCACTATCAGTGGTGAATGTGTGTCGCGCGGCTAGTTAGTAGGAGAGAAAGTGGTAGAGGGCAGAGCCGCTGCCTATTAGAAAGAGATAGAGAGAGAAGGGCTATCGGAACGAGAGAGAAGAAGAGACGAAGAAGCCGAGCACGTGTTGAGAAAAGAGAGAAACAGGTGCCGGTAGTTTTTCGCCGACATTTTTGTAATCAGTGCCCTGCGAGATATGTAGGAGTTTTGTTCTATGAGAGAGTCGTGTTGCAAGAGTTGTGTAGATAGAGTTGAGAATAGTTGTGTCAAAATTTGAGTGTGTCGAAGAATTAGAGTGTCGAGCCGAGAAAAGGGATTAATAAAGAGTGTAAAATTAGTGACGTTGTTTTCTTTGGATTATTCCCTAGTTATCCCCGAAGAAAATAGTTGTCGAGAAGCCAACAGAGAGGAGGGATTGAGAAGCGTCTTTGGGTGAGTCAGTATCGAGCCAGTGTTGTGCCAGTCGTGTCTCGTCGTTGGCATTTCTGCTTGCCAACTTGTTCAGGCAGAATTTCCTCTGACGATTGAGAGCGTCTCAGAGGTGTTGTTGTTTGTCGGGTTGTGGTTAAAGAGTCGAGTAGTTTATTAATTTAGCTTAAAAATTAATTGGCGCCTGACGGCGAAATTTATTAACTTAAATTTCAAATTATTATTTTTGTTGAAAGCGTCGGATTTTGCCTGACGTAAGCAGAACTTTTTGACTTAAAATAAAATTTAGTTAAAATCATACGTCACATTACATATTAGTTATAGGACTTTATTTTTTGCAAAGTTATGCTATAATGTGACTAAATAACATATCATACTCAAGTATATAAACTTCAAAAGCAATCCATGAAAAATAAAAAATTTTGAAATTTTCGATTTTTTGAATTTTTTGAAAAAATTGAATATCTCCCGTTCTAATTAATATTTTTTAAATCTGTAAATTTATAAACCTTCCTTGGGTCAATACCTAATAACCTACCAAGTTGGACTTAAATCGATTCACATGTTTTTGTGTGATTGGGGTACAAAGTTTTTGTGACAGACAAACATACATACATACATACATACATACATACATTAAATTTTTTAAGAACATTTTTGGAATCTCTGATGTCCATAATAACTAATCATGTTAACATTTTGAAGTTTTAAGCAATGTACAGACAGACATCTGATTTTATTAATAAGGATTTTTATTTTCCGCGAATCTCTATTTTATAAATCTGCAGCTTTATTTTGCGCAATTCTAATATTTTATTCCCACAATATTAACGCGTTAAAAATATTGTTTTTATTTTAAATAATTTCTACACTACATTTTCCGTTAACTTATTAAATATCTTCTGTGCTACCTCCAATTTCTGCATATAAAAAACGTAAGGAAATAAATGTGTTGACAAACACTTTATTTTATTTTTAAATTCTTGTATCGCTAAACAAGATATTTTAAATTGTTCGAATCCGTAATAAAATTTATTTTTTAAAATGTTAATCCCTTCACTTGCCCAAGTGGCTACACACTTCCGGCAAGGTTAAATCAGAGAAATCAACCGATTTATTAAAGGAACCAGAGCTTGCCGTCGCAAGGGTGGTTACTATTTTTAAATTTTAAAACTCGCACTATATTTATTGTAATTTCCTGAAAACAATAATTATATTAGTCTTCACATATAAAAATTCAACATCATTGAGAAAAATCAGATCTATTAATTAGTATTTGTGTAAAGTGTAAGTTAGTTTGTTATATTCAATTTTTATCTTTAAATTTTAATCCTCCAAAATAAAGAAAAGAAATCCCACCGCTGCCACCAATTTCTTAAGAATGAATTTATTTATTATTTAATAAATATTAAATATTTAAATTATTTCACCCCGTAGTGAACGTCAATGCTCTAAGGAAACAAATAATTTTATTTAAAGGTAGTGGATTCCTTTTCATTCTTGGTTATCATTTCAACCAATCGGGTGAGAGACCGTATTTTGGAAAGGAATGAAATTATTAATAGGATAATCTAATTTTTAAGTAAAATCAGCAATAAAATAATATTAAATGACAAACTTTTATTTTATATTGAAAACAATCGTTTATGATAATGAATTGTGTATGTGTTCTTTTTGTGTTTGCGTATTCAGTATACTCACTTTAACTGAGTTGTAGTGTCTGGAACCTTATATCAAGATTTATTTTATTATCTTTTTAACTTTTTTTAAATATTTTTCACATATAAAAATACTATGTCAATTACTCTTTTTAAATCACTCAATGAAAATCTCTGGAGTCCCTTCGTGAGACTTAAAGGCAACTTTTGCCTAACTTCGGCTACTATGGCCAAACATACTTTGTTTCGCCAAGATTCACGGGCAACTGCCATGATTTCCCTTTGTCAATTCTTTTTATTGAACGACATTTTGGTGGGAAAGACCTACTTATTATTAAGTTATTACTTAATGATTATCTGCTACCTTGCAGATTTGTTTGAATGTCATTACCCAAGTTCTGTTGCTTGGATGAACCACTTTTTACATTGAGAATTATCGTAAGTAAATTCTACTTACTCTTAAAGAATATTTGACACAGTTTTGCACATTATAAAGTATCACAATCTTCATTTCATTATTTAGATCTTAATACAAAATTCCTTACTGAATGTTGTTATATGTGTGTTACAAAGTGTCATCATGTGTTAAAAGTGTGATTGTTACCTCATAAATCGACATGAATAAATGCTTATTGAGTTCATTTAAATACAATATGTTTTTTACTAAAAATATAAAAATGTTACGAAGTCATACGTAACACAAAGTATGCGTTAAACCGGAGGACCATAAAAATGAAAATTATGTTACTTTATGTTTTGCAACAAAGTACATAATTTGAAGACGAAACAAGTTTCGAGAAAGAATTTCATTTAAGACGTATTTTCACCCGATGAAAGGAGGTAGATACTCTCAAAAGCTCAAAATATCGGGTCCATGGACCCTCAGCTACAAAACCCTGAAGCGACTAATTTTTTATCAAAATGTCGGACGCTGATATGGCGGCTAAAACTAAAGAAATGTCTCACATACGAAACATAGTTCTCTAACTTTTTAAAGTCACTGAAATGGCCTGAAAATCGTTACTTGGAAGTTCTTGGGGTCGCTGTTTACGAATATGAGGCTAGTTTTTAAAAATTTTAAATGTCGGATCCAATATGGCGGACGAGTTTTGTAAAAAATAATTGGATTCACCTAAAACTCTCTACTCAGGGGTTCTTGAGGTCGCTGATTACGAATATGATGTCAGTTTTCGGTGTTCCAATTAACCTAAAACTTTTTTCTTGTAGGTTTTGAAGCTCGCTGATTACAAATATAATGTCAGTTTCCAAATCAGCGATCCCGAAAACCTCTAAGTAAGAAGTTTCAGGTTAATAAGATTATTTATAAAAGTCATCAGCGATATTGGATCCGCTATCTGGAATTTTAAAAAACTAACATAAGATTTGTAATCAGTGATCTTGAAAACCCAGAAGAAAACAGTTTAAGGTCAATTGGGATAATTTTTAAAAAATTCTGTCATATTGAAACTGTAATTTTAAATTTTGAAGAACTAACACCGAATTTGTAATCAGTGACCCCAAAAACCGTCGAGTGACGAGTTTTGATCAAATTCGACATTTTAACCCTCCCTTAAAGCGCACACTTACGAATCCATCCTTAACCCTTTAACGACCAAATGTGCTAATTTTTAACTTCTATTTCTAGCTCTTAATATTAGAAGAAAATTGTTAAAAATTCTGCAATCACATATCCATATATACGCTAATTGGAATCAGTTGTTGACTTATCGCTGTTTCAGATTTAGAGAGTATTGATTTTTCGATTTCAATAGTTCTAGTTTAAAAATATGCTTCGAGTTTTAAAATTTTGTGTTTTTTATATTCAAAATGGCGCCTGAAAATAATTTTTTTTCAAAATTTAACACAGGATGGATGAAATTTTTAAAAGTTGTTGAATTCGCTTAAAACTTGTTACTCTGGGGTTTTTGAGGTTGCTGGTTACGAATCCTAAGTCAGATTTTCAAAATTCAAAATGGCGGATCCAATATTGCGAAAGAAAAAGATAACACGTCATCGTATTCGCTTGAAACTTAATATTCGGGGGTTTTTGGGGTCTCTGATTACGAATCTAAAGTCAGATTTTCAAAATTTAAAATGGCGGATCCAATATGATGGACATAAAATCTAAAAGTTGACTGAATTTGCTTGAAACTCGTTACTCGGGTGATTTTGGGGTCGAAGATCACGAATCTGAAGTCAGATTTTCAAAATTTAAAATGGCTGAACCAATGTAGTGTACACATTGAGATATAAATGATGAAATATAATAATGATGAAATATAAATGGTTGATTCCATTTCAAATCAGACAGGCTATATGTATGTAAGTTAAATTATTGTTTTTTTTTGGAAATGGGGCATTCTTTGTAAAATTTTACCACCTATCAGTCCATTTTTAATTTCAACAAAAATAATCAAAAAAGGGCTTAAGTTAAAGCTTGGAACCCCTACTTTTATTTGCATGGTGGCCTTATTTAAAAATTCAAGATGGTGCACTTGTACGTCGCGTCAACCCATTAATGCCCATGGGAACAGAAACGCAGATATCGAAAAAACAACAAGTGGGATCCTGGCATGGGGTCTAATAATAATTTTTGACGTTAAAAATATTGTTTAAAAATTTTTTTTAAAACAATTTGTTATAAACAAATTAAGAAAAATTGATTTTCATAAAAAACTGATAGCGTCATTCGATTCTACGCGGAAAACTACTATGAGAACATATGTTGCAAAATTTTTTGAAAAAGACCTATTGTTATAAAAATGTTATAAACAATTAGCCTGCATATATACTCGTTCCAGCCAATGGGCATCGAAACGCAGATATCGAAAAAACAACAAGTGGGATCCTGGCATGGGGTCAAATAATAATTTTTAAAATAAAAAATTTTGTTTGAAAATTTATTTTAAACAATTTTTTATAAACAAATTATGAAAATTTGATTATAACAAATTGTTTAAAAAATTTTTTTAAACAAAATTTTTAACGTCAAAAATTATTACTAGACCCCATGCCAGGATCCCATTTGTTGTTTTTTTTATATTTGCGTTTCTGTGCCCATGGTCTGGAACGAGTATATATGCAGGCTAATTGTTTATAACATTTTTATAACAGTAGGTCATTTTCAAATAATTTTGCAACCTATGTTCTCGTAGTAGTTTTTCGCGTAGAATCGAATGTCGCTATCAGTTTTTTATGAAAATCAATTTTTCTTAGTTTGTTTAAAACAAATTGATTAAAAAAATTTTTAACGTCAAAAATTATTACTAGACCCCATGCCAGGATCCCACTTGTTGTTTTTTCGATATCTGCGATTCTGTGCCCATGGGCATTAATGGGTTAATTGACATAGTGCTGTTTTGGGCATTATAGTTTTTAAATTGAAAAAATTATTTACTAAACAAATAATTTTTTAAGCTCTAATACGGTAATTTAAGTTTCATTTCCCCAAACTATATATTACGTATAAGTCCTTCAAGTGTTAGGCTCTAACGCTGTTCTTGAATTTTCCTATAACCCTTCTGAAAAAAGTTTATTTAGCTTAAAATTTTGTAATTCGGACGAAAACTTTTTAAAATTTATTTATTTTTTATTTCTGGCAGAAATGGATTTTTTGGAGAATGTAATTTTAGTTTTTGGCTATAATTTTATCATTAATTTTGATGTTTTGAACAAGGAAGCTATAAATTTTACATAATGTTTTTTTGGGCATTATATTTTATATATCCAATATGGCGGATAAAAAAATAAAAAATAATGGGATTTATATGAAACTTGTTACTCAGGGGTTTTTGGAGTTGCTGATTGCGAATATGAAGTCAAAATTGCAAAATTCAAAATGGCGGATCCAATATGGCGGACGAGAATTAAAAATTAAATAGGATTTACTTGAATATTGTTACCAGCTGACTATCATTTGTTCATTTTCATTCAAGTCATGCGCTTCAGGGTTGTCTATTGTTTTTATTGATAGGCCAGCTGATTTTCATTTGTTCTTTTTCGATCGAGTCAAGCTTTCCAGGTTTCCTTTCACAAATGGATTAAATTTCTTACTTTTATTAAACATAATTCGCCCTATTAGATCCACCAATATGATTCTTAACATTTTAACTTTAGAAGACCCAAAAACCCAAAGCATCAAATTTAATGTCAATCCCATTAATTTGTTATTTTTTTGTCTTTTATATTGTAACCGACATTTTGAATTTTGCAATTTTGACTTTATCTTCGAAATCAGCGGCCCTAAAAACCCCCGAGTGACAAGTTTCATATAAATCCTATTATTTTTTATTTTTTCGTCCGCCATATTGGATCCGTCATTGTGAATTTTGCAATTTTAACTTCATATTCGTAATCAGCGACCCCAAGAACCCCCGAGTGACAAGTTTCATATAAATCCCATTATATTTTATTTTTTCGTCCGCCATATTGGATCCGCCATTTTGAATTTTGCAATTTAAACTTCATATTCGTAATCAGCGACCCCAAGAATTCCCGAGTAACAAGTTTTAAACGAATCTGATTAATTTTTTTAAATTTTTTCGTCCGTCATAGGAGAAAATGTATCTTGACACTTTTTTTATTTATTATTATTTTATTTATTTATTATTATTTTTTTACTTTTGTTTTTTTTAATTATCTGCTGGAAGAGTTTTACTAGAGCTAAGAATTTAAAATTTTTAGTAATATGTATTAGTTTCAAAGTTATGATGACTTTAATGCATTTGTGGTACAGCGTATGTACCACTGGGCGTTAAAGGGTTAATGATAAAATTAAAGCCAAAAACTAAAATTACATTCTCTAAAAAATCCATTTCTGCCAGAAATAAAAATTATAAATTTTAAAAAGTTTTAGTCCGAACTGCAAAAGTTTAAACTAAATAAATTGTATTCAGAAGGGTTATAGAAAAATTCAAGAGCAGCGTTAGAGCCTAACACTTGAAGGACGTATACTTGATATATAGTTTGGGGACATAAAACTTAAATTACCGGATCTGAGCTTAGAAAATTATTTGTTTAGTCAATAATTTTTTAATTTATAAACTATAATGCCCAAAAAAAAATTTATGTTAATTTATAGCTTTCTTGCATAAAACATCAAAATTAATGATAAAATTATAGCCAAAAACTAAAATTACATTGTCCAAAAAAAATCCATTTCTGCCAGAAATAAAAATTATAAATTTTAAAAAGTTTTGGTCCGAACTACAAAATTTTAATCTATACGAATTGTTTTCAGAAGGGTTATAGAAAAATTCAAGAAAAGCGTTAGAGCCTAACACTTGAAGGACGTATACGTAAAATATAGTTCGGGGACATGAAAATTAAATTACTGGATTAGAGCTTAAAAAATTATTTGTTTAGTAAATAATTTTTTAATTTATAAACTATAATGCCCAAAACACCATTATGTTAATTTAGAGCTTTCTTGCATCAAACATCAAAATTAATTATAAAAATATACTTAGAAGTGAAAATTACATTCTTTAATAAATCAATTTCTGACAGAAAAAAAAATTTTAATTTTTAAATAGTTTTGGTCTGAACTGCAAAAGTTTAAACTACATAAACTGTTTTCAGAAGGGTTATAGGAGAAATAAAGAACAGCGTTAGAGCCTACAACTTGAAGGACGTATACGTAATATATAGTTTGGAGACATGAAACTTAAATTACCGGATCTGAGCTTAGAAAATTATTTGTTTAGTAAATAATTTTTTAATTTATAAACTATAATGCCCAAAACACCATTATGTCAATTTAGAGCTTTCTTGCGTTAAACATAAAAATTAATGATAAAATTAAAGCCAAAAACTTAAATTAAATTCTATAAAAAATCTATTACTGACAGAAATAAAAAATAAATAAATTTTAAAAAGTTTTGGTTTGAACTGCAAAAGTTAAAACTAAATAAATTGTATTTAGAAGGGTTATAGAAAAATTCAAGAACAGCGTTAAAGCCAAATACTTAAAGGATGTGATATATAGTTTGGTGACATGAAACCTAAATTACCGGATTAGAGCTTAATAAACTATTTGTTTAGTAAATAATTTTTTAATTTGTAAAGTATAATGTCCAAAACACCATTATGTCTGTTAGAATACAAGTTCTTTAAAAAGGTTATTTGGCAACCATGTGGAATAAATATTAATTTTAAATTTAGTCCAAGCATATAGAAACGTCGCGACGCAGCAACGCTATGCTTGAGGATATTTGATACCTTGATAACGTCAAATATCTTACAAGGAATGCCTTTAACTAAGAAATGCGTACAAAATAGTTGTAAAGACAAAAGAAATTATTACTTCTTTTCTCTTTCTACTAAAATAATTAATACAAGATTAGTTATAATCAATCATACAGGAGCAATAAATGCCGCTCACATGCTACATCCTACATCAAAAAGAAAGCGCAATGTTGCAGCCAAGATATGTATTCAAGTCTAAATAATTAAGCTTAAATATTATATTAACGATCGAAGGTATGAGTGCAATTTTAAATTGTTAAAACATCCATTAAGAAATTGCATTGTGAGGTTGCGCGTATGCGAGGGTGGTCGGCGGCAACACACAACTGTGTAGCGGCCGGTTGTGAACACCAGCACACTCACTGGTTTCCCCGGCTACAGAACTAATACCTTGACGGCTTTTATGCCACGGACACCAATACAAGTGCGCTATGCTTGCCTCTAATCGCTGCCTGGTTGTGCGTAGATCTTTCCTCCCCCCTCGGGGCTTATAAGCTGTAGACTACAGCATCAAAACAAACGCACGTGCGTTACAGCTGACGTAAACCACAAGGCGGCATGCCTTATGACACTTGAATTTATGAATCAAGTCAGATGCACACAGAAACAATTTAACAATAGTTAAACATTTTGTTGTAAACATTGTTGTTACAACAAAATGCCGGAGGACATTAGGTTGTATGTATATGCATATATATATATATGTTACTCAATATGTAAAATGCATATACAAGCAACCTATAAAAGGTAGGGACAATATAATTACAATAAATAGATTATATACACTATTATAACTAAGATAAATAATAATTTTATTAATTAAACAATATAATTATTATTTAAATTCTAAGTTATTTTAAATAATATTTTAAAAAAGTATCATGTTAACAGACTGTTTCCGTTCTTACGGACCTACCGTGAGATCCAAAACGTCAGCAAAAATGCATAGACCAATGGGCCCATGACTTACTCCTACTTCTAAATCTTTCCCCACTTTGCACTAAAGGTAAGGGTTAGAGGCTTGTCGCAAAATTTCAAACATGGCAGTACGAATTCTCGCTTCTTCTCGAAGACACCTCTCCTGGGTCTAACCTAGAAAGTGTTTTGAGACAGAGAAATTTCGCGACAAAAAGCCCGTCCGCGACCCGGAACCCGATTTGCATGAATTAGGGCAGACGTTAAAATTTTTAAATTCTCTGAGCCGGTGAAGTCCAGTGCGGGCTGATTATGGAGAGATTTCGGAATTGTTAATCTAATTATCAGTTCTAAAATCTTGTTATTTATAACCGGCCGGTTGCATAGATATTGCCCGCGTCCGTCTCAAATATCTGTGGCCCACGAGCGCGATCATAACCAATTATCGAATTATCGGTTGCATAGATATTGCCCGGACTAATTCGGTAAACGGTAGATCCGCAGTGAGTTTTACACAGTTGCGTGAGACGGCCGGTTGCATAGATATTGCCCGCGTCCACTCACCACAGGTGCAATCTCGCAAACGAAAGAAAATTGCGCGAATCTTACGTCGCGATTTTCGGTAAAAATAAGAACAAAAGAATTTTCGCCCGACGGATGCTTTGTGATTCAAAAGAGGAATAGCTCCGCCGGTAGTTTGTAAGTAAATAAGTATCGTTTCAATATACATATTCTAACACACATACATTTTCTATTTGTAACACACTATAATCATTCTGTATTCAAAAGGTATTTTTCTATTCTAAAATAAATCATGTATTCATAGAATCAATTTCTTTACTTACCTAACTAAACCCTAAATTCAAATCATCTTAAAAATAGTGCATTTAACGAATCAGAAGGTAACTTTTAAAAGTAGGATAACGTCCCCACAAATTAAACAGAATAATAAAACATTCTGGCAGCTTGGTGCCTCCCCAAATCGAGATAAAGGGCCATCTCAAAAACCTAATTAATAAATTTATTTCTGGTTTGTAACAAGCTGATGGTGGCAGCGTTAGGATTTTCCTACGCGTTACCGCCCTGCCCCGTTACCTGGTAACATTTGTTACCAGTGGCACCAATTTTCAAATTTTTCAAAATTTAACATTTTAACAAAAATCGCCAAATCAGGGGTCTTCGTTTCCTCTCTTATATCTTGCCTGTCTTTCCTTATTAAGCATCAATAATTCTTTTTACTTCCCACAAATTTAATATCAGGAAAACGTGCAAAAATATATATTTATTATAAATAATTATATTATATTAGTTCTGGATAGTCCGTGATGACAAGTCTCCGTGATTCGCTCATTGGATGACATGGCGCCGAAATTCCTTAACTAATAACCAGCACTATTTTCGACTGATAACAAATTTTCCTCTCTATAATTTCTCTAAAAGAATTACAGTTTTCAATTGGCAAGGTTACAAAAAGGGAATCAATAAATGATTATATTGGTTTCGATTTTCTGTTATTAGTCCGTGACGACAGGTCTCCGTGGTTCGCCCACTGGATGACAAGTCTCCGAAATTTCACAATTAATTAATCTGTGTAGCCTTGTTCTACATTCGAAAAGTGTATCTAATGCTTTAAGAGAATTTGCTTGGTTACCCTAAACCTCAATCAAAACCTAACAATGAATAGTTATGCCCGCTAATTTTCGTCAGAGAGGGAAACGAAATCGTGGGAAGGATAGACCAAAAAGGGTTCGAAAAGAAGAACGAAGGGGAGAATTTTTCCCTTCCCAAAAAACAGCGGAATTTTTAAACCTTGAAATTCCTCAGACAATTTCATCTGGACGTCTCCTTGCTCGAAAAAATACTTCCCACCAGAACAACCCGAGTTTTGAAGGAAAATTTCCAAAGAAATTACATTATTTCGTAGTATTTAATCCAAAATTCCCGTTTCATAAGGGTTCAGTTGTGAATAATCACGACTTGAAAAGGCTCTCCTTAACGTTAGTACAATCTGCTGACCTTACGGATACCCCCACCTTACAACTGAGGGTTAGACGTATTGAGAATTTTAACAATGAAAAGGTAACGTTGAGGCAAGCCCCGCGAGAACAAGAGAAGAAAGTTAAGTTAGCCCCAGAACCATGCGAATTAAATAATTAAATTTTGTTTGTGTATTGTTAGTTTACTTTACATTCGTATGACAATCCTACAAAATTCTAATGACTTCGGAGTCATTGTTATTAATTCCGAGTTTTTACAAAACGAAGTAGTAAATGTATCACTAAACAATTTCTACAAACATAACTACATTTGTCAAACCGTTTTAAAACTAGACTGCCCCATTTTAGGATACCCGACTGCAGACTGTGTTAACGACACCTACGTAGACATTTTAGGCGTGGTATATCTTCACATTGAAGATCAAGAAGTTTGTTTCTTTGTCGTGGACTCATTCTATTCAGATACCTGGATAATCGCCCCGGCTATCCTTGGGCGAACTAGTTGCGTCGATTTAGGTTTTTTCTAAAATAATCCCTAAAAGAAAAGTTAACCACCTACTACACCCGAATTCCTAAGTATCCATCAAAATTAATTATCAATAGTGCTTTAAAAGCGTAATCGTTGGAACTAGTTTCGACTAATCCTAACGACTAGTCAAACAACCTCGCCGTTTTGTGGGTACAAGGCCGCAGGATTGGAAAAACTTCTGGTCGAATCCTGGTGAGTTCCAATTGGAATTCGGAAAGCAGAAAATTTATTTTCTTCTTTCCCTTACACTAGGAAGCGCCGTTGTGAGTACTAATCGTCCCGCCTAGGAGAGCTTCTCTGGCTGAACTTGTATCTTATCGTACTATTATAGTATAATCCAAATAAAATTAACCAAAATGACGTCCTAAATGTCTTCCGATCCAAAGAAAACAAAAAGAGGAAAACGTGCCGGTAAGCGACGCATTTTGATCGAACAAGGAACGACTAGGGCACCAGAATCTGAAATCTATTACAGTCTCACGAAACCTTTAACGAAGTTCAGACCTACGTGCAAGGTTGCACCTACCCCTAGACAACCAGAGCCGGTCCAACCACCTCCGGTGCAAGTAGCACAAATTCAAATTATCGAAATAGACCTCGATATCGAGGAGGCGTTAGCACAGCGCCAAATAGCCCGCGCGCAAGAAAATTTTGTAAGACTAGCCCCCGTACACCGACAGAACGTCCATCAACCTGACAGCGACTCTGACAGCACACTCGATTACGACAGCGACGTCATGATTATTGGCTAAATAAATTAACGAAATTCAATTTAATAAATTTTAAAGTAAATGTAACCTTTTTTTTTAATAACTCATGTTTCCTCGAAGGAGCGCAATTGTTACTGGGTTCTCCCAGGACCAATGGTCCGAGTTAATCGAGGGAGTTGAGTTGATCGAAGAAAGATATAGCTTTCTTGTTTTAGAAAATTCGAGATTGTCCAAACAAGCGTCCGAGTTAGAGACTCAGGTAACATTCCTTAATAGTTCCCTAGCCGCGTGTACACAGGCTAACTTCGCACAATCCTTACTAGTTTCTGGTCTCGAAGAAAGAGTAAAAAAAATGAAACCTATCATCGACCTCTTAACTAAGAAACTTGAGAATTTAAAAATCGATTAGGTTTTAGCAATGACGCCTGAATGGAAGAATATACTTTTTGATAATTCCGAAGAACACGTACAACGCGTAAACAGATTCTTAGCATTCCATTTTCGTGAAAGTAGAAATTTGAGAAGATCAAATTCTGAATTGAAAACTAAGATAGAGTCACTCAAAACTAGGATCGTACTTCTGAAATCCCAAATCATAGAAGCAAAACGTAGGCAATTAGACTTTTGTAAATCCTTAAGCGAATTAGAACAACTAACGCAAAATTTAAATTTGGAACCTTAGAATATGGATCTAAATACAAGAATTACAGGCCGTTCCCCTTTCTCTATACCCTTAGTTAAAGTTGTTAAAAAAGAAAACGGTAGACTGATTGTCGATTTTACGGAAGTTAATCCCGAATTCAGCAAAGTACATTTCTTGGTCAGAAACCGCATCCTTAATAAAAAAATCTAATTCCTAAAAGGCTCAAGTTGCAGGAATTTTCTGCGGTGGCGAATCTTCTGCTCTTTTAAAAGTTACAATCACAGTCACTTTTAATACATACATATAACCACTCACACTTTTCGTATAAATATAAAAATCGTAGGTATAAAAAAAAATTTTATATATATATATATCTACTTATAACACTTTTATGCACCTTAAATATCCTCGCATAAACATGTCGATCCTAAATCCTAACGGTCAGCAACCTCCGGCGAACCTTGACGTTAGCGTGGCAAACGCTTTAGATCGATTAAATTTACGAACAAGCGCAAGTGACATCCCTCTGTTCGACGGTCGAAACCCCTCGCTAAAAGAATTCCTGCAAGCCGTACAACGTGCAGGAATTTTCGTTACAGATACCGCCGAACCCGAATTTCTTAGGGCCGTTTTAAGTAGATTGCAGGGAGCAGCATGGGACAGCTGTAAAAACAAAGATTTTGATCAATTAGACGAGCTGCTTGATCATTTAAGGAAGCGATTTGCCCCGAATAAAAAATATCAATGGTATTTCGAGAGTATAATAACCCTCAGGCAGAAACAGACGGAAACTGCGATTGATTATTATGATCGTTTGCAGGGCCTAATCGCAGGCGCCCGTCATGCCCTAGAACCGAAATATAATAGGACGTTTAGGGAAGTTAGAGAGGGTAACAACGCTGTAGAACTCACGGAGTTCAATATTATTTTGCAACCCATTCGCGAATGCGCCCTAGACTCGTTCGTAAGAGGGCTTTCCACGGAAGTATCGAAATTCGTGGATGCTAGGAATCCACGTGACTTGGACGAAGCCCTAGAATTTGCGAAACATGCTGAAGATCGCGAAAGCTACAGTGAAAGATCGCGTTCGTCATCTTATCATATATCCAAGATCGAGGAACGGACAAGATCACCAAGCCCGTACTCGCGACAAATTGAGAAACCCAACATTGCGACGAGACGTAGAACAGACTCTGACAGAGAGCCAAATCATGCCAACCATTCCTCTAAGCCTACTTCCTCTGACATGTTGCACCTCACCCCAGAGCAGCTTGGGAATTTCTATCGATCAATCATGCCCCAGTATCCTCCTCCCTTCACATATCCTACACCATCTCACATGATCCCACCTCAAAACCCGCAATATCCAACACCTTTTGCATATCCGCAAATGATGCCCCAGGCTCCTCCTAATCTCACGCCTATGCACAACCAATATCCTAGATCGACTCAGAACTATCGGACTAGTACAACCCCACTACGGGCTGTGTCTCCAGCACCTGCTAGTAATTTAAACTACCAGCAGACTCGACGTCCGGACGCACCAGCGAGTCCCCTTCCGCAGCGTCCGAAGAACGTGCACTTTGCGGAACACTCAATAGGATCTTTAGAGCAAAATCAGAGGCCGAGGACTCCCCAGTAGTCCAATTAAACGCCCCTGAATTCAGACATGATAAAATAAGGTTCCTCGTAGATCCTGGGTCGGACACTAACCTCGTGAAGATGTGTGCATTAAATCCCGTGCTCACACTTGTCCCAGACAAGTGTCTTGAGATTACAGGAATAACTAATTACGCTGTTAGAACAATGGGAACCATTCAGTTAACTATCGATAATGTTCCGGTAGAATTTCACGTTGTCAAAAACTGTTTTCCCATTTCGACCCATGGTATCCTTGGAAGACCATATCTACGACAGGTCCAAGCCCAAATTTCTTTTAGGCATAACACCCTTGTGACCATATCTTCCCCAGTGACCCCTATCAATTTTGTTGATAAGGAATCACTGGAGTCTAAAAAAGCCTTAAGGTCTGAAATCAAACCGTTTGCTCGAGTCCTACGCATCAAATCCCGCACAAAAACCCCAGTCGCGATAGATATAATTAACACAGGGTTAAAGGAAGGATATCTTCCCCGAATCGAAACCCCAGAAGGACTTTACCTGGGTGAGGCCATTGTCACAAATAAGGATGGTGTATGCCACGCCATGGCAATCAACACTACCGAAAATGACATTGACATAACCCTTAAGCCTCAGGAGTTAATCCCGTTCGATTTCTGTAAATTCCCCGGTAAAGAATTTACAGATTCTGAGGCAGAAGGCACTCAATTCGATTCGCAAGAAACCTATTCTGAGAGAGCCATCAAGGTCAAGAATGCGTTATACTTGGCTCATTTGGCTCCAGACGAGCGAAAAATCGTATTAGGATGGGCGGAAGACTATGCTGACATATTTCATTTAAATGGTGAACTACTATCGTGCACTCACCTTATCCAGCATAGAATTCCGACCATCGACGATAAAGTCATTCACAAGAAACAATATCCCCTGTCGAGGCCCTTGAACAAATTGACGTTCAGTTATTGAAACAGTTTAATAGCGGAATTATAGGACATTCTAATTCTCCATTCAACTCGCCACTACTGATCGTCCCAAAGAAACTTGACGCGTCCGGTGAGAAAAAGTAGCGTGTTGTGGTAGACTACAGAGTCCTAAACGAAAACATCATAGGAGACGGTTTCCCACTGCCCAACATAACCTCAATATTCGACCGGTTGGGCACCGCACGCTACTTCACCGTTTTTGACCTTGCCAGTGGTTTCCATCAGGTGGAAACTCACCCAGACGATAGGCACAAAACTGCCTTTTCGTCTCGCAATGGTCACTATGAGTACAAGCGGATGCCCATGGGCATAAAGAACGCCCCGCCTACATTCCAACGACTGTTAAATAATGTTTTAAGTACTATGCTCGATGATAAAGCGTTTGTGTACTTAGATGACATTATAATTTACTCTGACACTCTTGAAGAACACGACAGACGAGCACGTAGACTTTTCAATCGACTTAGGAATGCTAATTTGAAACTTCAGCCAGATAAATGCTAGTTCTTAAAAACCGAAGTCGCGTATCTTGGACATATAATTAGTGAAGAAGAAATAAAGCCGAATCCAAATAAAATCACTGCAATTCGAAAATTCCCTCTCCCAAAAACCCCTAGGGACATTAAAAGTTTTCTTGGTCTTTCTGGATACTATAGACGGTTTATCGAAAACTACGTGAAGTGGGCTAAACCTTTGACTGAACTCTTAAAGAAGGACACCGAGTGGAAATTGGAAAAACCCCAAAAGAAAAGTTTTTGTTATCTAAGACGATATTTGTGCCGTGAACCTATTCTGCAGTATCCGAACTTTAGAGAAACCTTTAAATTAACGTGCGACGCTTCAGAACACGCTGTAGGCGCAATTCTAACGCAAGCAATGGACGGAATTGATTTGCCTGTGGCATATTACTCTAAGGTGCTGAACAATGCGAAACAATCTTACCTTAAAGCTGAAAAGGAGTGCTTAGCCATACTGTACGCGACCGAACATTTCAAACCCTATTTATATGGTCGCGAGTTCGTTCTAGCCTGTGATTTTGAGCCGGTACACTGGATGACCTATATCGATAATCCGGGACCACGAATTCAAAGATGGAGAATTCGTCTTCAGAATTATCAATATAAGTTCGAATATAAGCCCGGAAAAATCAATAGGATTGTTGAAGCGTTATTAACAAATCCTGTTGACGAAGAAAACAGGTCGAATTCAGATTCCAGTTGGTCAGAATCATTCTCCTCGGATCTCGAAAAGCCCAAATCTCGGAAAAGGGCAATCACTCGTAAAACGGAATCCAGTGATGACGAGCCCAGCGAAAAGGTAAAGACATGTCGGGCATTACCTATAACGCGTTCCTCAACTAGCGAAGCGAAAGAAAGTGCACGAGTGAACCCGAAGGATAAGGAAAGAAAGTCCGAAGGAACTGAAAAAGCCAGCGCGTCAACAGCCCGACAACGATTTGGTAGTTTACAAGAAAAACTCAAACCAACACAAACAAGATCACGACCTGGATCTTCCTCCAACCTTGGGACTACGCAAAAGTTGTTCAACCGAAAACATTCAGGAAAGGAACCTCCTCGTCGACCCTTCGTTACCACGGCACCAAAAGGGGTAACGGAACCAAGAAAAACAATCTTAAAACGTCCAAAGGATCCGGAACCAAGTACCAGCTCGGGACAACCAAGCAGTTCAAAGGGTCCTCCTATTAAACCTAAGTTAAATCCCACCAAGACGGCTGCAAAGGAACCTCCTCGTCGAGGGCGACCTGCTGATCATGTTTTGATCCTCCATCATCTTCCGGGACATCCAGTGAAAGTGATCGTGATAGTGATAGTGAATCCCAAAAATTAAAACCGAACAACAGCAAGCCCCTTGGTGGTGTAACAAATCAATAGACAGAACCTTTGACGTACAGACGAGACAACTATGCCCACTTCCTTTCTGAAGATTGTGAACCAGTCGATCCAATCTCGAAATTATTAGTCGCCACAGAAAATATTGACTTACAGGATATTAGGGACACCAGACCCGTCAAAGGACAAATTTTCATTTCCCCGAACGGTAAATACAAGGTCTTTTCTATCATTGTTAAAAGACGTAATTTTGATGAAATTTGTTGGAAAGATGTTATAATCGGACTAAAAAATTTAAGAAAAGCCTTAGCATCTAACAATCAAATTTCTTGTCGAATGGCAAATTCCGGAGACCTGCTAGATACACTCCCTCAAAATAAAATGTCGGAACTTGTCGCAGGAATTTTCCGCGGTGGCGACGCAACCATCACCCTGTGCCACGGAAAAATTGAAGTACCCCCTGTTGAATTACGCGATGAAATCGTCTCCGAATTTCATTCCAGTTTGATAGGTGGACACAAAGGTATAGGCAAGACCTACCGACGAATTAGGGAAAGATACTACTGGCCCCGGATGCGTGACGACGTTACCCAATTTATTCGAGGATGTAAGAGTTGTTTCGAAAACAAACTCGCTAGGGCCCGTACAAGAGAACCGATGATAATTACCGACACTCCGGCAATGCCTTTTGACAAGGTGTCTCTAGACACCGTCGGGAAATTGCGAACTATCCCAAACGGAAATCGGCACATCCTCACAATGCAGGATAATTTCTCTAAATACTGTATCGCGGTCCCCATTCCGAATATAGAGACAAAAACAATTGCCCACGCGGTAGCTACGAACTTATTCTCAGTGTTTGGAGCACCCCGTTGCATTCTAACGGATAGAGGAGCAAGTTTTGTTAGCACTTTGATGCGTAAGTTGGAAAAGATATTTGGTGATACACAACTTACGACATCTGGTTACCGCCCACAAACGAACGGGGCACTTGAGAGAAGTCACATCGAACTGACGGATTATATTAAACATTACGCGAAGGATTTTGACGATTGAGATCGTTTGCTTCCGTTTGCGATGTTTAATTATAATACGTCCGTTCATGAGGCAACCAATTTTACCCCATACGAACTCGTGTTTGGACATTTGGCTAAAGCACCCAGTTCGTTACCTCAAGGGCCGAAGTCGAAACATATGGATCCTATCTAAAAGACTTAATTACCCGGATGAACAAACTGCAAAATTTAGCTGCTAAATATCTAGTTCGATCAAAAGGACGATCAAAAGAGATCTACGATCGTAAAGCACGACCTTTGAATGCCAAAATAGGCGACAAGGTGTATGTTTTTAAAGAAGTCCGGTCAAATAAGTTTGATAAGCGAGCAGAAGGACCGTATACCCTTGTAGGATTCACACAGAATAACAATGTGATCCTCGAAACCAAAAACGGTGGAAGGTTCGCAAAAAATAGGGATAAGGTCAGGATTGCCCAATTGTGAAATTCCTGACTTAATTCTAAACCCATATTAACTTGTTCTTTCTGATTCTAGATTGACGAACAAGCGATGATGACCAATTATCTAACTTTGACATGCCTCTTCCTAACCTTAGTGATGACAGCGAAGCAGACCTATTCCTACGATGTGGAGATGACTACCTCCAGTGATCGTTACCAGATCACTCCTTTCAAGTCCAGCAGCGGGATATATTTCGAATATATCGGAGAAGTCAGGAGGTCCGTCAGCAACTGGAGGATTGCCGTATTCCTGGACGTGGGCAAGCAGACTCGATTCTTTGACGACCTAAGGAGCAGGCTGCAGCGACTAAAACAGCAGTGTAACCCTGACGAGGAATGGTGCAACGAATTAGTCGAATACTATGACTAGGAAGATAAATGGGAAATGGCCTCAGAACTTCAAAAACAGTTTCGAGTCCAGATCGAAGAATTGGAAAATACTAAAAAGACCTTACCAACAAAGATGACCACCCAACTACGAGCAAGGCGTTCAGTCCCACTACTGGGATTCCTGGGAAAGATTGCAGGACCAATCGTCGGCGTTTTGACCTACGATGACGGAGAAAAGTATAGTGCTGCCATCCAAGATCTCAACGAAGCCCAGGCCAACTTGTCACACCTGGTGGGAAAACAAACCCACGTAGTGAGATCACAACTCGATTCGTTGCATTCCCAGGTACAACAACATAGATCCTTGCTGAAAGAACTACAGGAACAACTCCAAGTCCTGATTGCCGTAGGGAGCACTAAATCGAAGGCCGAAATGGAAAGAAGAAATCTAACATATGCCATCGCCAAGGCGTTAAGATTGGGCCTCGACCACAACATGCAGGCCACTACCACTATGTTAGAAGCAGTTCACGAGGCTAGGAAAGGACATCTGCACCCCGGCCTCATAACATCTGAGCAATTGGAACCGATCGTATCACCCTTTTATATCAGGCCGTCCATCGGTAGTGCGTTTGCGTTCGGAATAGGTCAATCCTGCTTCCAAGGGTAGTTGTTGAGATCGAGTTGCTCTGCCGTTCATTTTCCTTCTTCTTTCCAAAAATAAATGTTTTCTTCCTAAATACAAATAAAATGTTGAGTAAAAAAAAAAAATTTTTTATAAAAAAAAATTTAAAAAAAAAAAAAATTTTTTTTTACTTTTCTAAAATAATCTTGGTTAAGTTAACAAGGGATAACAAGGTCGCGAAAAGCAAAATTTTGCTATTAGGGTGTCTAGAAATGCTAATTCCAGAAAGGCCCACTTTGAAGCCAATTTTGGGGCACTTCCGGTCAAAATTCGTAACGTGTCGGAGTAGACCTAAAGGTTGTAGTTCTGACTCCAGAAAATAATGCACCACTTATCAAATAAAAATTGTGTCAATTTTAAGGAAATTAGCAACAATTCTCTCAAGTAGTGTCGTTGCCGAGCGCGCGAAGTGCTCGTCGGCAGCCGCCGCCGACCACGGGTAGCTGCCGCCTGTTGAACAGTTGCCGTGCGGTGCAAGGGAATTATGTGTTAAGCGTTTTCTAATTTTGTTTTAATAAAAATTTTTAATTATTATTAATTGTTGTAAAATTTTTTTTTGTTTTATTTTTTTTTCTCTTTCAATTTTATACCGTTCTCTAAATTATTTTGCCAAAAAAAAAGGAAGTTATTTTTTTTAATAATTAGAGTTTTATATATATATATGGTATTTTTGAGATTTTCAATTGCATTGCTTCGGGATGATTGAATCTTTATAAACAATTAACTGATAACCTGTTAAATGGTTCAAATTCCTTACATTCTATTAAAAAATATCTAAATTCCTTTAAGGAATTTTACGTAAAAAATTCCATAATGAAGATTATTTTAATTAAAAAAAAACGCGAACATTAATCAACAGTTATTGCAAAACTAAATTCCCCTCCCTATGATAAGAAAGTCTAAATTATTTAAATTTAGAAAATCTAATGTAAAATCTAAAATTAGCACAAAGATAAGTTTTTTTATTATTTTAAACTATAAAATAATGTAAATTGAGAATATAAATGTTAATATTTCTCATTTGTGTTTGTAAAAAAAAGGTTATCTCAATTAAATAATTTCAACATATTTAGAATATATAGCAAATTAAAGATCAGAATCTAAAGTTTACTTTTCACTCATATTTGTTTACAATACGATGTAAAAAAAAAATTATTGAAATCATTAATTGAAATAGTATTTTAATGCGAGTAAAAAAAAAATTTTTTTTTAAAACTCATCTCCGAAGCCTCGTTTTCTCAATAACAACAATATTTTTTTGGACGTTTTAAACGTAATATGTAATCTATGTAAAAATATTTGAAGATTAAAACTAAAATATTGTTTATAAAAGTTGCAATATTTTTAAAATTAAAAAAAAACGAGAATTTCCTCATTAAATTTTCAATTCATCTCCAAGCTTTTATATTTGATGGGCTTCTTGTGTTGTTTTTAATTTTTAATCAATGTTTCGAAATATCTAACCCTCAAAATTAAATTATTTATTTAATAAAAAAAAAGAAATAAATGAATAAATAATATTTTAATTTTTTTTGGAAATTAAATAAAAGGTCCCTTTTCGGGAGAATCGCCCATGTATGAATATGTGGCATTCCATGGTGAAAGGTATACCTTGGCTGCTTAAAATATTAGGTTATGTTTAGAGTAGTTTTAGCTTCCTTAAAAATAAATAGTTTACTGAACGTTTGAGTGTATCTTGAAGTTTGATTATCACATTGAGGAATTTTAATCAGCAGGATTTGAGAATAATAACATTTTTTAAAAAAATTCGGTTAAGATTGTAACGGGGATGGTCGGGTTTCTGCGGTAACTTGTTGTCTGTGAGGGCAGTTGGATTGTTTCGAGAAATCTTGTAAAAATATATATATATATCAAATATATAATATATATATATCAAATTTTTCATAACTATAAATCATGAAGATATCGAACACTCCAAGTCTTCGATTCGGAGTAATCACTTTATTCATGTTTTATAATAATTAAAGATGGCAAATTGATAAAATCATTATTTTATATAATAAGAATTTTATTACTGCAATTTCTTCAAAATTATTTTTTTAACATTTCAATTCAATTATTATTTTCTATAATTTTCAACTAAAATTCTTCGTTAAACAATTACTTCTGATAATTTTCGAAAAGGTTCTTTGACAATTTTCGGATCCATTTGTTTACAATTCAATTTTACGAAATTTGAATTATTTGAACATTTTTCAATTGAATATACATTAGAAAATAACATTTCAAAAAGTTTAAAAATAAACTCAATTACACCTTTTAAAAGAAAAATTTTTTTTTCTCAGAAAATTGTTAGTTAAAATTTTAATTTTCAAAGATTTTAATTTTAAACCTTTTAGACTTCAATTATTTCAAGAAAAAAAATTTTTCATGCTATAATGATTTTAATATTCAATTATTATCTATAAGGTTTTAACTGATATTTATTTTTAAATTAATTTTTATTGAAAGATTCAAGTAGAATTTAATTGCTTAAATACAAAAATTGATAACTTATTGAACAATTAAATGTTTCACTAACCTGAATTCTCATAGAGAATTTTATAAAAAATTTGTAAATAACTCAATTCTCTTGACGAATTTCTTTTAGTTTCTTTAAAATAATGGAGTTTCTTTAATAATTCTAATTTAAAATTTTCAAAATAATTGAATTTTGTATGAACAATTTCTTTCAAGTTTCCACAATAATCGTCTTTCTTAATAATTGAAATTAAACATTTAATTTTGAATTTTATTAAAAATTTTTAGAGGGTAATTGAATTCTTTTGAAAAGTTTCTTTAATTTATTAAATACAATCGAATTTGTCAATAATTGAATTCCTGAGAAGATTTTATTATTTATGAGAGATAATTAAATTCTTGCGATGAATTTTAATATGTATAAAAACAATTGAATTGTTTCTAAAGATTTATTAAAGCTTTAGAAAAGAATTGGATTCTTTCGAAAAATGTTATTAAGGGTTTTCTTTAAAATTGAATTCTTATATGAAGGTTGTATTTAGTTCAGTTATTAAAGTTGTATTAGAAATAATTGAAGTTTTGCAAAGAATTTTACTAGTTATAAAAGTAATTGAATACCTTTGAAGAGTTTTGTTGTTTCTCTGAATGATTCGATTTTTTTTTGGGAGTTTTTGAAAATAATTAATTCTCGGAGAAGAATTTTATTATATATATTTTTTATTCTGAGTTACATCGACGTATATTGTCTCAGAGACAAGTTGGTTAGTTGTTTGTGTTTAATTGGTTTTATTCAACATAAATAAAGTTTTACTTAAAAACCAAATGAAATTTTATTTGAAACCAATTTTCCTAAATGTGATAATTTTACTTTGCAGATTCTAGTGAGTAACATTTTCATGCATAAAAAAACATATATATATATATATATATATATATATATTTATTTTTGTAATTTTAATTATTTTAATTTTGACATTAGAAATCAGAATATTGAATTTTGTGTACCTTGATTTATAAGAGTGAGATATAATGAAATCCTTCGCTTGCTGCCCAACTGTAGCACACATTATTATATGTATATAATATGAATTTATTCCGGTTTCAAATTTATCACTACTTCACGTTCAAATATTTCAACAATAAGTAGAAACTTCGATTAGACACATTCACGCATTGGTTCCAAACAACTTTACTTCGGAAAAGGCGAACATAAACTAAAACCAGTATGTCCAACGAAAAGAGCAATTGTCACGTCAGGTCGGTGTCGGGCTCGTCCGTCGTGCCATCTAATCTCTCGACGGTCGTAAAACTTATCGAGCCTAAGATCTCGTAGACTTAATGGCTAAATAACGAGCGTCGGGCGACAAAACTTTCTAAAAGTCATAATGATGTTTCTGTTAAAAATCTGATTCCCTTATACTGAAATCGTTTACTAGCAAGAAATTCAATTATTCTAAAAAGAAATATATTATTAACATTCGTCTAAAAGAAAGAACTAATTTAAAATATGCATTTCAGTTGAAATAATAAAAATAATTAAATATTAAACTCTGTAAATTTGATTTATAGTAAAAATTGTTTTGTCTGAAATTCGGGAGAATGTAAAAAAAATAAATAAATAAAATAAAATAATAAAATAATAATAATAATAAAATTCTATGAATACTTACTTTCGTTAAATAATAAAATTTTCGAGAAATCCTGTTCCATATATTTTTATTTTAATATTTTGGTTGTAGGGTGAGTCGCCAATTACTGTCACTTCTAATCCAGCATCGACTTTAAAGATATTAAACATTTATATTAAGTAAAATAATGGTATAAAACTGGTATTTCTAACAATATTGAGGTCTAATAAAAATAAATGTAGTTTAAAAAAAAAAAAACATTTATCCTAAAAAAAAATTCGCATTTTTAAAAATTGTCATTGCTGGTGTTACTGTCAGTTTGTGTGACTTACTGTCAATAAATGCCCCAATTACTGCAAATGACCAAATTAATATAAATGTTCTATATGAATAATTGCAATTCAATTGTAATTTAATTAAATTGTTATAATTAATAAGAATTAAGGAATTTGAACACATTTTATTAAAAAGAAGTTATTATTGAAATTAAATTATTATCAAAAATAGATAAGAAGTTAGAACATATATTTTTAGAATACTTTAAATAACGTTTAAAATTATTTTTATTCTGGCAATTCCTTTTGTCTCTCTTGAAGGTTTTTTTAAACATCTTTTTATTATAATTTTGTAATAATTTATTATAATTTTATTATATTTTTTTTAATATTATTTTGCTACTCCTCAAGAAGTTTAAACGTGTGTCAATTGGTAGAAATATTAAAAACTTTTAAAGGTAAACTTTAATTGTTTTCTGGAATTTCCAAAATAATATCATATTCCTGAAATGTCTCACATATAATTGTGTTTCTTTATTATTCCTAAAATTATAAACTAAAACTAAACTAAGCACAGCAAAAAATTTGACTTTGCATGAGATCCATTGCATTGACGCTTACGTCAAGTTTGCTTGGTTATGTCACACACATTTCGCATATGACAGTAATTGGGGAAAAGAAAAATCATGACCAAAATGTTGTTACAATAAAAAAAAAAGTTTAAAATACTGCATTTTTATGTTTTTAATAGATATTTAGAAAAAATTATTTATTTCTAAAACGATAAATATTTTTTTTTTCGAAGGACTAAAATATATGTGTGCTTTTTCAAAACGCGCATACGGCATGTCTACAAAACTTGAAGTGAAATTAGCAATTTTTGTGACTTGCATATTTGAAATTAATATAAAAATTATTATAATATTCTTTATATGGTTATTTTCATTGTAATCATTTAATTTGTATTATAAATTAAGTTTATCCTTTTATCAAAAAGTATACTGATAATAAATATTATAAATCATTATTTTTATTCAAAGTGACAATAGTTGGAGCATTTGCAGTGATTGGCACACTTACCCTATTTAGGTAATGAAATATTGAATTCTAGAAGAGTTTTGAAAATTATTAAAATCAACTGATTCAGAAATAAAGTTTAGTTGGAAAATGTAAGGAAAGTAATTTTAATGTCAGTAAATTGGCAGGGAAATTGATAACTTGAAAATTGTAACCATTCCGCATTTTATTAATTATAACAAAGTAATGTGTATAACGGGACACATAGAAATTATAACGAATTTTCGTTGGATCCAAACAATTTTTTTTTGAAACGGAAAAGCTATTCAGAATGATCTATTAATTACATTTAATGTATACAACCTTGTTCGAAGTTAAGAAAAGATAGAAAGATTAAAAAAAAAGGAGAAAGAAAGGAATATTCATATATAATTTCGCAAACGAAGAAACTCTTAAAACCAATCTTCCTCGCTTTCCTCCGTAACAGCTGTCTGAACCGCTTCCGTAGGAGGCTCGCAGTCATTCTCATCAAATAAATGCCCCTCGGGCCCGACGGATTCCCACATTTCGGGTAACTCTACGTTGTAAATCTAAAAAAGGGGGAGGGGGTTAAAAGAAAATTTATGCAATCAAAACCTAAATATTATGCAGAAATTATGCAATGAAATTGGAATTATGCAATGACGCATGGCTAGTTTTTTTTGTATATAATAATTTCTAAATGGTTTTAATTATTCAAATTAATAAGTAATAGTACCCATATATAGCAAGGAAAGCGCGTATCGTGCGTGTGAATTAATAAACGAGTAAATCCACACTAAAGTAATTTTTAATTTGTTCGAAAAAAAGAAAGTTTTCTTCACATTTAACTCAACTTTTCTACATATTCAATTTATTAATTTCTATTAGATTTTCCTTTTTTTTGATGAAAACGAATTTTGTAAATTAATTGTAAATTAATTGTAATTTTAAATTAATTCCAAATTAATTCTAAACTAATTCAAAACATAAAATTGACTAAAAAAAGAAGGAAGAAAAGAAAAAAAGAACAAAAAAAAGGGGTAGCCTTTACCAATTGCCAAGATCCTGTCTGCAGGCGTTTGCCTTCCGCGGTTTTGTAAAATCTTTGCACATATGTTAACTTAAGGGTCCCTGTTGAGGAAGTGAAGCCTTGGTAGGGCGGAACACTCGGCAATGACTGGAACAAGCTAAGAACATCCTAAGTCAAAAAAAGGGGGTAACAAAAGGAGGAAATAAAAAAAAAGGGGACAGAGTCCTTATAAAATTAATTGCAAAGAAATACCAACCAATTATCGTTGACTTGAGAAGGTTGGTGGGTGTTCCGCTCAATCAATTCCAGGGACGGATTCTCGACCAGCAAGGGGTGTTCAAAGAATTTCTAAAAAAAAAGAGAAGGTATTCTATAATCCCAATTAGATTTAACTTTTATAGAATTTTGACTAATAGTTTCGAGAAGTAAGAAACTTTAAAAATGACACCCCATAAAATCATACTACTCACAGTGGCCCAAAATCCGCGAACATAATATTTCTGTTCGAGCGCAACCCAGGAGTACTCCTGATGCCAGCAACACCGGGAATAGGGTTTATCCTCGAGGGTGTTTTGTATACTCTTGCTGAAATACCACGCGTCCTCTGGATCTTTCCTGAAGGAAGCCTCTACCCACGGTCCGAATTTAACCAAGAATCTAAAGGGAAATTAGGAAAAAAATCAGGGAATTTTAACAAAAATACAAAAAGGAAGGAGGGGATTTATCATGTAATTTCGTACAATTTCTCGAAAAGCGTAGTTCTTTTTGTGTTTATCAAGGGCATTTAATTGTTTAAAAGTTTTTTTTGGGGGGGGGGGCGAAATTCTTAATGAGAATTCGATTTCAACAAGCATTCAATTATTTGGCAAATTGTTTTACTTAAATGCTTGAATTCTTTTAAGACTTTCAAACAAAGACTGATTTAAAAATAAATAAGGAACCTTGGTTCTACTCACCCTCTTTCTGAAGTACGTCGTAGAAAATCGTTTTTATTCTTAAAATATCGTTGGATTCTTTCCGCAAGGGTTTTGGGATATTCCGCTTTTCCACCATTAAATAATCTCGTCAGAAGGTGACCCCGTAAGGTGACATTCTTGTCACCCGGAACCAAACTACAAATCTCCCTTCCCCTTCTGACCAGGTCTATAGCTTCTTCGTTCGTATCCTCAGAGGACCAGGAATAAGAACAAGAAGAGGAGTCTAGTTCCTCGTTAAACTCCAACTCAACATTACTCGAAGCCATTTTTTTTTAAAAATATATATAAAAATTTAACGGACACTCGGATTGTACACCACACTTGCGATCTAAGAACTGTTCACTGTACTGTTCGTCGCGAAGACCGGGAGAGCACTAAACCACTAGGGTGAGGTACTGGACCACTACTCATTAACACTGACATTACGTCACTAAATTGACGGTTCTCAATTGTGTTCATACTACTTAAAGATGTGCGGGCGCAATGTAAAAATTATATATATGAGAGTACCCGACTAGGCTAAGCATCACTGAGACGGTTTGGAAATGTCCTATGCTGCGACAAGGAAAATTGTTTCAATGGTAGAATGAAATATTACAGGATTTTTTTTTGGGGGTTCACATTTCAGCTGCAATTACCAAAAGTCATTGTGCGTTTTTTTAAAAAAATTTTGTACAATAGTAGAAAATTAAGAACACAAAAGTTGTTGTCTCAATTACTCGAGAATTCTCTAGAAATTATTTCTTTGAAAATTTCCCAATTTAAAATTTTTTTTTTTGCGTTCAATTAAATTTTTTTATATACAATAACAATAATTTAATAAATAAGGCATGTTATTTGTAAAACAGCTTTCAAAATGTATGTTTTCTGCTTTGCATTTAAAATTAAATTTTGAAAACTGTTTTATGTTTTGCATTTAAGATTCTTTTTACGAAACCATTTTGTATTTAGTGAGCAATCGGGTTTGATACCCAAAATATTATTGTTGTACCCTAATCTTAGTTATATAATCGAAGTTTTAATTAACAATTTGACAATAGTGATAATCATTTAAAAGAATTAAGGCTATTACCGAAGCCATTACTTCTTTACTCATATTATATATAAAATTGTATAATTATTTTCGAAATATTGATGAAATTTTGTTAATACATACATCGTCCTACTACGTGCATTTCTAAGTTCAAGGCATCAAGGTTTTCGGGGACGAAAACTGGAATTTTCACGGTGGATTGTTAGAATACTAGTTCTTTAAAAAGGTTATTTGGCAACCATGTGGAATAAATATTAATTTTAAATTTAGTCCAAGCATATAGGAACGTCGCGACGCAGCAACGTCATGCTTGAGGATATTTGATACCTTGATAACGTCAAATATCTTACAAGGAATGCCTTTAACTAAGAAATGCGTACAAAAGAAATTATTACTTCTTTTCTCTTTCTACTAAAATAATTAATACAAGATTAGTTATAATCAATCATACAGGAGCAATAAATGCCGCTCACATGCTACATCCTACATCAAAAAGAAAGCGCAATGTTGCAGCCAAGATATGTATTCAAGTCTAAATAATTAAGCTTAAATATTATATTAACGATCGAAGGTATGAGTGCAATTTTAAATTGTTAAAACATCCATTAAGAAATTGCATTGTGAGGTTGCGCGTATGCGAGGGTGGTCGGCGGCAACACACAACTGTGTAGCGGCCGGTTGTGAACACCAGCACACTCACTGGTTTCCCCGGCTACAGAACTAATACCTTGACGGCTTTTATGCCACGGACACCAATACAAGTGCGCTATGCTTGCCTCTAATCGCTGCCTGGTTGTGCGTAGAACTTTCCTCCCCCCTCGGGGCCCATAAGCTGTAGACTACAGCTTCAAAACAAACGCACGTGCGTTACAGCTGACGTAAACCACAAGGCGGCATGCCTTATGACACTTGAATTTATGAATCAAGTCAGATGCACACAGAAACAATTTAACAATAGTTAAACATTTTGTTGTAAACATTGTTGTTACAACAAAATGCCGGAGGACATTAAGTTATATGTATATGCATATATATATATATGTTACTCGATATGTAAAATGCATATACAAGCAACCTATAAAAAGTAGGAACAATATAATTACAAGAAATAGATTATATACACTATTATAACTAAGATAAATAATAATTTTATTAATTAAACAATATAATTATTATTTAAATTCTAAGTTATTTTAAATAATATTTAAAAAAAGTATCATGTTAACAGACTGTTTCCGTTCTCACGGACCTACCGTGAGATCCAAAACGTCAGCAAAAATGCATAGACCAATGGGCCCATGACTTACTCCTACTTCTAAATCTTTCCCCACTTTGCACTAAAAGTAAGGGTTAGAGGCTTGTCGCAAAATTTCAATCATGGCAGTACGAATTCTCGCTTCTTCTCGAAGACACCTCTCCTGGGTCTAACCTAGAAAGTGGTTTGGGACAGAGAAATTTCGCGACAAAAAGCCCGTCGGCGACCCTGAACCCGATTTGCATGAATTAGGGCAGACGTTAAAATTTTCAAATTCTCTGAGCCGGTGGAGTCCAGTGCGGGCTGATTTTGGAGAGATTTCGGAATTGTTAATCTAATTATCAGTTCTAAAATCTTGTTATTTATAACCGGCCGGTTGCATAGATATTGCCCGCGTCCGTCTCAAATATCTGTGGCCCACGAGCGCGATCATAACCAATTATCGAATTATCGGTTGCATAGATATTGCCCGGACTAATTCGGTAAACGGTAGATCCGCAGTGAGTTTTACACAGTTGCGTGAGACGGCCGGTTGCATAGATATTGCCCGCGTCCACTCACCACAGGTGCAATCTCGCAAACGAAAGAAAATTGCGCGAATCTTACGTCGCGATTTTCGGTAAAAACAAGAACAAAAGAATTTTCGCCCGACGGATGCTTTGTGATTCAAAAGAGGAATAGCTCCGCCGGTAGTTTGTAAGTAAATAAGTATCGTTTCAATTTACATATTCTAACACACATACATTTTCTATTTGTAACACACTATAATCATTCTGTATTAAAAAGGTATTTTTCTATTCTAAAATAAATCATGTATTCATAGAATCAATTTCTTTACTTACCTAACTAAACCCTAAATTCAAATCATCTTAAAAATAGTGCATTTAACGAATCAGAAGGTAACTTTTAAAAGTAGGATAACGTCCCCACAAATTAAACAGAATAATAAAACATTCTGGCAGCTTGGTGCCTCCCCAAATCGAGATAAAGGGCCATCTCAAAAGCCTAATTAATAAATTTATTTCTGGTTTGTAACAATGTCAATTTAAAGTTGTCTTGCATCAAACATCAAAATTAATGATAAAAATAAAGCCAACAGTGAAAATTACATTCTCTAATAAATCAATTTCTGCCAGAAATAAAAATTATAAATTTTATAAAGTTTTAGTCCGAACTACAAAATTATAAACTAAATGAATTGTTTTCAGAAGGGTTAAAGAAAAATTAAAAAAAAGCGTTAGAGCCTAACACTTGAAAGACGTATACTTGATATATAGTTTGGGGACATGTAACTTAAATTACCGGATTTTAGATTAAAAAATTATTTGTTTAGTAAACAATTTTGTCAATTTATAAACTATAATGCACAAAAAAACATTATGTCAATTTATAGCTTTCTTGCATAAAGCATCAAAATTAATGATAAAATTATAGCCAAAAACTAAAATTACATTGTCTAAAAAAATCCATTTCTGCCAGAAATAAAAATTATAAATTTTAAAAAGTTTTGTTCCGAATTGCAAAATTTTAAACTAAATAAATTGTTTTCAGAAGGGTTATAGAAAAATTCAAGAACAGCGTTAGAGCCTAACACTTGAAGGACGTATACGTTATATATAGTTTGGGGACATGAAACTTAAATTACCGGATTGGAACTTAAAAAATTATTTGTTTAGTAAATAATTTTTTTATTTTTAAATTATAATGCCCAAAACACTATTATGTCAATTCAGAGCTTTCTTGTATCAAACATAAAAATTAATAATAAAATTAAAGCCAAAAACTAAATTACATTCTCCAAAGAATCTATTTCTGCCAGAAATAAAAAATAAATAAATTTTAAAAAGTTTTGGTCCGAACTACATAATTTTAAACTAAATGAATTGTTTTCAGAAGGGTTATAGAAAAATTCAAGAACAGCGTTAGAGCCTTACACTTGAAGGACGTATACGTGATATATAGTTTAGGGACATGAAACTTTCAATTACCGGATTAGACCTTAAAAAATTATTTGTTTAGTAAATAATTTTTTAACCCATTAAGGACGGGAAGTACAAAATTTTTATACAAAATTTAAGGCCATATTTTAAAATTTAAACGATACTGAAAAAAATTGACAAGAAACAATTCTTTTGTCTCAAGAATCGCTCTTTCGAATGGCGTAGCCCAAAAACTGTAATTTTTTTAATAAACAAATTTCACGACATTTGTTTAAAAAAACACGATTTTTTCAGATTTTTTTTCAGTTTAAAATTTTTTTATAGTTAATCGCATGAGAATACCTTTAAATGTTATAAATATCGTGTCAAAAATGTTTGGACTACAAGATAGGGCTATCGAGAAATTTAATTTTCAAAATGGCTACCAAAAAATAGCAACTAAAGTTATTTTTTTAAACAATATAATAACAAAGTGTACGAAATTTTTAAAAGTCATTAAAATCGCTTTAAACTTGTTACTTACGGGTTTTGTGGGTCGCTGATTACGAATCCGATGTTAGTTTTTAAAAATTCAAAATAGAGGATCCAATATGGCGAATGAAAACATTAAGAATTCGTCGGATTTGCTTGAAATTTATTACTCGGGGGTTTTTGGAGTCTCTGAATACGAATATGATGTCAAATTTTCAAAATTCAAAATGGCGGTTCAAATATGGCGGACAAAGTATTTAAAAAAAATTTAAAACAATTGAAATCACCTGCAAATTGTTACTCGGGGGTTTTTGGGGTCGCTGAATACGAATATGATGTCAGATATATTTAAAATTTTTTAAATAAAAAATAGCAAATTTTTGATAGCGGAAAACTTTTTTAAAAAAATTTCGGATTTGCTTAAATTTTGTTACTTGGGAATTTTTGGGGTCATTGATTACGAATCTGGCAACAGGTTTTCAAAGTTCAAAATGGTTGATCGACTGTGACCGACAAGTATTTTAATATTAAACGTTCTTATACCATTAAAATATTTGTCATATTTGTAATGTTGCCCGATTTTCACCGCGGGGAGGTAAACGTTTGTTAGAGAATCTTTTTTTTTGTTTTGTTTTTTGTGATTTTTATTTTGTTTTTTAAATTTTTTTTAGTTTTTTAAATTTTTAAATTTTTTTTTGTTTTTTTACATTAATTTTTTTTGTATCTTCTATGAAGAAAATGTTTGTTATCTTTTAGATAACATTATTTTTCAATAATGCTGAAATCTTTAATTTTATTTCGAGTGTGAATTATCAAAGCACGATTTGCAAAAACTTTTACAACATCCAATATGTCGGACAAGATTTTAAAAAATTGCTTGAATTTGCGTTAATATTGTTACTTGGAGGTTTTCGGGGTCGCTGATTGCGAATCAGAAGTCAGATTTAAAAAATTTTTAAAATTCAAAATGGCGGATCCAATATGGCGGACAAAATTTCAAAAAATTGCTTAAATTTGTTTCAATATTGTTACTCGGGGGTTTTCGGGGTCGCTGATTAGGAATCCCATGTCAGTTTTTCAAAATTCAAAATGGCGGATCCAATATGGCGGACGAGATTTTCAAAAATTAGTTTGAATTTGCTTTAAAAACGTTACTTGGAGGTTTAAGGGCCGCTGATTACGAATCAGACGTCATATTTAAAAAAATTTTAAATTGAAAATGGCCGATCCAATATGGCGGACAAGATTTCAAAAATTACTTCTATTTGCTTCAAAACTGCTACTTAGGGGTTTTTGGAGACGCTGATTACGAATCTGATGTCAGTTTAAGTTTTATTGATAAAATAGTAGAAAAAAATCATCCATGCTCAATTTTGTAGAAAATATGTTTTTGAATCCACAAAAAATTGTCAAATGAAAAAATTAATTTTCATAATTTTTGAACCTTTTTTAATAAAACTCTTTATTTGTACTATTGTTATTCTATTCTGGTGTATCAAAATTCATTTGTATAATTTTGTACCTAATTTCAGATCATATTTTTATTCTAAATTTTTTGTATATTTTATTTTTTATATAAAAATTAGGATCTGAAATTAATAATAAAATAAAAAGTTTATTTTTAGTAATAAAAATAAAAACCGATGGTATAGCTCGGTTGGCGGAACTCGTGACTTGCAATCACAGAGGTTAAGCACCATTTGAGCGCGCTTAGTGCTTGGATGGGTGACCCTCTGTGAATATCGCTACAGTCTCGGTTTTTTTGCTGATCGAGATATATTAAACGGGAGGTTTGACGCCTGAGGCTATGTTTGTGCATTTGTGATGGCTATCCAAATGTACATTCATGACTCGACATCAATAAACCGGTTGTACTCGGGAAGTGGGTTTTCTGCAGTTTTTCTCTCCCCTGGCCAAATGTCCAGGCGAATGCGAGTACTCCTTACCTAAGTCGGCTGCAGCCGCAAAAGTAGGGACCCCACAAGAGTTTGTGAGTTAGAAAGAGTTTAGTAGTCATGTTGAGGAGATTGTAAAGACCCGAAAGGGCATACAATAAAATCATACTAATAATAATAATAAAATAGTAATAAAAATAAACGAATGAATTTTCATATAAAAATTGAATAATAATGGTATTTTTCAGTATTTTTCGCCTACAAACAAAGATTTTTATTGGTGTTACAAACCAGAAATAAATTTATAAATTAGGCTTTTGAGATGGCCCTTTATCTCGATTTGGGGAGGCACCAAGCTGCCAGAATGTTTTATTATTCTGTTTAATTTGTGGGGACGTTATCCTACTTTTAAAAGTTACCTTCTGATTCGTTAAATGCACTATTTTTAAGATGATTTGAATTTAGGGTTTAGTTAGGTAAGTAAAGAAATTGATTCTATGAATACATGATTTATTTTAGAATAGAAAAATACCTTTTTAATACAGAATGATTATAGTGTGTTACAAATAGAAAATGTATGTGTGTTAGAATATGTAAATTGAAACGATACTTATTTACTTACAAACTACCGGCGGAGCTATTCCTCTTTCGAATCACAAAGCATCCGTCGGGCGAAAATTCTTTTGATCTTGTTTTCACCAGAAATCGCGACGTAAGATTCGCGCAATTTTCTTTTGGTTGCGAGATTGCACTTGTGGTGAGTGGTCGCGGGCAATATCTATGCAACCGGCCGTCCCACACAACTGTGTAAACTCACTGCGGATCTACCTTTTACCGAATTAGTCCGGGCAATATCTATGCAACCGATAATTCGATAATTGGTTTTGATCGCACTCGTGGGCCACCGATATTTGAGACGGACGCGGGCAATATCTATGCAACCGGCCGGTTATAAATAACAAGATTTTAAAACTGCTAATTAGATTAACAATTCCAAAATCTCACCAAAATCAGCCCGCACTGGACTCCACCGGCTCAGAGAATTTGAAAATTTTAACCTCTGCCCTAATTCATGCAAATCGGGTTCCGGGTCGCGGACGGGCTTTTTGTCGCAAAATTTCTCTGTCCCAAAACACTTTCTAGGTTAGACCCAGGAGAGGTGTCTTCGAGAAGAAGCGAGAATTCGTACTGCAATGATTGAAATTTTTCGACAAGCCTCTAACCCTTGCCTTCTTTGTCAAGGTGGGGAAAACAAAAATTTAGGAGTAGGGAAAACTCATGGGCCCATTGGACGTTGCATTTTTGCTGACGTTTTAGATCACACGGTAGCTCCGTGAGAACGGAAATAGTCTGTTAATATGATATTTTTCGACACCTTATTTTAAAATAACTAAGAAATAAATAATAATTATATTATTTTAATTAATAAAATTATTATTCGTCTTAGTTATACTGGTAAATATAATTTATTTTGTTGTAATTATATTAGTCCTACATGATATAAGTTACTTGTATATGTGTTTTGCATTTCGCATAGTTATACATATACACATATACATGTAATTTAATGTCCTCCGGCATTTTGTTGTTAACCAAAGTTACAACAAAATGTTTATCTATTGTCGAATTACTATTTCATTCATTTGGAATTGTGCATAAATCAAAATAAAATATGTACGCATCATAAAGCGTTTTGTCAGCTGACAATGCATGTGAATTAGTTATACTATTCTAGTCCGTAAGATTGTGGGCCCAAAGGGGAAAAGGGAGGGTTTCCATAGGATAGATAAGGCAACGAGAAGAGGCATGTATAGCGAGCTTGTATATGTGACCGTAACACAAGGAATCTATGGTTGTATTAGTTCTCGTAGTCAGCGGAGTCAGTGGATGCCATACATTTAATTATTTCTCAAATGGAATTATATTTTGCTTTTTAAATTATAAAATATGTGTACTGTATAAATTTTAAAACAGAAATAGAGCATTAATATTGGTTATAAATTTGTGAGCAATTTATATACAATATAATGTAATATGAAAAGAATACGCATTCGACAAATTTCTGTCTAAACTTCTGTAGAGATAATAAGATATTGATAAAGAAATAGCTGTTAGGTACTTTGTACGTAACAATCCACCATGGAAATTTTCCGTTTTCGTCCCCGAAAACTTTTTGCTTAAGAAGACAAGGCAAAAATTTTCCGAACACATATACCTTACGTTTCTGTTTTAAATAAAACAAGTTAAGAATGGTCATTTTCCGTGAATAAAAATTTTGTTTTTTTTTGTTTTGCATTTCGCATCGGTAGGATTAAGTTTTTAGCTATTCTAAATTTTCATATTTGTTCACTCGATTCATTCGTATAATTAGCATAATAATAACATACATACTTTTTTTAAACTGAAAAACATAATTTTCTATTTTGAATTATAAATTATTTGATAGCGCTACCTATTGTTTATTAATTTCTAATTTAACTTGGAACAACAATTAGAGAAGGAATCGCTGTTTTAATTTATCAAAATCACAACTTCAAGTATTCAAAATAGCAGTTTACTCTTTAATAGTTTAGACAAGAACAAATTAAACTGTTCTTGAAATTATGATTTTGTTGATTTAATATTTGATATAATTGAAAATTCAAATCTGTCTTCAAATGGCTGTATGTATAGGAAAACTATTTTAACTTTACTTTATAGATTTAAAAGATTTTATTTAGAAAGTTTTACCTTTTTTTTAATTATGGAAAATTCCATTTTCTTTACACATTGAATTCCCAATAATATATTTACCTGTTGCAAAATATATATGTAATTAAACCTTCAATCTTAACGTTAAACTTTAATTAATCATTCTACTCATATTTTAATTATACAAAATAAAATTGAAAGTTTATATGCATAATGTTTCTTTTCTTTCTCGCTGTAACAGATTTCTTTTTTAAAACAAGTAATAAAATAATTTCTTAATTTTTTAAATCTAAGTTTCTGATATCGGGAACAACCTTATCATGGCGGATCATGTTGCATCGCACATTTTGTAAACAAAATGATCCCTCATGATTTAAGTTTAATTGTTTTTTAAGTATTTGTGCTGTTTATAAATGTGACAGGGTTACATACAAATTTTGTACTATGTGTCTATTGATAGGTAAAAAAAAGACTACAGTTGATACATTAACTGAATACAATTTACATCAATTTTGATTGTGGACGTTTAACCAAAAGTTGTCTTGTTTTATATTAGATTTCTAAACTAATACCTACAGTTATTTAAAATATTTATCTGATTCAAGTTAAAAGTGAATTTAAATTTGACATAAATTAAAGCCGAAATAAGCTGATCTCTAAACAAAACAACTTTTAGCCTAAGTGATATTGTACAATGTTACAGACGCAAACCTTTTTGTCAATGTTAAACAGGTGCATGAACAATGATATCAACGTTGACAATTATTTCATAAGAATATGATGTTTCCATAATCTGAATGGAGGGGTTTTCTTATTCTGCTTATCAGTTGTTGGTAAATTAATTAATGGTTGTAGTGATGATTAATGATAGGTTGATTCGGACGGTTTTCCTTTCTTTTTTTTGAAGAACGAATGATTCATCGATAATTATGCCAAAAACTGGATTTTAATATCTAAATAACATAAGAAAATTATATGATTATATTATACTTTCGGGATTTTGTCGATTGCGAAAATTCCTCTCTTGTGGACTATAGTTTTTTGATTACAATTATATGTGTATATCAAATTTTCAATTCAACATTTCAATCCACTTGTTTTAATGTTTATTATTCTTAAGAATTCTTTGTTTTTTTATTATTAAAATATACCCATCTGAATTAATCTTATATGTCGTATTCAAATATGTGTCAGTCACATTACAATTATTCCTCATAATTATGTTTAAAGACCTTTTTTTTAAATATTCGAGCTATTTTATACCATATGACGAAACAGTAATCTGAATATTATAGCCTCAGTGAATTTTAAGGGGAGACCCCACCCCAACTTTGACCCCTTTAAAATAAAATCACTAAACGAGGTAATATTTTTTTTTATATCATAATACTAATTTTCTTAATAAAACTAAGAGTAATACAAGTAGTGATATTCGTTTTGATCGGTTATTGACTAAACTTAGTTAAGCAACAATTTAAAACAGAAAGTTATTATCCTAAAGTTATAACAGTTAATTTAATATATTACAGTAGGGTAAACTATTTTATTAGTTATATAAATATATTAAATATTGAAGAATATTAATATTTCATTAAATTATAGTATTCAATTTTTTCATTAATAATTAGATAACTAATGACTTAACTAACTGTATCTTTATTTACAAACTAAACCATTAAAATTTATTTTAAATGAATAAAATATTAATTAAACAAAATATATAAATATCTGCCATCTAAGAAAAACTAAATACATTTAACCATAATATATATTGTACTTATTCAACTTTTTATTTAATAACATTTAGATACTAGTTACTTATTATTATAAAAGAAAATTATGCTCCAAAGCTTAGATATGTAGTAAGATAATAATTTTTTTTATTATTTAAATATAACATAATATTGTAATTTAATTACACTAACTGAATTTACCTAAAGTACATTCTAACATAACAGGTCTAGTAATATACGATATATACATATGAGGCATTTAAAGTTATTATACAGCTCGAATACATATAGTGACAAAATAGATTTATATGTTTAAAATAAGTTGAAATCTAAAATTGACTACATTAGAATAAAATCGATATTCTGACACATGTTATTTATATTAAATTAAGAACAGCTTGCAATCTTTTGAAATAAAGGTGTACATATTGTTTGAAATAAGGACAGATTCAAAAAAGTTTATTTTGCTATCGGAGATCATCGAATTTCAGAAGATGTTTAAAATAACCTAACATTTAGTTATTGCAATTAGTAAGTATGGCAAGTAGGTAATAATATCTCTGTAAATAATTTTGTCCATCAAAAGAGAACTTACAGGAAACAACATTGCCTTAGTCTTTACCTTTTTCTTAATAAATCACCTTTTCTTTTAAGATGGAGTTTTCGCAATCGGCGTCACCTTTTGTCTAAGGTGAATATTAGATTCACCGAATACTTTCTCCATACCAGCTGTATCCTTGAAATCAACCTTGCTGATTAAGCATGGTGTATCATATGATACAGC
This sequence comes from Leptopilina heterotoma, assembly GCF_015476425.1. Taxonomy (NCBI): domain Eukaryota; kingdom Metazoa; phylum Arthropoda; class Insecta; order Hymenoptera; family Figitidae; genus Leptopilina; species Leptopilina heterotoma. The sequence goes on from NW_025111163.1 coordinate 250,253, forward strand.
ATAGTAGCGCTTATCTCAACTACTGATACATACCAGCACAAGAATCGTTTCTCTTTTTTCTTGAATATTAAATAATTTAATGGATTTCTAATTAATGATAACTTGTTATTTTAATTTATTATAAGTTGTGTTTTGTCAATTATATAATTAGACAAAAGAAAACAATTTTTTTTAATTAAAATAATTTCCTTTTTTTTAGAATAATAGAAGAAAAAAATAACAATAAAATTAGGATAATTTTAGTGGTTGATTAAATTATTTAAATCAATCATCTTCAATATTGTTAATTTTTTAATTGACAATATTGTTAACAAATAATTATTGATTATCAGGGACCATAACCGAAGCCAAACAAAATTTAAATTGGATTTTGCCTTTGTTTAATCATATAAAAGTGCGAATTAAAAACACTCAAATTTCATCTTTGAGATGGTAGCAAATTATCACATTTAATTTCATTCTTTTTTTAAACTCGAAAATCTGAATGAATTTTCGGTGCTAGCATCTCAAAAGGTCAGGGACTAAACATTTTACATTTCTATTTCACTTACAAAATTGTCATTACTATCAAAATTAAAAAAACATTAAGTATAAAAATCTTTGTAAATTTAACTTTTTTTAGAATAAAATTCATTTCTTTAAATTAAACATGTATCATTTAAACAACTCCTTTTTTCAAGCTTACTAACTTTTTCAACTAAATAACATGAAATAAATCTTACTTCAAAAAAAAAAATTTGAATGTTATAATATATTTAACACATTTGCTTTTCAAATTGAATAGATTTTTTTTTTAAATAATAAAATTATAAGCTATTCTTAAAACAATGATTTTTTAAAATTACATACTAGTAACAAAAATAATGTAATAATTTTTATTGCACTTCTTTTTTTATGCCAAATGTTTTCATGAAACGGAATCTTCTTTTAATGTTATTTTACATAAACCAAAATTTGTTAAAAATCGAAAACAAAACATAATCAATTTTTATTATGTTTAATAAAAAAGAACATAAATAATCGAAACGAAAATTTTGTGACGGTCCCTGTTTGTTATCAATAATATTTATTATAATTTTCATCGAGTTAAAATAGAAAATTTATATATTCTTGTCACTGTTTAATGGCATGCATCAATAATTGTTATGTTGGCCTAAATAAAATAAAGAGATTATGTTAAAATATAGGAGGTAAACATGTGCAAGTCTATCTTAAATTATTAAAAATAGTACATTATGCAACAAGGCTTGGATATATTCAAGTCAAACGTAGGTTACTGTTTTTAACAATTGTTTTGTAATATCAAAAGTTGACTGTAATATTCCTCGCCACCACGGAAATTTTCTGTTACATGTAACGAAAATTTTCTGTTGCTGATAAAGACAAAAACAGTAGGAGAATTAATAAGAAAACAGTTTTAGCAATGTGACAGCGATATGCACATATACGTATATGAGTGCTTTTCTCTCATTCAGTATTTCATATCAGTCTTTAAATATTACAAGACAAGAAAATAATGGAGAATAAATACCGATTTAAATTACTTTAAAAATAGTATCTAGAGTTAGATTTGATAAAAAAAATTCTTTTTTTTTTAATTGTTCAACCTTATTTAATTTTTAATACAGTCTATACTTGTTTAGTCGGATTAATCTTTTGTTTTTTTAAGTACCAAATCGTTACGTTTGTAGTTACGACTGTTAACCTCTATCGATTGAGTTTTTTTTTAGATGAATAAATGACAATCATAAATATTTGAGAAATACAAATTACTGGCCTATAGTATTCAAGTTTTTAAAACTTTAAAACAAAATTTGGAAGAATTATTAAATGTTCTTTTTTTTTATTTATTTAAAATTTTGTTTATTTAAAAGTAATAAGACCATGAAAATTTAATTAAAAGTAAGTCATGTTATAATATATCATACACCAAAACAAGAATATTTATCGCAAAATGTATTTGATAATAATTTATTGCGTGTCTGAGAATCAGTTTAAATATAAATTAACACAGAATTATTTTGTTTTCGCTTCTATTCGTCAAATCTTGAACCATATAATTATACCAAGAGGTAATTTTAAAATTTAACTTGAAAAATTAAAACGGTAGAAAATAGCTTGATTTTGAAACTGATATGGTTTACTTGATTCAACTAAATTAATTGTATAATTTGTTTAAATAACTCAAATCAGAATAATAACTATAAACACTTTCATGTGCATTTCATTATTAAAGTCAGTTTAATTTCTGATGGCTCACTTCAAACTAATATTGTTTTCGGTGGTTTGATACTTTAGTAATCGGTGTTATATTTTACAAAGATTATTTTGATTCTGCTTTCTGCATTTACATGTTTTTTTTTTAAATAAATTACTATTATGCATTATTTGCTATTTCCATTATTTGTAGATTTAGGATAAAAATTTACAAAACCAAAATATTTTAATTAATTCATTTAAATTCGATAAATTTAAGCTTTTTAATCGATCTTCGAATTACTACAAATTCTAACTGCAATATTAAAATTACTTAAAGAAAAATGCAATTTAAAACCTATAACCGTGTTGTAATTGAATATTTAATATTAAGATTGTTTCTTTTTTATCCAATTGAAAAATGCATACACCGAGAGACATCCTTCTCTTAAATATGTAGAACCATATCAAATTCAATATAGCAGCGTTCGAAAGTTCGGAAATCCTAGATTTTTTTTTAATTGATATGGTGCTATTCTAATATTACAAGAATCAAGATTACAATATAATTATTCTAATGAACGGAATGAATGTATTTGACTTTGATATTATAGTTTAAAATATTTCAAAAAGCTCTTCTTAAAATTAAATGATTGATATTTTTTTTTATAAATATTCACATGAAATGTATATATTCATCTAAATTCAAGAATGATAAAATTAAATCAATTCACAGATACACATTTACAGATCATAAAAAATATTTATTATAACTAAAATCATCAAAACAAAGGTTTGGTTTTTAAACTAATTTTGCATTGTATTATATATATATATTTTTTTTGTATTGTCAGAGATTAGTACATTAAAATTAAACTTTTAAATTACAATATTACTAAACAGCATATTAACAGAGATTTCCCCACTTTGAAACGATAGTACACTAAACCTGAAAACGAAAAGTCTCCCAATGTAGTGCATGCAAAATGCGAACAGCAAAGGAAAACCCTCTTAATTACCAATAGGTTAACAAATAAAATGCTCATGATTTTTGTTTATTCGATTTTGTTATAAATAACAAAATTAATTTCTTTTAATAAATGATTATACAAAATTGAAACGTTTTAAGGAGTGTTTAGGTATTCATGGAATTACTTTCTTCTATAAATAATAATGACTCTTCGTTTCAATTTCTCTAATCTATAATATTTTAATTCTGCTTTTGTTTCTGTGTAGAAGTTCTAATTTCTCATATACTATTAACTACTGACATTATTTATAAATTAAGAATAAAATTTGTGAAACAAAATTAAAAATTTTAATCATTGCAAAACTAGATATAAAATTGTTGGTTTGTACGTTTCTTTTAAAGATAAAAGTTTTAAGTAATATTAATAAAAAAAAATTTTTTTTTTACGTTAATAATTTAATTTTACAGTTGAAATTTTTTTTTGTGTGAATAGTTGAATTTCAAAAGGTTTCACATTTAATGCATGTTGAAAATTTAATTCATATGCACAAGGATATCAAAATAAATGTTTAAATATTTAATTAACAAAACTCATTGTGACTTGAAAAATTTTATTTGGAGATTGCAAAAATTATTTATTGAAAAATGTAATTAAGAATGTGAACTTGGTTTAACGTTATAGCCTTAGCTTAATTTTAGTCCATACAGTCTACAATGTTTGTTCGGTGATGTTCCCGCGTGGTCGGTGGTGACTGCCATGCTCGGCGGTGGCCACTGGCAAGTACTTCGCGCGCTCGGTAACGACACGATCGGGAAAATTGGTCGCAAATACCACAGAAATAAACCGATTTTTATCTAGCGAGTACTATATTATTCCTCGGAATCATAGTTTCAACATTTTTCCCTACTCTCGTTTGTCGTCTATCTTTAACGGAAATGCCTCAAAAAGTGACTCTAAAGTTGGGCGCTCCGGAAACGACTTTTTAGGTACCCTGCTAGTAAAAATTTGTTTTTCTTTACCTACTGACTTTTGTTGCTTCAATTAATAAAATAATTCTTTCTTAAACAGAATGCTTTGTTTATACTTAGACAATCTTTTAAATATGAGTGGCAATCATGCGGTCGGCGGCGTTCTCGCGTGGTCGGCGGCCGCTGGCAAGTATTTCGTGCCCTCGGAAACGACACGATCGGGAAAATAGATCGTAAATACCACAAAAATAAACCGATTTTTATTTAGCAAGTACTATATTATTCCTCGGAATCATAGTTTCAACATTTTTCCCTGATTCTCGACTGTCGCGAATTTTCAACGGAAATGCCTCAAAAATGACTCTAAAGTTGGGGCGCTCCGGAAACGACATTTTTGACAGTGAACGTGTGGATACATATTTTAACTATAAAATAGAATAATAATAACTAAAGCAATTATTGTTAGTGATAAAATTTACGTCCTGCGTAAGATTGGCAAAGTCTATAGGTTTACTTTTTCAACCACCGCGCGAAGGCTGTCCGTCAGGCGGCTGCTATGGTCGGCGACTTTCGTTGAGCATTCGTGCGCTCGGCGAATGGTGCTACTGAGAAATTGTTAATAAGTCCCCCAAAATAAAGGCAATTTTTGTTTAGGGCATAGAAAATTGTTCTCTAGAGCCACAGCTACAACTTTTTCTGTATGGTCAATTTTCACAAAAATTGTTGCAAATGCCTCAAAATTGGCTTTAAGGTGGAGCACTCCGAAAATGGACCTTAGTGGTATTAATAGTAAAATTTTGTTTTTCTAAGCCATATCTTTTTTTTTTAATTTATTTTTACTCATTTTTATTTATTTAATAATTATATTACAACACACATCACAAGTTATATAAAAATCAAATTATTAAAATCTTAGTCTGAATTTTCCTTCTCAAAAGAATCCATAAGTAAAGGTCCAGTTGCAATATCTTGTTAACAATTAATTATTTTATCGATTATTTTTCTATTCAAATCATTAAATTTTTATATAACTCTTGATATGTATTGAATTTAAACAAAATTAGTTTTAGAAAAATTCTATTTCCTCATTTTAAAAATTATATTTTGTTCTAATATTATTTTTTTAAAAAGAATTATAAGTAAAATTTGAAAAATAATTATTTGTTTTCGCCTAGTATATTATTGTTGTTTTATGTATAAAGAAAATCATTTTATTATTCAAATTCGAAATCGTCGTTCAACTTTGTTACATTTATTGGTAGGTGGTTACTTCTTTTTGAAATAATATTACATTCCTTTTACCAAAAGTGATTTCCGAAGAAAGGAGATTTTTTTAAAAACATGTTTTTCTGACTGCTTTTATAATTAATTTTATTAATAATTATTTCTGTAAATTTTATATGGAAATTTTTTTCTTTTACTAAAAATTTAGGGGAGAGTAGGCTACATTGAACCAGCGTCAACAGTGAACCACTTCAATTTTCTGAGAAATGACTGAGTGAAATTTTTTCATATTTAATATATAAGTTAGTTTTACTGAAACAAACTATGTCCAAAAATTTCGGGCACGTAGGTTTATTATTTACAAAGAAAAACTAAAAAAACTGTTTTTCACGTACAAAACAAAAAATTTGGTGGAATTATAATGACGTTTTTTTATTGAAATAAGTTTTAAAAATTAGTAAACTTGCGATTTATTTCGCTTAGGGTGTCAACTTCAATATTCCGATGTGATAAAGAACTTTAAATCTTACACAAATTTATTATAAACAATTTTTGTTGTGAATGTCATGTGAATACAGTGAGTGCGGCATCATTGAACCACCCGAAAAAGCAAAGAATTTTCAATTTTAAGAGTTGTAAAATTGTCTGCTCTACTAATTAGTAAGAAAAATACTGGAAGACATGCTTTCATCACAATTGTGAACGAGATAAACTCAAACTGTCACTTTACCTACCTAACCTGACATTAAAATACATTAATCTCCTATATTTACAAGTAATAACAATTAAATAACAATTTTCTATTTTTTTGAGTGGAAAATAAGATTTTTTACAATGTGTAAGTGGAAATATTATTTTTGAAGTAAATTGTAGTGTTTTATTAGAGGTGGTTCAATGTAGACACACATCCTTCAAAATATGAAAAGTGTGACTTGTTAGAAAAAAATTTAATTTAATTATTTAATCATAATAATTTGTGTTTGTAACGTGTGTATTAACTAAAGGAGTACTTCAGCTTAATTTTGATACAAAAACCTGATCGAAATTAGTAAAATTTTATTAGTTCTTGGACTTTATAAAATACCCGGTTCAATGTAGCCTACCCTCCCCTATGTTATTTATTTTTTCGAATTTACAAGCTTGAAATTAAAAGAGGTTATTGTTTGACGTTAGCCTAATTTTAACATTACACCAAACAATTAATTAGAGTTCTCCTAAGCTGTTCACAAATAAGCAGAACAAGTTCTTATAAAACATTAAATTCAATATAATAAAAATTGAGCCATAAAAATTTTTTTTTTATGAAAAAGAAAATGTTTATAGTTAATAATGACACAGTATAATAAATACGATGAATTAATAAAATTGAGAGTTTCAGAATTTTGGAAGTAATATTTTATAGTATAAGGAACTAGTAAATTTAGAAACATAAATAGTTCCAGAAAAGTAAAAGGGCAAGGTATGTTACGACCCGAGCTAAGGGTTAGTTTAATTACTAATTAATTAGTAAAATGGAGACAAGTTGCTGATTAGTCAAGTTGGTAAGACCTGACATTTATTTTTAGTGTGAATTCGTTTTGACTTTGAAAGAACTACGGGTTCTCGTTAAATAAACATATGCATATTCCCTTTTTATAACGTTTATTCATTAAACAATTTGAAGGTTAACAGAATTAATCTTACTTACGATTTTGAAGTTTGGCGATAATGAAATTACAGAATGAGCGGCAACCAGTTATGCGTTGTTGCGTTACAGGTTACAGGATTTTATGAGCTTTTCAGTTCGTTTCTTTTGACACTTTTAAGCACAAAAGAACAACTATTTGAACAATTATTTAACAACTCTAAGTGTTCTCTCACACACTGTACCTTAATACAAAAGAAAACTTGTTTTCTTAGTGTTTTGGAAAGAACTTGCACTAGTTTTATAAAATTAGAAAGAGAATATTAAATTGAATTGTTATACGACGAAAGTGTTATTAGTATTTCAATTAGTGCGATTTATTCCCTTACTAAAAGAACAAGTCTTCTTTAACACTGAATTTACTACTCAATTTCACGATCGAAGGGCCGACTCAACGATACCGTTCGGGCAGAAACACACCGGAATATTTGACATCTTGACTGTAGAAAACAGGGGTTTATATAGTAGCTAATAGACTACTTGATTGGGGATGAGACGGTCAAAAAGCACGTTCCTGTGCTAAAATGTAGAAGTCACGTACCCACGCTAAAATGTATAAGTCACGTACATTTGCTAAAATGTAGAAAACACGTACGAGTTGGATCATCAATTATTCGATCATAGACAAGTAATATGACACTCGCTTTTATAATAATTTGTTTAAACATCTATATACTTAGTCATCTTTACATGCGCTCATAATTTTAAATCTAAGACTCTAGTGTCCAATTTAAGAAACTTCTTGTGCATACATTATTTGTCTTGCTTATGATAAGCAAGCGACAGTCGATTAATTACCATGGGTGTAGATAATGAATCGACCGCCGCCCACACAACACACATCTCTAGATCACGGTCGATCATTACATCAATTGTCTTAGATGGTAACTCGTTTTCGCAACTTACTAATTTATCTTGCAGGACTTCCATACTCATAGAATATACATATATATACACATATATATATATATATTTATATATATCTATATATAGATATACATGCATTGAAATTACACATACACATGTTTACTTATATTCATAATTTAGTTTTATTATGAATATAATTATAAATATAAATAATTAACTCATAATTTAATTTATATTTTATGTTATCATAATTATAACTTATTTGATTAAATAATAATAAAGTTATATCTCGGGATGTAACAGTCCTCCCTCCTTAGATTATTTATTGTCCCAATAAATTTTGTTTTTAACAGGAGCATGAAATATGAGTCTTAATCAAATTAGTGTGATATTTTTGTGTCTATGAAGGAGTGTAAAAGAGCTTGTGTAATGTTTTGTCTAGAGACGCGCTATGTAACTTATCTGTTCTTCTGAGGTAAGTAATTTTTGATCCTTTTGAACTTTGAAATCTTCCTTCATGTGTGGAATTTTTGTTGTTGTCATCATTTTTGATCACGTAGTCATCATGTCGGACCTCGAGAAGTGGTTTGACTTTGTGTGTCCATTAGTTTGTACTTGCATCTTCATCATGAGTGACCGTTGCTCTTCATCAGCTTCGACAATTATTTATGAAGATCATAAGGAAAGGGCAGTGTCAAGCAGCATGCCTTCTACTTCTTTTGTTCAAGGTGAGTAATCATTATTTGATAGGTGTAGTGACAGTTTGATAAGATGACAAGTGATAACTCTGTAGACATTATTGATTTAATAAATGATAATTCTGCAAGTGGTGCACAATTTGATGAATCCATTTTAGAATTTGATTTATCAGTTTTTAAAAATCCTTCGACTGAATCATCAGTTTCTGTAAATAACGTAGTTTGTGATACTTCTTCTGTTTCAAAATTAGTTAATCTTTCTCGTAGATTACGTCGTGTAGAAGAATTTCTAGGGATTTTTCATTTAGCTTTTTGGAAAGTAAAATCTGTTGATGCAGTAAAAACAATATTTACTATTTGTCGCGAACGTTTAAATTTAAGTGTCAAGGAAACTGATTTTGAAGTGATTCAGTCCTTAGAGCCTCGACGTGGTGGTGTTTTATTGAAATTATCGTCTTCAGTTTTAAGAGATACAATTTTGTCAAAAGAACATGAATTCTTACGAGAAGGTTTTCGTGTTGCCGTTGATTAATTGTGAATATTACACTTTACGATGATGACATAACATTTGCTAATTAGTAATTGTGTTATAATTTCTTTTTCGTTATATTTCAGATGAAAATAAGGATGGTGTTTTGGATAAAAATCCGCAGTTACAGGAATTTTTGAATAAGATCATGAACTTAACTGTGTCGATAATTCATGATCTACAGTTGAGTGAGAGTATTTACAGAAGAATGGAAGAGAAGCCAAAGAGGGGTCGTCCTCCTAAGGGATCGAATCATATTGCTGCTCCTGAGTTGAAAGAGATACGAAAGGATCAACTATTACGTCTCAGAGCTAATTCGATTCGAGAATCTCATGAACTATATAGATCAATTGCAATTTTTGCGGAAACTCCAAATGTTCCTCAGGATAATGAAAGGTAATTTTACTTTTGTTGTTTGTATTATCAAATTATAGTTTTTGTTTTTGTTCCCATTAATTTTTCTTAATCAAATTCTATTTTTAGTGTAGAGAATGAACGCCGCACTGGATGTTCTTGTGAGCTTGCGAGGCAACACTGCATTTGTTGTTTAACGATTCTGGATGCCTATCATTTTGAAGAGGGTGCTAATTCTCAATGATTTGTTTGAATTTACTTTTGTTTTGGGGTTTCTCCTTTTTTTTTTTTTTTTTGATATAATAATAATTATTGAGACAATAACAAAATTTAATTATTGTAAAATTTATAATGAATGTAATTGTAAACAATTATTTAATAAACAATTTATCATTACCCGTTGTTTCTTTCAATTGTTACTATTATATAAAAATTATTATTATTATTTATTTATTGATTTTTTTTTTTTTTTGTTTTTTTTTTTGTTATAAATTAACGTAATTTGTAGATCTTGATAACATAAAATACAAATTTGAATTTTATCGCTTAATTTAAGTTGGATATATAGTCTCTTGTATAAGTTTCATATATCGTGACAATAGTTGAGTCAGCTTTTAGTTCGCTTCATTGATTTTGAAACGTAGCGCTGCGGATGTTTTGAGAGTTAAGATTATTATTGATACACAAGTAAGGAGACATTCGAATGGCGTGCAAGGTCGGTGCGCGTACAGGGTGCGCCGTAACGACGCGGACATAAGGAGAGACAGAGAGTACATGTCGTATGATCTCGCGCTACAGAGTCGATGCTGCGATCGATGTACGGGTGACGTCACAACAGACGGCGCGTACACAGTAGAACGTCTCGTTGTTGAATAGTCGGAGAGAGAGACAGAGTATGCACGTCGCCTCGTGTCTCGCGCTACACGGTCGATACTGTGGTCGATGCACGGGTGACGTCAGGGCGGTGTGTAACATTAAGCTCTGTGCATGGTTGCAATTATTTATATATTTTTTGAAATTTTTGTGGGCAATCCTCCTTCCTTAAAATGACCGTTGTCCTCAATGGTTGACTAAACATGGGATTGGTTGTTTGATCGACGTCGTCGCATAGATATTACTTTATAGCAAATATATAGATTTTTAATAACTATTATTGCTAGTAACAATAGTAATAATTTAAATGCGACGGAAATGTAGTCCATTGCTTCTGAGATGGATCCAAGGATGGGAATATTCATCTGTGAAGTGAATTTTGCAATTAATATTTTGTATTTTTAAGTGATATTATATAGGGAATTTTGATTTTAAATTTTCTAGGGATTTTTAATGTTTATAGTTATATATTGATTTAAAGTATTTATTTGTTATTTATTTTGGATTTTACTGTTAATTATTGTTATTGTGATGTAATTTGTGGTATATTTATTATTAGTGGGTATTATCGATTAAGATCTCGAACAACGATATATCGATCGATATTATTTTTCGAGTTTCATAATAAAATTAATGTTTTTATCAATAGACTGTATTGACTATCGATTATTAATTTATTTTATTATTATTTACCTTATTTTAATGATATTTATTGAAAACTTTAAAAATAAAGAGGAAAGAAGAAGGCGACCTCCAAATCCCCTTCCTTCTTTTTCTCTCGTCTTTCTTTTTGTTTCCTTTTTATTTATAATAATTTAATCAATACAGTATATTTGTTATGTGATTACTAGTTTAATATATATATATATATATATATATATATATATATATATAATGTGAGTAATATATTTTATTGGCTATTATAGTTTTGTTTCTTATTTGTTTATAATAATATGAATACCTTATTATTATTTAATTTATATGTTAGCTTAATTTTTAATTATTTTTCATATTATTATTTATTTAGATATATATATATATACACACATTTATGGATTATTGGTAATATTATATTAGAGTTAAATTGCCATTCCGTGTCGTGATTTTTATGTTAAAAAAAGGCTTCTGGGGAATCCCAGTTTTCAGTAATAATTTGGGTGTTGTTTGGATTATCTATAGGTGTTCCTGGGATTTCCCAGAATTCGTCGATGTTAGGGGTGTTTTTATTGTCTGTAGGCAACAATTTTTTATTTCTTATTGGTCCCGTGCATCGAATTTTTGTGTGCCCCCTTAGAAAGCAAAACTCGCAGCAGTTAGTCCATTTATGAAGTTTAAGTTTTAACTTAGTAGGGTCTTCTGGTGTCATAACGTATGTCGGTCTTTGGTGATACGGTTCTTTTTCTTGTTCAGAAAAGTAATAAGTGTCGTCTAATAACTTTAAAATTTGTCTAGCAGTAGTGTGTTCTCCATCTTTTATCTTTCTTTCGTTTCTAGACCTAGCAACAAAAACATTATCATGATTTGTGTCTTTCACAGTGCATTTAATATTATATCGCCTATTGTTTGGGGGTCCAGATACGGATTCTACTGTATAAATCGGTTTTGTTAAATCGTATTCTGCTGTAAACTCTTCTAAAATTCCTTTTGGAAATTCAATCGAGTCGATGTTTCCTTTTGGAAATATGTTTTCATGGATGAGTTCTCCATTTAATGGAGGTGTTTTGAGGACCATTTCAGCCATCTAAAAACATAAAGTTGTGTTATTATACTTATTCGTAAGCAAGTTTTAGTTTGTCTATATGTTTTTGAAACCTTTGACCTTCATTTGTAATTAAAATTGCGGTATGTTTGTCTAAAATATCGACGATTTCGTATGGCCCGTGATAATAAGGTTCAAATTTGTTTTTCTTAACTTCTCTAAGGACATAAGCTTTATCTCCTACTCTTCCTAAAAAGGGCTTTACCTTTTTGTCGTAATTTTGTTTAGATTTATGCTTAGATTGTATGAGGTTTTTCGCGGCCAATGTTTTTATTTCTGTTAGTCTCGATATTAATTCTACTAAGTAGGAACCGTAAGTTTCGAGTTTTTCTTCTGAAGGAAATGAACTAGGGGTTCGCGCTGTTTTTCCGAAAATTAATTCGAAAGGAGTGAAATTCGTTGCTTCATGAACAGATGTGTTATAAGCAAACATACAAAAGGGTAATAATTTGTCCCAATCGTCGTAGTTTTCAGAATATTGTTTTAGAAAATCTACAAGGACTATATGGCTTCTTTCTAAGCTGCCGTTTGTTTGAGGTCTGTATCCTGAAGTTGTAACTTGTTGAACTCCAAAGATTTTAGATAGTTTTCTCATGAGTTTACTTATAAATCCTCCTCCTTTATCAGTTAAAATCGTCTTAGGGGCTCCATATTTGGAGTATAATTCTGCAGCTACAGCATGTGCTATTGTTGTAGTTAAAACATCAGGGATTGCTACTGCAATGCAATATTTCGATAAATGGTCTTGCATGGTAAGTATATGGCAATTACCATCAGGAGTTGTAGGAAGTTTTCCTACTGTATCCAAGGATACTTTGTCAAAGGCGTCCAGTGGAGTGTCCGTAATTAGCATTGGCTCTCTTGTTTTTACTCGAACAAGTTTTTGTTCTTGACAAGTTGGACATTTTCTTATGAATTCAGTTACTTGGTTCTTGAGTCCAGTCCAGAAGAACTTTTCACGTATTCTTCGATAGGTTTTTGTCACTCCTTTATGTCCTCCTATTTTGCTGTTATGGTATTCTTTAATTATTTCCTCTCGAATTTCTTCTTTTGGAATTGTAGCTTGACCATAACATATAGTGACTTTTATGGCGCTATTTTGGAAAATTGTATCTAATATTTGTAAAAATTCTCCTTTTATTAATTCGTCAGTCAGGTCATTTCTTCTGGAAATTCTAATCTCCTTTAAATTTTCGTTTTGAAGAATGGTTTTTAGTTTTTGTAATACATCAAGGACATCCTTCTTTATTAATGGATCAAAATGGTTGTGTTTCACTATTAAAGTGTAAATATTATACTGTCCTCGAGGAGTAATTAATATTTGTCCTTTTTGTGGGTTTTTTAATTTTATTTCTTGAGGATCAATTGCTCCGATGTCAATGAGTAATCTTCCTACAGGAGTTATAAATTCGCAATCGGCAGACAGGAAATGAGCGTAATTATTTCGATAGTAGGTTAGATTTTCTCTACAACTGTTTACGTTCGATGTTAAGGATTCTTTTATTTTGTATTTTATTTTTTGAATTTCTGGTGGAATGCTATCAATGGAAGTTTCTAATTTTGATCTAATTGTTGTTTGGTTTTTTAGTGGTTCGTTATCTGATGATTGGTTTTCTTCATCTGCTTCTTCAGATTCAGATGTTTCTTCTTGTATTGTGGGATGTTTGAAGGGTGTTGATATTGCAAGAGGTTGATTAAAGCTTAAGGGTGTTATGGATCTTCTAGTTTGATCTGCAAAAGTTACATTTTTTCCTTTATTAACATCCTCCATGATTTGTTTCTTTTTACTTATATTGTCATTTTCAATATTTTGAATCATGTCGGTTAATTCCTGTATGTCTTTATGAGCACCTTTTAGAATTTCGTTTAACTTTTCTGCAAAATCTGAATGACTTCCAGGTATATATTCGTTTGCTGCTTCATGAATTTCAGGGTCATCATTTCCAACAGAGACATTAAGCCAATCTCTAGGTGCTACTTCTTTTTCCGTTAACCAATCTTCATGTTGAGCCATTGATTCATCAAATTGGGCTATTGATTTTTCTAATTCTTTTGCTATTTCTTTCCTTGTTTTTGGAATTTGTTGTTCTTCTTCTTCTTCTGAACTATCTTCGCTTCCACTTAAAGGTGGGCTAACTATTTTCACTATTTCTTTACTCGTTGTTGGTTCTGTAATAAATTCATATTGTTCGAAAGGTGCAGTCGGGGGTGCGCTTTTTGGTGCATATGGGTCATAAAGCGGTGTAGGTATGACCAAAGTAGGTAGAACACTTGTGCTCTTTTTACGTATAGGTGGTTGTTCTCTCTCATCGGAATCAGAGCTTGAGGACTCATCTTTCGTGAGTTGTGTTTTTAAAGGTCGGGGTTGTAGTTTATTTCGTTGAGCGACGCGTTGTGCAATAGTACTTTTTTCTAATAATTTTGTATTTGTGGCTATTTTCTTTGTAGGTTTCATAATGCTTTTAATTTTAGTTGGTTGTTTGAGAGTTCTTTCTTTTTGTGTTGAAGTACTAGCAACTCCGGAACTTGTGGATGGGGCTGCAGGTTTAGAATTCGTAGATTGTCTTGTGTTTACAAGGATTCGTGCTTGTTTTATTGTATTTGATTCTTCCACTGTAGTTTCAATGGGATTTCTTGATAGGGCATCTGCATTATGATTTAATTTTCCTGGTTTATATTTAAATTCGTATTCGTAATCTCTTAGTTTTAATCTCCAACGAACTAGTCTTTGTCCGGGGTCTTTAATTGAGTCAATCCATTTTAGGGGTTCGTGGTCGCTAACTAGTGTAAACTTTTTACCGTAAATATATGGTCTAAAATGGTTAACCGCGTAAAGAACGGCTAAACATTCTTTTTCAGTAGTGGAATAATTTTGTTCGGGAGCATTTAAAACTCTTGAAAGGTATGCTATTGGTAGATCGATGCCATCCTTGTCTTGGCTTAAAACAGCGCCTATTGCGAAATCTGATGCGTCTGTTGTTATTGTGAACATTTTATTGTAATCAGGATACTGAAGTATAGGGCTCTTACATAACATTAATCTAAGTTCTTTAAAACTTTTATCTTCTTCTGGTCCCCATTCGAATTTTACGTTCTTTTTCAATAGATTTGAAAGTGGTTTTGCCTTTGCAGAGAAGTCTTTTATGAATCTTCGATAATAACCTGCAAGACCTAGAAATTGTTTTACATTTCTGGGTGTCTTTGGTGTTGGAAATTGCTCTACTGCTTCTATCTTTTTAGGATTGGGTTTTACACCATCGCTACTAATTATGTGTCCTAAATATGCTACTTCTCTACATAGGAATTCGCATTTCTCAGGTTGCAATGTTAAATTTGCGCCTTTTAGCCTTTCTAATAATCGTTTTACTTTTGTACCATGTTCTTTTAAATTTTCAGCATAAATTACTATATCGTCTAGGTAAACAAATAATTCTACACCCTGTAAACCTAGTAATACTTGGTCCATTAATCTTTGAAATGTTGCTGGGGAATTTTTTAATCCCATCGGCATTCGTACGTATTCGTAATGTCCATGTACTGTTGAAAATGCTGTTTTTTGTCTATCTTCAGGATCTAGTTCTATTTGATGAAATCCACTTGCTAAATCAAAGACTGAGAAATACTGAGCTTGGCCCAAGGAATCGATTACACTTGTAATATGAGGCAAGGGGTAAAAGTCTCCTACTGTCTTATCATTAAGGGCTCTGAAATCTATGACTATTCTCCATTTTTTCTTTCCCGTAGCATCGATTTTCTTGGGTATGATGAGTAATGGTGAATTGTAAGGTGAAGCAGAAGGTTTTATTGCTCCTTCTGAATTCATTCGATCGATGACCTTGTCTATTTCTTCTTTTTGTGCAGGAGAGAATCTATAAGGTCTGGTATGAATTGGAATTTCGTCTACAGTTATAATTTTGTGTTGTACTTTATTGGTTGGTCTTAAAGGTTCTCCTGTTAAGTGAAAACTTTCAGGAAATTCTCGTACTATATCTTTAACATGTTCTTGTTCTTCCTCGTTTAAATGATCTAGTCTTAATTTATCGATAATTGATGAAATTCGATCTATTGGTTCTTCATATTCTTCATCTGATGAGTCTTCATCTATTTCTTCGCCTGGCAATGGATAATATTCGAAAGGTATGAGTTCTTGGGGTGGAACATCTATTTCCACGTCCTCTACTGTGGTATTTATTGCAAAAATGTGGCACAATCCATTATTGTTGCTTACTATGCCTTCTCCTATTATTAGACCTTCTTCTGTTTTTATTAATGGTAAATAACCTTCTTTTACTTCTTTATTTGATACTTCTATTGGTATTACTTGTCGGCCTCTGGCTTTAATGGTTAATCCTCTTCTTTTGTTTTCTTTGTTTTCCACTAGATTTTCTCTACACATGATTGATTCAACGTCTTGAAAAAATATGGGGTTTACTGGATTTGTGTGAGTAACGATAGAATTATGCCAAAAGGAAATTTCGGCCTTTTCTTGTCGAAGATATTCTCGTCCTAATATACCATCAGAATGTAAAGGAAAATCGGAAGACACTACTTGAAAGGTAATAGGGTTTTTATTTACATTAACTTGAACTGTTCCAAGTGTGGGTATTTTTACAGGGGCTATTCCTTTAAGTTGAATGGCTTCGTTTATTGTTACGTTCAATTCCGGTTGTAAAATATCCAACTTTATTAAATTTACGTCGGCACCGGTGTCTACTAATAATGATGCCTTTGAATTTAAGAAATCCGGGGATTTTAAGATTATTACTGGGGATTCTTTGCTGCATTGTGTTTGCAGGATTGTTCTTGTTTTTGTAGTATCCTCACAGTTGCTTGACGCTCTTGTTTTTCCTGACTCGTCGTCGCGTCTGTCCGTCGAGCTGGATAAAAGTTTAAATGTTTCTCATTAGATGGGGCTGGTGATTGAGCGCGTGGGGGCGTTTTAGAGCCTCCATATGAGTTATTGCTATGTCCATCCGATCTTTGTGGTTGTTGATAAAAATGATAAGGATTATAAGGCATAAAAGGTGGTTGATTAATTTGAGTAGGATAGTAAGGATAAGGTGGATAATATCCAGCAATTGGTTGTTGAGGTTGAGGCAAAACAGGTTGTTTTAAAATACCTATAGGAGTAGGAGAATGAGAACGTGGTTTCATAGGTTCCTCTTCAGGGTTGAAACGTACTCTAGGGCTGGGACTCCTATTTCTTACCTCAAAATTAGTGTTATAATTCTTATTTTCGCTCGGCTGCTGATATCTTGAGACGTGATAAGCATGATTGTAGTTATCTGTTTGATGTTGGTGTCTAATTTCGTATTGTAATGCGATGTCTACCGCATCACTTAATTTGTCGCTTTTACGGGCTTCTATTAAGCTAGAAATTGCATCAGGAACAATTAATTGCTCACAATTAATTTTTAGCTCAATTAATGAACTATGCTCGACTCTTTAACAACCCGACAAACAACAACACCTCTGAGACGCTCTCAATCGTCAGAGGAAATTCTGCCTGAACAATTTGGCAAGCAGAAATGCCAACGACGAGAAACGACTGGCACAACACTGGCTCGATACTGACTCACCCAAAGACGCTTCTCGATCTCTCTCTTTCTGGCTTCTCGGCGGCTGTTTTCCTCGGGGATAAATTAGGGAATAATCCAAAAGAAAACAACTTCACTTCTTTACACACTCTTTATTAATCCCTTTTTTCGGCACGACACTCTAATTCTTTTACACACTCAAATTTTGACAAACTCACGACACACTTTCTCGACAAATCTCTGAATACACTACTCTTTCTACACATCTCGTAGAACAACACTGCTACAAATCTCGTAGGTCACTGACTGCCAAAATGTCGGCGAAAACTAATGACACCTGTTTCTGGCTTTTCTCCACACGTGCTCGTCTTCTTCAACTCTTCTTCTCTCTCGTTCCACTGGCTCTCCTCTCTCTGTCTCTTTCTAACCATCAGCGGCTCTGCCCTCTAGCACTTTCTCTCCTACTAACTAGCCGCGCGACACACATTCACCACTGATAGTGGGTCACACGGCAGTTCCGACTTTATAAATTACCATACCAATTAACGATCACGGTTCAGGGATAATTCCGACAGATGACATGACGATTCAGAATTTCGACAAAATAAAGAACGAAAATTCACATCGTCACAATCCCCTCCCCATGACCGGTACTACTCCCAGTAGGACCGTCATTACCAATGACTAACTACTGTCCGATGTCAATTGAACTTTTTTTTTTATCCTATTTTACTTCACTATACTCACGGCTGTCCTCTCTTTCTTTATGGCACACGGCTCACGAAACTCGGCTCTCCTCTCTACCTCACACGGCTTTCGGCTCTCCTCTCTACTATACTCGGCTCACGTAATTCGGCTCTCGTCTCTACGACACTCGGCTCACGAAATTCGGCTCTTCTCTCTACTATATTCGGCTCACGTAATTCGGCTCTCCTCTCTACTATACTTGGCTTACAAAACTCAGCTCTCCTCTCAAATTTTCTGACTTCAATGCTATCTAACATCTCTGATCTCAATGAAAAAAAAATTTTTTTTTCTTAGGGTTGGGTCAGCTGTGACTCTCACAGCTTCTCCCCTCCCCTGGACTATAGGTACTGGGATCACATCCGTACCTTTAGTCCCACACTCGCTAGCATTGCCTTCAACTACACTTTGACAGAGTAAGCTCTCTTTACTCGGTCGGTTCTGGCACAACTCTCACACAGTTCTCTTTCTCGGCTCTTCTTCTGCCGCTGTCGTGGCCCAAGTGTACAAGGCATCTCTATGCCCTCCAGGCACCGCTGTCCAAGACTGTCCGTATTGCCACACAATTCTGGCAGCTCAAGAAGTTTATTCCGGGTGTTTTGCACACTAGGCATGACTCTACTTGAGTTAGCCTCAGGGGGCATTGTTTAGCGTAATGGCCCTGTTGCTGACATTGAAAACAGATCCTCCTGGGACAATCTCTGGCCCGATGTCCTATAGATTGACACTGAAAACAAACTCCCATAAATTGCTTTGTTGCCGTTTGTGAACCATTTTGTTCTACATTTAGCAAACCAATTGGTTTGGCTCCTCCTGACACATTTCCTGCATACATGGCTAGGAATGCAATTTGCATAGGTCCTGGCAAGATTTGTGGTGGGGGTGAACTGGCTACTTGACTCTGCACTGCTGATTTCTGGGCTGTTGTCATAAGTGTCATGGCATCTACACATACACTGTCTGGCTTCTCTTTTATCCTGGCCTCGTTCGTCTCTTTGCTCTCCTTAGTAGAGTGGTCACTACCACTCGACTCCGACTCCTCCTCTGACGTCGCTGCTTCTGATCTCACCGTTTTCTTGAATCGGCTTTCCTTCACGGCTGCTGCAGGAAAACGCATCTTCTCTTTAGGTGGAGGGGGGTGTACCTCTCGTCTAGGTCTTTGGCTTTTTCGAAGTTCCGTAGAATTTTATCCATCTGGCTGAGAGAATCAAAATATAAGCGGTCCAATTGTCGTCTATATTCCGGCGTAAGTCCTTTGTAGGCGATTTTAGCTTGTTGTTTCTTGTCAAGGGGGCGCTTCATGTGTCCTAAGATTAACCTGAAGCAGGTCAAGTATGGAGATATTTTCTCTCCTTTCCCTTGTGTCCTGGCCCTCAGCTCATCAATCACTTCTTCGTCGTCTACTGTCACCAGATATTCATTCTTGAACGCCCTCTTGAATGATTTCCACGACCTTATCTCTTGGCGGAGACATCTGAACCAACTACTGGCACTTTTCTGCAAGATGATTGGCAGTGCTTGCAATATTTCTTGATCAGAAAATTCCGACCAAGCCTTACAGTCTTCCAAGCGCTCCAAGAATTCTTCGGCACTGTCGTCATCACCAAAGAATTTTAAGTCCCAGTCCTTTAGTGTTTTAATCACCTTGGACCTTCGGCCGGACTTAATTTCTTTGTTTTTCCCCCTACTACTCTGGCATTGACTCAGATCACTCTCAGATTCTGACTCACTTCTAGAGTCATCTAAAATTGATCTCCGGCTTTCCCACTCATTTCTCTTCGGTCTATCGACCCTCTTGTTCTCTCTTTGGCACTCTCTACTCACTCTATCACTAACGCTAAGTCTCTCGCTGTCACTACTTCCTTCATTGCTCTCGTCCTCTCTTCCTCTATTCAGTCTGGTTTCTCTCTCCCTTTTTCTCTGTCCTTCTTCTCTAATCTTACCCAATTTCCTAACATGATCTCTTTTTCTTCCCCCTCTACTACACACACTTCTCTCAGTCTCTCTTCTCACTGGCTCTCCTATCGGCTCTCCATTTCGTGGCACTCTTTGTTGCGTTACACTGTCTTCATTCCCACTACTTCGGCTTGACTGGCTTCTAGGGGCGGGTGTGGGCCTCACTCTATCATTTGTGTGATGTGAGTGTGAGGTCTCGGCTACAGGAGTTTCTGTATGTGGGGACAAGATACGCGATTGTTGGTGATGGGTCAATTGGTACCCGTCACCAATCTCGGCCCTACATTGGCTTTGTTGCAACTCCCACCCCCCTACAGAATACTGGTGATCTATCTTCTCGGCATACTTCATGAGTCTTCTTATTTCTGGCGACAAACCCAACCGCGCGACTGAATCACGCAGGCTCTGAACATTTGGAGCCATTGTGGCTGACGTGATGGTGTGAGGCGATGTCATGACAGTGCTCGTTGTCATACTAAATTGAGCACTGGTAGTGGTGCGAGAAACTGTCGTCATACTGGCTGTTGACATGACTGGTGGTGGGGGTGTGTAATTTGGTGTGGACATAACGTTGGTCGGACTAGGTCTACTGTACGGTGTTCCAATTTCCGTTTTACTTTCCCCACTCCCAAGAGTTTTCCTGTTACAAATACGCTCAAAAATCTGGCTCGCCCCACTGTCCGATTCCTCGTCATCTGCCGATGACATCTGATCACCTCTACGATAATTGACAATTAGAAATTTATCAATTTCTGGCTCTGGGAAGGCTTCCACTACAAAGATTTTATCAGAATTTCCGAGATCATATCTGTCACTAAATGGCACGTAGCTACCGTCGATTTGGGCCACTTTTCCTGGCGCGCGCAAACTTTCTCTTGACAGCTGAAATTCAAATATCCCGGCGCGTCGTTTCTCTCGACCGTCCGGCGCACTACTTACAGTCACGTGACTAATCCGAATTTTATTTCCGGTCTAACATGTGCTTGGCATGAAATTTTAAGAAAATTTTTGTTTTTGCACAAGTTTGTTGGGAATTTTACTCTGAATTTTCTCACGAAACTGGCTTTCGGCAAAAAAAATTGTAATTTGTTGATTTAAATTTTTATCACAGCAGGAATTTTTACAGTCACAAAAAAAATTTTTAAATTCAATGGCAAAGGAACTCTACAATTTTATTTTACACAAATTTTGGCAGTAATTCACTCATAATTTATGAATGAAATAAATTCTGGCATCTGGCAAATGAATTTTTGAAAATTCTGTCAGCTGGTAACATACAATTTTTATGTCTGGCGTTAGCAACAGAAAATTTAAAATTCTGGCAACATATACAGTTTTCTGACACTAGCAAGTAACAAAATTTGAATCTTCTGGCTATTGACAAAATAAACTTTGGCTCTGGCTAAATTAAAGATTCAAATTTCTGGCACACTTGCACTAAAATCTGGCTCACAATTAAATTTCAGTCGTGTCTCGGTTCGAGCTTGGCCCCACGTTGGGCGCCAAATTTTGTGACGTATGATTTTAACTAATTTTATTTTAGTATAAATTTCTGCTTAACGTCAAGCAAAATCTGACGCTTTCAACAATAAAAATAATATGAAATTTAATTTAATAAATTTCGCCGTCAGGCGCCAATTAATTTTTAAGCTCAATTAATAAACTACTCGACTCTTTAACAACAACCCGACAAACAACAACACCTCTGAGACGCTCTCAATCGTCAGAGGAAATTCTGCCTGAACAAATTGGCAAGCAGAAATGCCAACGACGAGACACGACTGTTACTACACTGGCACGATACTGACTCACCCCAACGACGCTTCTCAATTTCTTCTTTCTCCTGGCTTCTTGGCGGCTGTATTTTTCTATAACCCTTCTGAAAACAATTCGTTTACTTTAAACTTTTGCAGTTCGGACTAAAACTTTTTAAAATTTAAAATTTTTATTTCTGTCAGAAATGGATTTTTTGGAGAATGTGATTTTAGTTTTTGGCTACAATTTTATCATTAATTTTGATGTGTAATGCAAGAAAGCTCTAAATTGACATAATGGTGTATTGGGCATTATAGTTTATAAATTAAAAAATTATTTACTAAACAAATAATTTTCTAAGCTCAGATCCGGTAATTTAAGTTTCATGTCTTCAAACTATATATTACGTATACGTGCTTTAAGTTGTAGGCTCTAACGCTGTTCTTGAATTTTCCTATAACCCTTCTGAAAACAGTTTATTTAGTTTAAACTTTTGCAGTTCGAGCCAAAACTTTTTAAAAATTATAATTTTTATTTCTGTCAGAAATTGATTTATTAAAGAATGTAATTTTCACTTCTTACTATATTTTTATAATTAATTTTGATGTTTGATGCAAGAAAGCTCTAAATTAACATAATGGTGTTTTGGGCATTATAGTTTATAAATTGAAAAAATTGCTTACTAAACAAATAATTTTTTAAGCTCCAATCCTGTAATTTAAGTTTTATGTCCCCAAACTACATGTCACGTATACGTCCTTTAAGTTGTAGGCTCTAACGCTGTTCTTGAATTTTTCTATATCCCTTCTAAATACAATATATTTAGTTTAAACTTTTGCAGTTTAGACTAAAACTTTTTAAAATTTATAATTTTTATTTCTGTGAGAAATGGATTTATTAGAGAATGTAATTTTCTTTTCTAACTATATTTTTATCATTAATTTTGATGTTTGATGCAAGAAAGCTCTAAATTGACATAATGGTGTTTTAGGCATTATAGTTTACAAATTAAAAAATTATTTACTAAACAAATAAGTTTTTAAGCTCCAATCCTGTAATTTAAGTTTTATGTCCCCAAACTATATATCACGAATACGTCTTTTAAGTATTTGGCTCTAACGCTGTTCTTGAATTTTTCTATAACCCTTTTAAATAAAATTTATTTAGTTTAAACTTTTGCAGCTCAGACTAAAACTTTTTAAAATTTATAATTTTTATTTCTGGCAGAAATGGATTTATTAGAGAATGTAATTTTCACTTCTACCTATATTTTTATCATTAATTTTGACGTTTGATGCAAGAAAGTTCTAAATTGACATAATGGTGTTTTAGGCACTATAGTTTACAAATTAAAAAATTATTTACTAAACAAATAAGTTTTTAAGCTCTAATCCTGTAATTTAAGTTTCCTGTCCCTAAACTATATATTACGTATACGTCCTTCAAGTGTTAGGCTCTAAAGCTTTTCTTAAATTTTTCTATAAGCCTTCTGAAAACAATTCGTTTAGTTTAAAATTTTGTAGTTCGGACCAAAACTTTTTAAAATTTATAATTTTTATTTCTGGCAGAAATGGATTTTTTTTGACAATGTAATTTTAGTTTTTGGCTATAATTTTATCATTAATTTTGATGTTTTATGCAAGAAAGCTACACTGAAAAACTGTTGGTAGAACAGTTCCGCTATTGACTGTTGTGCTGCGCTACTTAACTTTAAACTCACAGCTCTATAAAAATTAGGCGAGTTGCTCTTCTTAACTTGACTACCAATGGCGTTGGCGAGCGGCTGCTTAACAAAAAGGTCAGCAGCTCTATCAAAAAGGAGAGTTGCTCGCCCAAAAAGGAGAGTAACTCGTCCAAAAATAAAGTGAGCTGTGCGTTTCTTTTTAACGCAGCAGTTTACCGCATTGGGCGAACAGCTCTACCAACAGTTTTTCAGTGTATAAATTGACCTAAATTTTTTTTGGGCATTATAGTTTATAAATTAAAAAATTATTTACTAAACAAATAATTTTCTAAGCTCAGATCCAGTAATTTAAGTTTCATGTCCCCAAACTATATATTACGTATACGTCCTTCAAGTGTTAGGCTCTAACGCTGTTCTTGAATTTTTCTATAACCCTTCTAAATACAATTTATTTAGTTTAAACTTTTGCAGTTCAGACTAAAACTTTTTAAAATTTATAATTTTTATTTCTGTCAGAAATGGATTTATTAGAGAATGTAATTTTCACTTCTAACTATATTTTTATCATTAATTTTGATGTTTGATGCAAGAAAGCTCTAAATTGACATAATGGTGTTTTAGGCATTATAGTTTACAAATTAAAAAATTATTTACTAAACAAATAAGTTTTTAAGCTCCTATCCTGTAATTTAAGTTTTATGTCCTTAAACTACATGTCACGTATACGTCCTTTAAGTTGTAGGCTCTAACGCTGTTCTTGAATTTTTCTATATCCCTTCTAAAAACAATTTATTTAGTTTAAAATTTTGCAGTTCGGACTAAAACTATTTAAAATTTATAATTTTTATTTCTGTCAGAAAAGGACTTTTGGAGAATGTAATTTTAGTTTTTGGCTACAATTTTATCATTAATTTTGATGATTGATGCAGGAAAGCTCTAAATTGACATAATGGTGTTTTGCGCATTATGTTTATAAATAAGATCAGACTTTTGTCTGTACATTGCATAGAATTTGAAATTTCATGTTTAGTTTTTCTATTCGAGTAGTAAGAATTTCAAAAATGACAATAAAAAAAATTATGTATGTATGTATGTATGTATGTATGTATGTATGTATGTATGTATGTATGTATGTATGTATGTATGTATGTCTGTGTGTATGTATGTATGTCTGTACGCAATATTTTGTCCGGGATAAACACAAAGACTACTTGACCGATTAAAACGAAACTTTACAGTCTCTTTGGTCTTAGTCTAACTGAAATTTATAGCCATATCCGATTGAAAAATATTAAGCTGAACGATAGTTATAGCTTTTTTCACAAAATTCAAAAATCAAAAAATGCCAATTTTTTTATTTTTTGTCAAATTTATGTGACACTTTCTGTAGCTACTTTTTAATACAAATACAACTAATTTTCACTATAAAAATAAAATATAAATAATATATATCCGAATTTTTAAGCCAAAATCATATTTTTGATTTTCGACAAAATTTTTAATTAATTTTTTTTGTTGAATATTGTTTAATTTTTTATTAAGTTGGTAGTGATATCGATTGATGTTTTTAAATTTTTAATTACATTCATTACATTTATTTTATTAAAGAGTTTATAGTCATGAATTTGATGTCGATTACAAATTTTCTAAAATCAATTAACGTTAGAGTTTGCAAACAATTTCTATATTGATATTTTCAGGTTTTAAGTTTGAAAATTTCATAGTATGTATTGAATTTATGTTCAATATAAAGGGTATACAGTAAAAGTATCAATAATACTGAAATTTGACTTCAGCGGGCACTGGGACACAGAAAGTCCTTAAGATGCCATTAGGAAAAATTGGGATTTATGAATCAAAATTTTCTTTTTTTTAAATTAAGAAATGTTTTAGAAATGACTTTGAAAATAAATAACAAATTCCTATTTATGAATTAAAATTGTTCTTCTTGAATTTTAGAAATGTTTGGGGTATGTTGTTGCTTTCCAAAATTCTATCCGGGCATTACGCAAAAACGGGTAAAATGTAAAATCCCATGTGGAAATTTTTAATAGGGATATGGAAAAATTATACCAATAAATTATTATTATTAATAATTAATAATTAATAATAATTAATTAATTAATTATTATTATTAATTATACGGTTTTACATAGATTTAGCAGTCAAATTAAATTCCCAATTGGTAGACACATGTTTAAATATATTAGTAGAAACTAAAACCCGTCGAAGACGGGTACGACAGCTATTAGTTTATAAATTAAATAACTACTTAGTAAACAAATAATTTTTTAAGCTCTAATCTGTTAATTTAAGTTTCATGTCCACTAACTATTTATTACGTATACGTCCTTCAAGTGTTAGGCTCTAACGCTGTTCTTGAATTTTTCTATAACCCTTCTGAATACAATTTATTTAGATTAAAATTTTGCAGTTCAGACCAAAGTTTTTAAAATTTATAATTTTTATTTCTGGCAGAAATTGATTTTTTTAGACAATGTAATTTTAGTTTTTGGCTATAATTTTATCATTAATTTTAATGTTTGATGCATGAAAGCTCTACATTGACATAATGGTGTTTTGGGCATTATAGTTTATAAATTAAAAAATAATTTACTAAACAAATAATTTTTTAAGCTCAAATCCTGTAATTTAAGTTTCATGTCCCCAAACTATACAGTAAGAAAAGCTATCCGTCAGTCATAGGAAAGTATGGGAATCGCATAAGTCTGTCTCACTCCCACTCATGGGATATGACTGACGTGGTAGGTTTTCGTACTGTATATCACGTATACGTTCTTCAAGCGTTATGCTCTAACGCTGTTCTTGAATTTTTCTATAACCCTTCTGAATACAATTTATTTAGTTTAAACTTTTGCAGTTCGGACTAAAACTTTTTAAAATTTATAATTTTTATTTCTGGCAGAAAAAATAAAAAAAAGTTAGAGATTAAAAAGCCTACATTACTTTTCTTTTATTTTTTCAAATTTTTAATTTTTTTAAATGGTTTTTTAGTTTTTTATTTAAACTGATTTTTAATTGACTAATAGGAAATCGCATTGACATTGGAAAAATTTGAATACATTTTTATTAACAGACATTTATTGCCTGTTACCGTAAAGGAATGACTGGAAATACAATATTTGAGATAAATTCGGTAAGAGAATATTCCCAAGGAACTCCCTTCTTAGTAGTTGATTTTCATAAAATTCTTAAGAAATAAGCGTAAAATTTGAGGAAATTTCCTAGGAATGAATTTTTTACAAAATTTTCTGGGAATTAAATTCAAAGAAATTCACGAAAATTTTTCAGGAATTTTTTGTGTGATCAGCGCCACAAAAAACCCAGAGTAACAATCTTCATGCAAATTGATCAGATTAAAAAAATTCGTAAGCCATATTAAATCCGCCATATTGAATTTTTAAAATCTAACTTCAGATTCGTAATCGACGACAACGAATTCAGAGAAGGTACCCCATGTGAGCAGGCCGGAAACGGGAAATCTCACCATCGGCCCCAGGACTGATGCTCAAATGCGCGCGGATTGTGGGGGCGCACAATTTCTTGCAGTACCACGTGTGATCGTGGAAAGGTTAGAACCACAGAACATCGTGGAAAAAGAAAGAAGGAGAAAAGGAAGCGCGTCGAGCCTTCTGAGTGTGTCAAGTTGCAGTAGCGGAAAGACCTACGCAGCGCTATCCACTCGGAAGTGGACGACGAGGCAATAGAAGAGAGTCGCGAGATATGCTTGCGGCTCAGAAAGGAGTAGGCGAGTTGTCTCGACAAATTGGAGTTGGAGGTCGCAAAGATGATGGAGTCTTGCGACATTCAGAGGGGCGTCAAGAAGACGGTAAAAGATGGACTTAAAGTCATCGAAGTCCTGCTGAAAGAAGCAAAAGCAAAGCATGTCGCGGCCGATGAGTCGGACGTCGATTTGGCATGCGTTCTGAGCGGTGCTGAGTGTAACCGCAAGGACCGTAAGGAAGAGAGAGAGAGCGTTCATATAGGCGTAATCTCAAAAGCATCATAAGAGATGCTCAGAAACGGAAGAGAGAGGGTGACAGTCCAGAAGAGACTCGAACCAAAACCGATAAGAAGAAGAAGGAGGAAGCTCCTCCAATGGAAACGGAAGTACCAGATCCAAAGATTCCTCAATTGGAAAGAATTGGGTCAAAAAGATCCACAGTTCTAATCCGAGTCGGTCAAGGATTGACGTATGCTGACGTTCTAGGTAAGCTTCGCAAAGAGGTTAACCCGGAGGACAGCCATACGAGAATAGTAGCAGCAAAAGCTACAAACAAGGGAGACCTTCTGATTAAGTTCAGAGGAGACTCCGACAAGGACGCTTTCACCGCCGAGGTCACCAAAGCGGTTGGAAGCATGGGTAAGGTGCAGTCATTGGATCGAAGAGTTACACTCGAGATCCGTGATTTGGATTGCCTTACCCAAGAATCTGAGGTGCAACAAGTGTTGTCTTAAGCAATGGGTAAGCCAGGAAACAGAAGAGTGACGGTCTTAGGATCTAACCGCCGAGGGATGAAGCTCGCGGTTGTAGTCACCAATCTGGAAGAGGCGAACAGGCTGGAGAAATTGGGACACGTAAAAATTGGTTTTATGTGTTGCCCAATCAAAAGAAGAGTAATGGTCGTCCGGTGTCATCGATGCCTGGGATACGGCCATATTGAAGCCAAATGCCAGAAGGAGGACAGATCGGCTGCGTGCTTTAAGTGCGGTGAGGCCGGTCACAGATTCTCCAACTGCAAAAAGAACGAAAGCACTGAAAAGTTTGGCAATAAGGTGTCAACCACCCATATTGCAGGCAGCGGAGGATGCGGAGTCTTCAGGTCGTCCCTTGAGGAGGCGAAGAAGACTCTTGCAAGGACTAAAAGTAAATGAGAAGTGTTAAAAGGAGCGAATAGTTTTTAATTGTTTATTTTATTTACTTTGATTATTTTTTGTAGTTTTTATACTGTCCTTTTTACATTTTATTTTTAATAGATTAATTTTTGTTTTTATGTCCGTTTACAATTTTATCTTTTAACCTTTTAATCTTTTTAATACTTTTTAACATTTGTTCCTTTATTTTTTGACATTGGAATAGTTTTTAATTTTAACTATTGACGCAGAAGAACCGCAGAGAGAGAACAAAGTCGCATGAGCGACAGAGTCGGAGCGCCACCCTCGAAGGCTAAAGTATTGCGACAGTTCCGAGGGTGGATAAAGGGCTCCAAAAGAAGGGTTACGGGTTTTAGTGGGTCGGGGCTGGCAGTAGGTCGCCAGTTTATTAAATTTTATTATTTTACTTATTTTATCTTTCCTTATCTTTTTTTTATTATACCAACCCCACATAACCTTGGAATGCGGAGTCCAAGGTATCTGTATGCAGAATTCCCAAAAGTCCCTAAGCGAAAAAAAAGCCATATTGAATCCGCCATATTGAATTTTTAAAATCTAACTTAAGATTCGTAATCGGCGACAACGAAAACCCCCGAGTAACAAGTTTCAAGTGAATTCATTAAATTTTTTAAAAAATTTCCGCCATTTTGAATTTTAAAAAACTGCTACTCGGCATTTGAAAGTATTCCTTTTTAACTTAATTTTAAGCTTATAGCTATTTTTGGAGAGCAGTGGGTTCCGTTGACAAAGAATGCCTTTTTTATAAATGTTTTAAAGCATTAGAAAAAAAAGTATTTTTTTTAATTTTCATCTTAAAAATCGCCTAAGTTTGTAATTTTCAATATATTTTGTATTCCACGGACTATTTCATTCTTATTTTATACTAGCCCTCTTTTAAAACAATTGCGCATAATGGAAAAAATAAAATCTTTTGAAAATCAATTTCTTTTTCAAGAAGGAGACATTCTTTTCTATTTAAACTTCTTGAGGATTTATTGGTACTCATATGTACAACTAACCATAAAAATTACATTTGGCATTATTTTTGTTTTCTCGAAGAAAAACAATTATTGTCCATTATTTATTAAAAAACAATAAAATCTTGTACCTATGTTTCTAAAGATTTCTAGTTGACCTTTGGTTCATTTTTTATTTTGTATGTAAAAATATGTCGAGGGTGATCGGGAGAGGGTGCCTGTAACCTTGAGATGAATACGCCAGTCATGACAAATTCCAAGGCATAGCGTCGATTGACTCTTTTATGTCAGTCATTTTCAATGGGATGGTCGCCATTCGTAATGTTCCCGAACACGCGTGTGATACCAAGTGATAATTGTAGTATTATTTTCAATTATTTTTTCCAATAGTGTTGAATTTATAAGTGCGAGAATTTTCTTAAAAACTTTGGATTTCCTTCAGCTAAAAATTTAATTAATAATAAATTTAAATAATTATAATATATATTTAAAAAAGAATTAAAATAACTTAGAATTTGTGCACTTTATTCGTAAAGTTGCAAAAAAGAAATAACCCTACAGTACCGTCCGCAATTGTCAGTCCACCCATTTTTAAAGGAATGACAAAAATTTTTTAACATAAAATTCATGAAAACTAAAATTTTTTTTGGTTTATATTTTGAAAGACGATAAAATTTTGAAAAGAATAAGACCTTACAGAAGTCATTTGGCCAAAATTTGTAGAAGATATTCCTAAAAATCGTCATTTTCAATGTTTTACAAAAATTTAAATAACTTCTAAAATAATGAACGCTTTTTAATAATCTTAGGCTTATTTTAAAGGTCTTTTTCTACGGAATAAGAATTACTTATAGGCATTAACCTGTCATTTTTAACTTGGAATAAGCATGACGTCAAAATTAGACAAAAAAATTGGAAAAATTTGAAATCAATTTTTTGTACTAAAAACTATTCTAGAACATATATAAAACATGATATGGTGTAGATTTTTCAAGAAAATTTAATAAAAATATATGTTTGAGTTTCAAAAATTATTTTTCTTTTAATAATATTATTTCAAATTTTTTGAATTTTTTTGTCCAACTTTGACGTCATGCTTACTCCAAGTTAAAAATTACAGGTTAATGCCTATAAGTAATTCTTATTCTGTAGAAAATGGTCTTTAAAATAAGCCTAAGATTATTAAAAAGCGTTCATTATTTTAGAAGTTATTCAAATTTTTGTAAAACATTGAAAATGACGATTTTTAAGAATATCTTCTACAAATTTTGGCCAAATGACTTCTGTAAGGTCTTATTCTTTTTAAAATTTTATCGTCTTTCAAAATAAAAAACAAAAAAAATTTACTTTTTATGAATTTTATGTTA
Source organism: Leptopilina heterotoma (assembly GCF_015476425.1). Taxonomy (NCBI): domain Eukaryota; kingdom Metazoa; phylum Arthropoda; class Insecta; order Hymenoptera; family Figitidae; genus Leptopilina; species Leptopilina heterotoma. The sequence continues at coordinate 281,292 of NW_025111163.1, forward strand.
AAAAATTTTTGTCATTCCTTTGAAAATGGGTGGACTGACAATTTCGGACGGTACTGTATATCAGGTAAATATCTTCAGTTATAAGATATTATTTGTGATAAAGAGATTCTTTTATATTACGAAAATTGACTTCACTTTCAGAGAATTTTAAAACCGTTGTCATGTGTAAAATTTTTTCAGGTGAAATCGAACGAAGTAAATTATGACAAGCATAATTATTGAGACTACTTATATTTTAGTTATTATAATTATTTTCAAACATTATTGGCATTTTTTAATTTATAATTTTTGTACGCGAGTTAGCGGGAATGCTCGGGTAAGGGTGCTGGTAACCTTAGAGGGAGTTGAACACTCCATTACAAATTCAAAATAATGTAAAATAATAACGCCACCTATTTCCTCCTTCAGAGTGTCATTGTAATGTTAACCCTTTCTATGTTATTTTCATTGGGATGGTCGCTGTTACGACCCGAGCTAAGGTTAGGTTAATTTACTAATTTATTAGTAAAATGGAGACAAGTTGCTGATTAGTCAAGTTGGTAAGACTTGACATTTATTTTTAAGTGTGGATTTGTTTGACTTTAAAGAAACTGCGGGTTTCCGTTAAATAAATTATATGCTTATTCCTCTTTATGTAATTATTTATTAACAACAATTGATTTAAAATATTACAATTACTTACAATTTTGAAGTGAAGTAGGATTTAACAGTTTATGAGCTGCAACCAGCTATGCTTCGCTGCTTACAGGGATGATTTATGATCTTTTATTTTCAGTTCGTATTTTAGCACTTTTAAAGCACTAAGACGACTATTTTAATAGTTTATTCACAGATTCTAAGTGTTATTTCGAACACCGTACCTTAATACAAAAGAAAACTTGTTTTCTTAATGTTTTGAAATAACTTGCACCAATTTAATTAAAATTAGAAAGAAAATAGTGAATAAAACTATTTTAGTGATACGACGATTGTATTAAAGATGATTGTTAATTATTAGTGCTAATTACTTCTTTAATGAAGAAGACAAGCTTTCTTTTAATAAACACCGCGATTAACAACTTAATTTAAACGATCGAAGGGCCGACTCACGACACTGTTCGGGCAGAAGCTCACCGGAGTATTTGACGACCGTTAACAATTAGACAGGGGTTTATATAGTGCAAAAATAGCTTACTCGATTGGGGATGAGACTTGAAAAAGTCACGTAGTCTTACAGATTCCCAGAAAGCAAGCCGTCTAGCCGATTCATAGAAATCTTGCATTTCATATCATTTTTCGCTAATTACAGATATTTGTGTTCACTTTCATGCATTTTGCTGATTTGTTATAGATGAGCAATATGACACTCGTTTTTACAATTAGTTGTGCATTTCTATGTTTCGTCTATTTATTTCTTGCATTCTAAACGATTTCTAAAAGTCACGTATTCTATATCATTTTTCGTTAATTATAGTTATTGGTATTATTTTTCATAAGCTTTATTAACATTGTCATAGACAAGTAATATGACACTCGCTTTATTAATTAATTAGTCATGCATTTTATGCTCATTTTCTATGTTACATATAAGGTACGAACAATATTTGAATCTTGAGTCTAGTGTTTAATTTGAGAAGCTTCATATAGTCATATCACTTGTCGCGACTTATGATAAGCGTACGACGGAAGATTAATTACCATGAGTGTAGATAATTAACCGACTGCTACTCACTTATCATATATAGTTCTAGATCACGGTCGATTCGTAATACAATTATCTCAAATGGTAACTTATTTACACACAACTTATTACTTTATCATGCCTGCATTTACAAACTATATATATATACTCATGCCTTTTATAATTTAAGCAATTATTTACTTCAATTTATAATATTAAAAGAATGTAATTACACTTAATGTCTATTTTGGACTTTTTATATCTTGTTTAATTAAATTAAAAATAACGATAAGAAAATTTTAAGAAAAGTTATATCTAGGGATGTAACAGTCCTCCCTCCTTAAATTATTCATTGTCCCGATGAATTTTTTGAATTTTTAATATTTTTACAAGGTTTGGAAATTTTACAATGGAATTTCTAATTTATTTAACATGGTGACATAAAAGTGTTTAGTGTAACGCGATATGTTCATGTTTTCTGAAATAGTGCAATGTGTTTGTGAAGTGTTTAGTCTGGAGACGTGACATGTAACTTTTATCCGTTTTTCTGAGGTAAGTATTTTTGATCCTTTTTGAACTTTGTTCTTTCTCCTTCCATGGTTTGTAAATTTTGTGTAAGATCATCAATTTTTGATCACGTAGACATGTGTTTCTTCCTAAGAGACGTCTTTTAGCCCTCAGTCAGTCCGTTAAAAGTGATCATTATGGAACAATCGTGCTCTTCTTCCAGTGACACCGTAATTTTTAGGGTTCCGTACCCGGTAGGAACCCTATTGGAACGGTTACAAAAATGACCATGTACCCCCCCCTAGAACTTACAGTTTTACACCTAGAGAGCTAAAAATTGGTACACGTATGTATTTTCACGCGTAGATTACAGGAAAAATATAGCGAACGTTTTTGGGATTGATCTTCATAGAGTTTTCGACGAAAAACATCAAATTTTGGCCATTTTTCGCAAAAAAAGGCATGTACCCCCCCCCCTAGCGCTAACAGTTTTTTTACCTAGTAAGTTGAAAATTGGTATGCATATGTATTTTCAAAAATGGATTAAAGGAAAAATATAGCGAACACATTTAGTATTCATCTTCATTCTGTTTTTATCAAAAAAGTCAAAAATTTTGAAAATTTCGAAAAAAATCCATGTACCCCCCCCTGGCGCCTACATTTTTTTACCTGGAAAGCTGAAAATTGGCATACTTATTCGTTTTTACGCATAGATTACAGGAAAAATATAGCGGAAGTGATTAGAATTTATTTTCATGGTGTTTTCATCGAAAAACTAAAATATCTTTTTGCAAGCTCGAAAATACTTTAACCCTTGCTGGTTCTCTCAATTCTTAATCTAGAGGACTGGCGTTATACATTTTTATTTGCTTTTTCGTGCAGATTCCAACAAACATACAGAAAAAATTATTGGAATTCATCTTCATATTTTTTTTTGCAAAAAACTAAAAAAAATTTTCGTTTTAAAAAAAAAAGTGTGTACCCCCCCCTTGGTTTTCAAAATTCTTTGCCTATTTGACTGCAGTTTTGCTTATTTTATGTATTTTCGTGTGTAGATTTTAGGAAAAATATAGCGAACATGATTGGATTTGATCTTCATATTTTTTTCAGCGAAAAACTCAAAGTTTTTAAAAATTTCGTCAAAAAAGCGTGTATTTCACTCTAGCGCTCACAGTTTTTTACCTAGAGAGCTGAAAATTGTTACACTTTTGTATTTTCACGTGTAGATTACAGGAAAAATATAGTGGAAATGATTAGAATTGATCTTCATTGCGTTTTGAGCGAAAACCTAAATTTTTTTTTTCAATTTTCGATAATAATTATACCTGTGCTAGTTCTCTTAATTCTTAGTCTAGTGGACAGGCGTTATACATTTTTATTTATTTTTTCGTGTAGATTTCAACAAACATACAGAAAAAATTATCAGAGTTCATCTTCATTTTTTTTTTTGCGAGAAACTAAAAATTTTTTTCGTTTTGGAAAAAAAAGTGTGTACCCTCCCCTTGGTTTTCACAATTCTTGGCCTATTGGACTACAGTTTTGCTTATATTATGTATTTTCATGTGTAGATTTCAGGAAAAAAAACACCGAACATGATTGGATTTTATCTTCATATTTTTTTTAGCGAGAAACTCAAAGTTTTTAAAAATTTCGTCAAAAATGCGTGTTTTTTACCCTAGCGCCCTAGTGCCTATATGCTAGTTCTCTCAATTCTTAGTCTAGTGGACTGGCGTTATACATTTTTATTTATTTTTTCGTGTAGATTTCAACAAACATACAGAAAAAATTATTGGAGTTCATCTTCATATTTTTTTGCGAAAAACTAAAATTTTTTAAAAATTTCGTCAAAAAAGCGTGTTTTTTACCCTAGCGCCAAAAGTTTTTTATCTGAAGAGATGAAAATTAGTTATTGATTTATTTTCACCTGTAGATTACAGAAAAAATACAGCGAAAAATATTGAAGTTGATCTTTATATTTTTTTCAGCAAAAAAGTAGAAGTTTTAAACGAAGGTACGGAACCCTCGGTTTTAGTACGAGTTCTACTCGCACTTGTCCGGTTTTTTATGATGAACGCAAGGAAACAATAACTTCTTCTGAAACGACAGAAGTTATTAATACTTCAGGTGAGTGTTATTTAATTTGTAGTTGAGAAAAATTTTTTGCTTTTTGTTTTGTTTTTTTATTAAATAACTCAACAATGAATTGTAACGTTTAATTAGTAGATCATATTTCATGCTTTGAAGGAGTTGATTTTAATCAAATTAGTTCGATATTTAAACTTGATTCGTTTGTTTCAGATGAAGTGGTTGCCAGACCGACTAATTTCATTCAGTTTTTGTATAAAATAAATGCATTGTCCGTTTTTCTTGTGCATAATTTACAAATAATGAAGAATATTGAAGAGCTCGGTTTAACCGATTTCAAACGAAAGAGAGGTCGGCCTAGTAAAGATGCAAAAAGGCGTTTTGCAAATTTGAAATGGATTCGTGATGCTCAATTTAAAAGGGCGAAAGAAGACAGCATAGAGGATGCTCATGAGTTAAATCGTAGCATTTCAAGTTATATGTGGGAAGTTCCGGAGTTTTTTGATTTCTTGGAGAACACAACGAAGTAATTGTTTTAATTTGATTGCTTCATTTTCTTGTTAATTTGTATTCATTGTTTTAATTCTTATTGTTCTATTTTATTTTGTTACAGTTCGACAGTGTCTCGTCTGAGAATATGTTCTTGTGGGCGTGTTTATCCAGTCGAATATCCTCATGGACGTTGTCTTTGTGGAGAATCTCTTGAAGAATTGCCAGAACAGTGAAATTGTATTGTGTTTTATCTTATATATATATTATAAAAATTTTAATTAAAGAAGAATTTAAAATTAAATCAAATTGAAATTAAAAATGAAATTAATAAAAATAGATTGTATTCTCTGGTAAAATAAATTAATAACTTGAATTATTTGAATTTTTATTAATATATTTGATGTCACCTTGTTTTGATTGTCCAGCACAATTATATCGTTAATTTATATCAAGATTATTCTTGTAGAATTTAAACAAAATGAGTTATTTTAATATATGCAAATTCCTACTGTAGGAAATGTGATAATAAGTACTTGATTATAATAGTTCTTATTTTCGTTATTAAAACATTTTGATGTAAATTTTTGCATAATTATTTCATTAAAATAAAATGGTCCTTAATTATGATCTGTTTGAGTTTATTTTTTAGTTTAAAGTGGTGTTATGTTCTGTTCTTTGTAGAGGATTTCGTAATCCATATATCCTATCCTATTTTAAATTGAATTTACAGGTTTATAAAGTGACGCACTGAATGTTATGGTCGATACATAGTCGCTGTCGGTGCACATACAGTGACGTGAGTCGTTGCTACGCAAGGCGGAGATGGAGACAGAGTTTGCGCGTCGCATCGTGTCTTGCGCTACACGATCGATGCTACGGTCGATTTACAGTATGGATGGCGCGCACACAGCAGACGGAGCCGTTGCTACGTAATGCGGAGAGAGAGACAGAGTATGCGCGACGCCTCGTGTCTCGCGCTACACGATCGATGATATACGCATGACGTCGGAGGTGGTACGCGTGCAGTAGTATAGTCATTGCTACGTAAAGCGGAGAGAGAGACAGAGCATAGCCGTGTTGCAGGATCTCGCGCGCTAGAGAATCGATAGTTGCTGTCGATTTACAGTGGATGTTTTCGTTAGGTTTTAAAACAAAATTTTTGCAGATTTTGTGGCTAATCCTCCCTCCTTAGAACTTTCATTGTCCCCAATGGTTGATTTAAACATGGGATGGGTTGTTTGATCGACGTCTTCGCATAGATATTACTTTATAGCAAACATATAGATTTTTAATAACTATTATTGCTAATAATAATAGTAGTAATTTAAATGCGACAGAAATGTAGTCCATTGCTTCTGATATGGAACCCAGGATTGGAATATTCATCTGTGGAGTGAATTTTGCAATTAACATTTTGTATTTTTAAGTAATATTATATAGGGAATTTTGATTTTAAATTTTCTAGGGATTTTTATTTTTTATGGTTATATATTGATTTAAAGTATTTATTTGTTATTTATATTGGATTTTGATGTTAATTATTGTTATCGTGATGTAATTTGTGGTATATATATATATATATATATTATTAGTGGGTATTATCGATTAAGATCTCGAACAACGATATATCGATCATTACTATTTTTCGAGTTTCTTAATAAAATTAGTGTTTTTATCAATAAACTATATTAATATCAATTGTTAATTTATTTTATTATTATTTATCTTATTTTAATGATAATTAATGGAAATTTATTTATTTATTTATTTTTTTGATTGTTTTTATAATATAGTGGAATTTTAAAGTTAACTAATAATAATATCGATATATCGATAGAGAATCTCGAATGATATATCGATCGAGGTATCGTTCGATAATCATTCGAATTTTAGCATTTTTCGATTATATATTGTGTCTTATTGTTAATTTTTAGATTATAATTTATTTATTATGGAAATTTTATAGTGAGAATTTAAAAAAAAGAGGAAAGAAGAAGGCAACCTCCAAATCCTCTTCCTTCATTTTCTTTCGTCTTTCTTTTAATAATTTTATTTTATTTATTTTATATATTTGTGTTGTAATTACATTTTTAACCTAGTTTAATATATACATATATATAATGTGAATATTTTTATTGGTTATTATAGTTTTAATTTTTATTTGTTTATAATAACATAAGTATAGTATTATTATTTAATTTGTACATTAACTTAATTTTTAATTATTATTTATTTAGCTTTATTTATATATATGTATGTATATATTATAGATTATTTGCCATTCTTTGTCGTGATTTTTATGTTAATTAAAAAAGGCTTCTGGAGAATCCCAGGAATCGTCTTTCTTTTGTTCTAGATTTGAGGATTCTGGAATATCCCAGTTTTCGGTAATAATTTGAGTGTTGTTTGGATTATCAATTGGTGTTCCTGGGATTTCCCAGAATTTGTCATTATTAATTTTGTTTTGGTCAGTTTGTGACATTAATTTTTTATTTCTAATAGGCCCTGTGCAATGAAGTTTTGTGTGACCCCTTAGGAAGCAAAATTCGCAGCAATTTGTCCATTTAAATAGTTTTATTTTTAATATTGTTGGTTCTTCCTTAGACATCACAAAAGTTAATGCTTTTTCGTTTGACTCTCTTTCTTGCTCACTGAAATAGTATGTTTTGTTTAATAATTTTAGAATTTGTCTAGCAGTATCATGTTCACCATCTTTAATCTTTCTTTCATTACGGGATCTTGTGACAAAAATATTGTCATGAATTAAATCTTTTACTATACATTTAATATCATATCTTCGATTATTTGGGGGGCCTGATACAGATTCAACGGAGTAAAGTGGTTTGGTTAAATTGTATTCCGCAGTGAATTCTTCAAGAATTCCTTTTGGGAATTCTAACTGATCAATATTTCCTTTAGGAAATATGGTTATAGCGATGAGCTCTCCTTGTAGGGGAGGTGTTTTGAGGACCATTTCAGCCATCTAAAAACATAAAATTGTGTTATTATACTTATTCATAAGCAAGTTTTAGTTTGTCTATGTGTTTTTGAAACCTTTGACCTTCGTTAGTGGTTAAAATGGCAGTATGTTTGTCTAAGAGATCCACAATTTCGTATGGCCCGTGATAATATGGCTCAAATTTGCTCTTTTTAACTTCTCTTAGGACGTAAGCCTCATCTCCTACTTTTCCCAAAAAGGGCTTTACCTTTTTATCGTAGTTTTGTTTAGATTTAAGCTTAGATTGTATGAGGTTTTTCGCGGCAATGTTTTTTATTTCTGTTAGTCTTGATATTAATTCTACTAAATATGAACCGTAAGTTTCTAGTTTTTCTTCTGAAGGGAAGGAACTAGGGGTTCGGCCTGTTTTTCCGAAAATTAATTCGAAAGGAGTGAAGTTCGTGGCTTCGTGAACCGATGTGTTATAAGCAAACATACAAAATGGTAGTAATTTGTCCCAATCGTCGTAATTTTCAGAATATTGTTTTAGAAAATCTACAAGAACTATGTGGCTTCTTTCTAAACTGCCGTTTGTTTGAGGTCTGTATCCTGAGGTTGTAACTTGTTGAACACCAAAGATCTTAGATAGTTTCCTCATGAGTTTACTTATAAATCCTCCTCCTTTATCAGTTAAAATTGTTTTTGGGGCTCCATATTTGGAATATAATTCTGTAGCTACAGCATGTGCTATTGTTGTAGTTGAAATATCTGGAATTGCTACTGCAATACAATATTTTAATAAATGGTCTTGCATGGTAAGTATGTGGCAATTACCATCAGGAGTCGTAGGAAGTTTTCCTACTGTATCCAAGGATACTTTATCAAAGGCGTCTAGTGGAGTGTCCGTAATTAGCATTGGTTCTCTTGTTTTTACTCAAACAAGTTTTTGTTCTTGACAAGTTGGACATTTTCTTATGAATTCGGTTACTTGGTCTTTGAGACCGGTCCAGAAGAACTTTTTACGTATTCTTCGATAGGTTTTTGTGACTCCTTTATGTCCTCCTATTTTGCTGTTATGGTATTCTTTGATAATATCCCCTCGAATTTCTTCTTTTGGAATTGTAACCTGACCATAACATATAGTGACTTTTATGGCGCTATTTTGGAAAATTGTATCTATTATTTGTAAAAATTCTCCCTTTATTAAATCGTCAGTTAGGTCATTTCTTCTGGAAATTCTAAACTCCTTTAATTTTTCGTTTTGAAGAATGGTTTTTAGTTTTTTTAATACATCAAGGACATCCTTCTTTATTAAAGGATCAAAATGATTGTGTTTTACTATTAAGGTGTAAATATTGTACTGTCCTCGAAGAGTAATTAGTATTTGTCCTTTTTGAGGATTTTTGAATTTTATTTCTTGAGGATCAATTGCTCCGATGTCAATGAGTAATCTTCCTACAGGAGATATAAACTCACAGTCGGCAGACAGAAAATGAGAGTAATTATTTCGATAGTAGGTTAGATTTTCTCTACAACTGTTTATGTTTGATGTTAAAGATTCCTTTATATTGTTTTTAATTTTTGGGATTTCTGGAGGAATGCTATCAATGGACGTTTCTAATTTTGACCTAATTTTTGTTTGGTCTTTTAGTGACTCATTATTTGATAATTGATTTTCTTCATCTGTTTCTTCAGATTCAGATGTTTCTTCTTGTATTATGGGATGTTTGAAGGGTGTCGATATTGCAAGAGGTTGATTAAAACTTAAGGGTGTTATTGATCTTCTTGTTTGATCTGCAAATGTTACGTTTTTTCCTTTGTAGGCATTTTCTGTGCTTTGTTTTTCTTTATTTACTTTTTCGCTTTCTAAGCTTTGAATTATATCAGTTAATTCTTGAATATCTTTATGTGCATCTTTAAGAATTTCGCTTAATTTTTCTGCAAAGTCTGAATGATTTCCAGGTATAAATGCGTTTGCTGCTTCATGAATTTCAGGATCATCGTCTCCGACTGAAGCATTATGCCAATCTCTAGGTGTTACTTCTTTTTCTATTAACCAATCTTCATGTTGAGCCATCGATTCATCAAATTGGGCTATTGATTTTTCTAATTCTTTTGCTATTTCCTTCCTTGTTTTTGGAATTTGTTGTTCTTCTTCTTCTGAACTATCGTCGCTTCCACTTAAAGGCGGGCTAACTATTTTCACTACTTCTTTACTCGTTGTTGGTTCTGTAATAAATTCATATTGTTCGAAAGGTGCAGTGGGGGATGCGCTTTTTGGTGCATATGGATCATAAAGAGGTGTAGGTATGACCAAAGTAGGTAGAACACTTGTGCTCTTTTTACGTATAGGTGGTTGTTCTCTTTTTTCGGAATCAGAGCTTGAGGACTTATCTTTCGTGAATTTTGTTTTTAAAGGGCGGGGTTGTAGTTTATTTCGTTGAGCGACGCGTTGTCCAATTGTGCTTTTCTCCAATAATTTTGTATTAGTGGCTATTTTCTTTGTAGGTTTCATAATGCTTTTAATTTTTGTTGGTTGTTTGAGAGTTCTTTCTTTTTGTGTTGAAGTATTAGCATCTCCGGAACTTGTGGATGGAGCTGTAGGTTTAGGATTTGTAGATTGTCTTGTTTGTACAAGGATTCGTGCCTGTTTTCTTGTATTCGATTCTTCTATTATAGTTTCAATAGGATTTCTTGATAGGGCGTCTGCATTATGATTTAACTTTCCTGGTTTGTACTTAAATTTGTACTCATAATCTCGTAATTTCAATCTCCATCGAACTAATCGTTGTCCAGGATCTTTAATTGGATTAATCCATTTTAATGGTTCATGATCACTTACCAATGTAAACTTTTTGCCGTAAATATATGGTCTAAAGTGATTAACTGCATAAAGAACAGCTAGACATTCTTTTTCTGTGGTAGAATAATTTTGTTCAGGTGCATTTAATACTCGTGAAAGATATGCTATAGGTAGATCAATTCCATCCTTATCTTGACTAAGAACGGCACCTATTGCGAAATCTGATGCGTCTGTTGTTATTGTAAACATTTTGTTGTAATCAGGATATTGAAGTATAGGGCTCTTACATAACATTAATCTAAGTTCCTTAAAACTTTTATCTTCTTCTGGTCCCCATTCAAATTTTACGTTCTTTTTCAATAGATTTAAAAGTGGTTTTGCTTTTGCAGAGAAGTCTTTTATGAATCTTCGATAATAACCCGCAAGACCTAGAAATTGTTTTACATTTCTGGGTGTTTTTGGTGTCGGAAATTGTTCTACTGCTTCTATCTTTTTAGGATTGGGTTTTACACCATCGCTACTAATTATGTGTCCCAAATATGCTACTTCTCTACATAGGAATTCGCATTTTTCAGGTTGTAATGTTAAATTTGCATTTTTTAACCTTTGTAGTAATCGTTTTACTTTTGTTCCATGTTCTTCTAAATTTTCAGCATAAATTACTATATCGTCTAGGTAAACAAATAGTTCTACACCCTGTAAACCTAGTAATACTTGATCCATTAATCTTTGAAATGTTGCTGGGGAATTTTTTAATCCCATCGGCATTCGTACGTATTCGTAATGTCCATGTACTGTTGAAAATGCTGTTTTCTGTCTATCTTCAGGATCTAGTTCTATTTGATGAAATCCACTTGCTAAATCAAAAACTGAGAAATACTGAGCTTGGCCCAAGGAATCAATTACACTTGTAATATGAGGCAGAGGATAAAAATCTCCTACTGTCTTATCATTAAGGGCTCTAAAATCAATAACTATTCTCCATTTCTTTTTTCCAGTTCCATCTATTTTCTTAGGTATGATAAGAAGTGGAGAGTTGTAAGGTGAAGCAGAAGGCTTTATGGCTCCTTCTGATGTCATCCGATCTATAACCTTGTCTATTTCTTCTTTTTGAGTTCTTGGGGTGGAACGTCTATTTCTACGTCCTCTACTGTGGTGTTTATTGCAAAAATGTGACACAATCCATTATTGTTGCTTACTATGCCTTCTCCTATTATTAGACCTTCTTCTGTTTTTATTAATGGTAAATAACCTTCTTTTACCTCTTTATTTGATACTTCTATTGGTATCACTTGTCGGCCTCTGGCTTTGATGGTTAGTCCCTTTCTTTTGTTTTCTTTTTTTTCTACTAAATTTTCTCTACACATGATTGATTCAACGTCTTGAAAAAATATGGGGTTTACTGGATTTGTGTGAGTAACGATAGAATTATGCCAAAAGGAAATTTCGGCCTTTTCTTGTCGAAGATATTCTCGTCCTAATATGCCATCAGAATGTAAGGGAAAATCGGAAGACACTACTTGAAAGGTAATAGGTTTTTTATTTACATTAACTTGAACTGTTCCAAGTGTGGGTATTTTCACAGGGGCTATTCCTTTAAGTTGAATGGCTTCGTTTATTGTTACGTTCAATTCTGGTTGTAAAATATCCAACTTTATTAAATTTACGTCGGCACCAGTGTCTACTAATAGTGATGCCTTTGAATTTAAGAAATCTGTTGATTTTAAAATTATTACTGGGGATTCTTTGCTGCATTGTGCTTGCAGGATTGTTCTTGTTTTTGTAGTATCCTCACAGTTGCTTGATGCTCTTCTTTTTCCTGACTCGTCGTCGCGTCTGTCCGTCGAGCTGGATAAGAGTTTAAATGTTTTTCATTAGATGGGGCTGGTGATTGAGCGCGTGGGGGCGTTTTAGAGCCTCCATATGAGTTATTGCTATGTCCATCCGATCTTTGTGGTTGTTGATAAAAATGATAAGGATTATAAGGCATAAAAGGTGGTTGATTAATTTGAGTAGGATAGTAAGGATAGGGTGGATAAAGTCCAGCAATTGGTTTTTGAGGTTGAGGCAAAACAGGTTGTTTTAAAATACCTATAGGAGTTGGAGAATGAGAGCGTGGTTTCATAGGTTCATCTTCAGAGTTGAAACGTACTCTAGGGCTGGGACTCCTATTTCTTACCTCAAAATTAGTGTTATAATTTTTATTTTCGCTCGGCTGCTGATATCTTGAGACATGATAAGCGTGATTGTAGTTATCTGTTTGATGTTGGTGTCTAATTTCGTATTGTAATGCGATGTCTACTGCATCACTTAATTTGTCGCTTTTACGAGCTTCTATTAAGCTAGAAATTGCATCAGGAACACCGTTAATGAAGGCTTCTAAAGCACAATCGTCTAAAGGTTCTAGCATGTTTTTCATTTTTGTTTCTCCGTATGAACTAAGTAATGCAGCCTTTGCTCCGGCTACTAAAAGTGTTAATCTATCGTAAAATTCGCTTATACTCTCACCTCGAGTCATACGAATTGTGGATATCTCATGAAGATACCATACATAAAATTTTTTAGGGGCATATCTTTGTTTTAAATGTTTAACTAGGTCGTCAAGGGTTTCAAAAGTTTTACCATAAGTGCTATCGCGTGCAGCACCTCTTAATTTAGATAATACCAATTTAACATATTGTTTATCACAATTAATGGGAATAGAAGATTCTCCATTTTTTACATCTTCGAGAAAATCTCTTAAAGGCATGTTTTTACCATCATAAAGAGGAATATGCATAGTTCCTTGTTGTAGTGCAAAGCATTCCGCCATGGTAGTAACCATGGGGTCATTAGTTTCAGATTCGTTATCGTCAGGCATTTTGCTTAATTGATTACCAATTTTCATAAGCGTTAAATGAATTTATTATAATAAAATTCGTTAATAATGTCTAAATTAAAAGGTATCCCCAAAATGCCGGTTATATCTGTGAACCCTGTATAATTAATAGAATAATATTCGAGAACTGTATGATTAACGCAAACCTTAGTTTTCCCCAAGGTTTTTATTGTACCTTTCCTTAGTGAAAGAGTTTTAGTATAATCAATACCCAAGTAAGAATTTAATTCCTTGTTTTTAATTAAATTTATTGGTAATGATAAGTCGATAATGAATTTCGCTTCGAATTCTTTAAAGAATCTTGATTTTAATAATATAAGTGGGTATAAATTATTGTATCTTTCTATAAAATAGAAATATGAACTCATGAGGGGTTAGATGTGGATGGCGCTTAAAGGATTAAGCCTAATAAGTGTAGTTGTTTCCGCGGTATGGGCCGTCTGACTTGACGCGTCTCGAACTACTGCGAGTACACCGCGCGCGAAGTCAATGAGTAGTTTAAGTCAATGATGTAAGTTTTCGCGCTATATTTGAATTTAATGCTTCTTAATATTTGTCTTTTATCAATTTTTGAAGTCTTAGTTAATTATTATTACGAAGGAATTTTAACAAAACGGGTTTTTATTATGATTTCAAAATTATATTCAGTTATAATTAGTAAAATTCACATGTCCTAATTTGTATTTTCCTTAATCTTGCCTAATATTGATGGACTTTGAGCTATCGCTTTAAGACTATCTAGGATTATTTTTCTTTTTGTGTCTTTAGTCCAGCTCTCGTTTTGATAAAATATTTTGTCTTGAAAATAACTAAATTGACAAAATTGATCAAGACTGGGAGCTCCTAAAACTGCAATAATGTTAGAATCGCTCTGATAATTTACCACTTCGAAATTAATTGGGACTTCGCCAATTATTTCTTTTTCATCAGTGTATATGTTTATTATTTTTATGGGTAATTTTACTTCTCTAACAGTTTGAATTTCGTTATTAAAAATTGAATAAGTTAACTCTTTATTAATATTAACGAAAGTCTCTAGTTCCGATTGCTTGATTAAATTTTTAGGTATTGTAGGATCAAGAATATAATTTTTATTCTGAGAAATAATATAATTAGAATTAAATTCACCAATTGGATAATTGCAAGGTGTTTTAGTGTACCTATACATGTAATTGCCTGAATTTGTATATATTTTTTTTTTATTTTATTCTTTGACGTGTTAGATTATTTTATCAAATATACTTAATGTTGTTGGATTTTTAGCTATTGCTTAAAGTCCACTTTTAAATCTATTTATTATTATATTTTTATCCCAAATTCCGTCTTGAGAAACTGTTTGTTTAACAAAATAATTAAATTGACAAAATTGATCAAGAGAACTAGCTCCTAAAATTGCGATTATATTAGAATTGGTTTGATAATTAACTACACCAAATTTTAACGATACTTTTTCGCTTGATTCGCCTTTTGTGTAATATTCTTTTGTTATGTGAACTGGTAAAATTACTTGGCCAATAGTTCTAATTTCTCCTTTAAAAAGTGAGTGAGTTTTATTTTTATTAATATTAACCAAGGATTTTAATTCGGAACGTTTTATTAGGTTTATCGATATGGTAGGATCGATGAGAAATCTTTTATTTTGAGAAATACAGTGATAAGAAATAAAATGTCCACTAGGATAATTAAAAGAAGAGTCTAAATATTTATGCATAAGCTTGCCTTGATTTCAATAATTAATTAGTTAATGTGAGCTTTATTATATTTTTGAGATTAGAATTTATCTTGTTAGGGTAAAAATTTTTAATGTATTTCTATATCTATATATATTACTTGCTGTGAATCGCCAGTCCGACCTGAATTAGGTTGAACTACTGTGAGACCGTTACCTAAAGGCGAGATACAGTAGTTTAAGTAAATGCAATTTCTTGTCCAAAGGGGACTCGCGCTCAATTTGAATTGTGTAATTTAAACACTGTCTTATGAAAACCACAAAAAAACGAATAAAATAATTAATGTTGCAATAAAAACACTTACATAAACAAAAAACATGATCGAATCACTATTATCTTATGAATCTTAGCTTTATTTATATTAATTTGAGTCTTTTTAATAGAGATTTTCCTATAACTCCGGAAAATTTAGTATCTATTTCTATTTTGACAGTATGAAATTGTATTTCTTTATTTAATATTAAAAACTTTATTATTCCAGAATATAGAGATCTTTTATTACTGATTTTTGAGTATTCAATAAGATCGGAATATTTTATTATGTTTTTGTTAATAAGATTAAATTTTGATGAAGAATCACATAAAAATATTGCTGATTTATTCTTAAAATTGTTAGAATAAATGATAATAGTATTATTTTGATGATTAATTGTTAAATTGGGCATAAATGTTTATTCCTTCTTACAAAAATAAGCTTGTTACTATTGTTTTTTGCTCATCTGTTGCAAGTTCTAGATCAATCTCGTCAAGATAAAATGACAGTTTTTCCGTAAATTTATGACCTACAATCCCAATTGACAAATTTAGTCCCGTATTTACGATATGAAATTTAATCTTTTCGCATATTATGGGAATAATGATGCTCTTAGAATTATAATTCTTTGATTGAATGAAAGGAACTAATATACTTTTGTCTATTAGATTATAGTCAACTGTTTCATCTAAAATAAAATCTGCTGATCTGTTTTTTAAATAGTCTGAATAAATTGTGACTATGTTATTTTTCTTATCAAAGGATAGCATGAATAGTTAAGGTTTTAACAAAGAAAATTACTAATAACTCATTTTTATTTCTAAACTTTTATACAATTTTGATAATTTAATCTTTCTTATTGTTTTGTTTGTTATTGTTTAGTATACTTTCGGTATTATTTAAAAGTGCTTCAAAAAAGTCGGAAAATTCTTGTTGTGAATTTAAAGTTTTCACTTCTAATAATTTTTCCACTGTTTCTAATGATCTTTCTTTGTGTCTCGTTTCAACTTTTCGTCCTCCTCTATTCCTGGGCTTTTTGAAGACTTGGTCCTCGTTTTGCATGATAGGTTAAACTGAAAGAAAAGACATTTTGTCTTTAAATTAGTTTAACCTGTTGTTTTTGTGTTTAATTAAAAAGAAAATCAACTATTAAAGTGAAACAAAAGAGATTCCCGCTGAACGGCGTAGAATTTCAGCGTATTAAGGTCGAAATTCGCCGAAAAGGCGTAAAATAACCTCAATTATGTTTCAACTTAGTTAATTTTTCTATTGTTATCTTTAAGTTAACAAGTTCGCCGAAAAGGCGTAAAATGTTACTCTCGAAGATTAATTGTTAACGTGTAAAGAAATCGTTTTATAAACAATTTTATTAAAGCAAAACTGCAAGGTCAAAATTCGCCAAAAAGGCGTAAAATCAACCTTTTAAAACGATTAGTGTGTAGTAAAGTAATGTAATTTGTGTAAATGTATGAATTTTTGTCCAGCTAATATTTTATCCTAAATGTAATTGAATTTTAACTTGCACCACGTGAATGGAAAGAAAAGGCTTCGTATAACTCCTAACCGCGAGCAGAAACAACAATTCTAAGTGTTAATTTTCAATTACTTGCACAATAACCGAGTACAATTCTATCCGCAATTGCCGATTAAAGAAAGGAATAATTTATTAGTTGAATGATGCTAAGATTAATTTTAAAGAGTGAGTTTAATAAAATTCGAATAGGTTTTGGAATAATTAATAATTATTAACAAAAGTAGCAAATCCCACCGCTGCCACCAAATCAGCTGTTACGACCCGAGCTAAGGTTAGGTTAATTTACTAATTTATTAGTAAAATGGAGACAAGTTGCTGATTAGTCAAGTTGGTAAGACTTGACATTTATTTTTAAGTGTGGATTTGTTTGACTTTAAAGAAACTGCGGGTTTCCGTTAAATAAATTATATGCTTATTCCTCTTTATGTAATTATTTATTAACAACAATTGATTTAGAGTTGCGATGAAGCTTTCGAGTAAGACGGACGTATTTTGAAATCGCTCTGTTGTTTTGTTGACATAATAAGTTACTAACTCGATAAAGTGAAAATGACATCGAACGAAGAATTAAAAGACTTATTAATAAATATTCAAATTAATACTAAAAATTTAAATGATAAAATGGTCTCGGTCGAAAGTGAAATTAAAGTGATACGAAGTGAAAATGCTGCTCTGAAAAAGGATATTTCCTCGTATAGTGAAATGATAAGTGCTCTAAAGGTTGAAAATAATGTCTTAAAAAATAAAATGATCAAATGTGAAATTAAAATTGAACTTTTGATTAATAAAGACAGAGTAAATAACATCATTTTATTTAAAGTAAACGACACTCCGAAGGAAAATGAAAATTTGACTGAAACAGTGTGTGAAATTCTCCGCCAAGCAGAGGTCACTTTGGATCCAAATAATATAATTTCCACCCAAAGAATCGGCAAGATTCCTGGCTCTAGACCCATAATAATAAAATTCTTAAACCCAAAACGAAAAGCTGAAATTTTTCAAAAAATAAAAAATTTTGGTGCAATGAAAATTGGTGTTTCCAATGATTTGTCAAAGGAGATCAGAGAGAAAAGGAAAATTTTGTTTGAGAAGTTGCTTGTGTGTAAACAATCGCTGGAAAAACAGGGGAAGACAGCCTATATCAAGGGCCAATATATCATCATGGATAATAAGTCATATGATTTGGATACGGCTACGAAACTGATGCAGTCCTCCCAGAGATTTCTTTCTTCGAATGGAAATGAGAGCGATGACACGGATGATTCAACAACATCTGTCAAATCTACGGCAAGCAAGAAAAGAGTTAGACTTTCTGGTCCCAAAGTGACCTCAGAAGAAAAGCCGAAGAGATTCAGAGGAAAACACAACCAGGGCTTAATTAGCAATTATATGAACCAACAAATATCTAAAGAAATTACAAAAAATAAAGATGAGGCATAGCTAGTATCAAACCAGAGAAGACTCTTGTTTTGGAATATTCACGGTTTACAAAATTTAATTGACTTAATACCAATAATAGTCGAAAATGACATTGTGTGTGTAAGTGAGACGTGGTTCACAGACAATCCCTCAACATATACTTCGAGGTACCTTCCTGAGTATGATGTCATCTTTAGCCGAGCAACAAGGACTGCTTTGAAGGGGAGAGCGAAGGGAGGATTACTCATAGTTTACCACAGGAATAAGTACAACTCACAATGTTTGTTTTTATCTGAAAATTGTATATTTGTTAAGTTTTACCAGGGAAATTATCAATTTATAATTGGTTTTATTTATGCGAGTCCAAGTATAGATTTTATTGATTTTTTGGAAATTTTAAATGAACAAATAAATTTAATATCACTGACATTCCCTAACCTCCCAATATATATTGGAGGGGATTTTAATTCTAGAGTAGGTAACCTTAATCAATTTTCAGACGAATTAATTTTAAATAATGAGAATGTCACAGCAAGAAGATATAGTTTAGATGTAAAATGTGATAATAAGGGACAAAAATTGGTAACTTTAATGGAAAACAATGGTTATTTTTTGATGAATGGTAGAACAGAGAGAGATAGTCCGGCAAATTATACTTTTGCCAATAAGAATGGGAAATCTACGATTGATTTATTTTGGTCGAATGTTGTTGGTATTAACGATATTTTGGATCTACAGGTCAATTATATTGTAACTGCTTCTGATCATTTTCCAGTGATCGTTTCCTTGAGTGGCGATTCTATTGAATCAAAGATAATTACTTGTAAATTAAAATGGAATGACAATGTAATAAACGAATATTTTGAATTAATGAAATCTCACGTATTTGAAGAAAATAATAATTGTTCTGTCAATGAACTAGAGAGTGACCTTATTACCACAATTTCAGATAATGCGAAAAATTTAGGAATGATTAAATCTAACAAAAAATTTAAATGTGATACTTCGAAGTCGTGGTTTGATGAAGAATGTGTCAATTTTAAAAGAATGCTTAAAATTTAATTGAAAGAGTGTAAAGATTCAGGGTTTGAAGATAAAAATTTATGGAAATCTTACAATGAACAAAAAAAAGAATATAAAGAAATGCAAAAATTTAAAAAAGAAAAATTCTATGGTTATCTTCTAGATCAGTTATTGGTAGTCAGGAACTCCTCAACATTCTGGAAGACTGTTAATAGATACAGGACTCGCCCTAAGGCACAGGATCACATTAGTCTGGATAAATGGTACGATTTTTTCAATATAATGCAAACAAAGCTTGAAGCAATCTCTCTGGCCCATGAACGTCGTGTTTTGTTATTGACAGATAGTAACCCTTTCTTGGAATCGCAAATAACAATAGAGGAGGTAATAACAAGTCTTAATAAATGTAAAAATAATAAAGCTCCAGGATCAGACAATATATCTTTTGAATTTTTGAAAAACCTCCCAGAAAATTGCATAAAGTATTTAACTTATTTATTTAACAGAATTATGGATATAGAAGAAGTACCTTCCTCCTGGTCGAAAGTATTATTGAAAATGATATATAAAAAAGGGGATAAAAGTGAACCGGCTAATTATAGACCAATTGCGTTGATTAATTGTATAACAAAAATTTTTACGCAGGTGATAGCTAAAAGACTGAATGGTTGGGTTGAAGAAAAAAATCTCTTGGAGGAGTGGCAAGCCGGATTTAGGAAAAACCGGAGTTGCACCGATCACATATTTACCTTGACCGCAATGGTACAAATTCGATTGAGCTTAGATAGAGGCAAACTTTTCGTGCTCTTTGTAGACTTCCGTAGTGCCTTTCCTTCGGTCTCCCATGATCTATTGTGGGAAAAAATTTATAAATTGGGAATAGGAAAAAAAATTATTGGAGTACTAAAAAATTTGTATTCAAAAGCCACTATGTCGGTCAAGGGATCGAGGGGGGTCTCGGAACCTGTAGGGGTAAAGGGTGGTGTTTTACAAGGTGAGGTACTAAGTCCAATTTTGTTTTGTCTGTTTATCGCGGATTTTAAGGTTTTTTTGGAGAGGGAAGGCATTAGGGGAGTATCGGTAAATCATTTGACGGATATTCTGATACTCGCCTATGCAGAAGTTATCACATGTTGATCGAACGTAGATCACACGACAGGGAAAGAGAATGCTGTTTTGGAAAAATGGATAATGAAATTGCAAAAAAGGATGCATTATGTGAAATTTTATGTAATCCTCAATGTGAATCTGTGAAAAAAATTTATCTGTTTATTAAATATTTAGTTGAAAAACAAAATTAATGTAAATATATTATAAATGTTAAAAAAAATATGTTAATTTATCGCAACCTCTTTGTATAGACCGATGTCTTAAAACAAATAAACTTATATAACAACAATTGATTTAAAATATTACAATTACTTACAATTTTGAAGTGAAGTAGGATTTAACAGTTTATGAGCTGCAACCAGCTATGCTTCGCTGCTTACAGGGATGATTTATGATCTTTTATTTTCAGTTCGTATTTTAGCACTTTTAAAGCACTAAGACGACTATTTTAATAGTTTATTCACAGATTCTAAGTGTTATTTCGAGCACCGTACCTTAATACAAAAGAAAACTTGTTTTCTTAATGTTTTGAAATAACTTGCACCAATTTAATTAAAATTAGAAAGAAAATAGTGAATAAAACTATTTTAGTGATACGACGATTGTATTAAAGATGATTGTTAATTATTAGTGCTAATTACTTCTTTAATGAAGAAGACAAGCTTTCTTTTAATAAACACCGCGATTAACAACTTAATTTAAACGATCGAAGGGCCGACTCACGACACTGTTCGGGCAGAAGCTCACCGGAGTATTTGACGACCGTTAACAATTAGACAGGGGTTTATATAGTGCAAAAATTGCTTACTCGATTGGGGATGAGACTTGAAAAAGTCACGTAGTCTTACAGATTCCCAGAAAGCAAGCCGTCTAGCCGATTCATAGAAATCTTGCATTTTATATCATTTTTCGCTAATTACAGATATTTGTGTTCACTTTCATGCATTTTGCTGATTTGTTATAGATGAGCAATATGACACTCGATTTTACAATTAGTTGTGCATTTCTATGTTTCGTCTATTTATTTCTTGCATTCTAAACGATTTCTAAAAGTCACGTATTCTATATCATTTTTCGTTAATTATAGTTATTGGTATTATTTTTCATAAACTTTATTAACATTGTCATAGACAAGTAATATGACACTCGCTTTATTAATTAATTAGTCATGCATTTTATGCTCATTTTCTATGTTACATGTAAGGTACGAACAATATTTGAATCTTGAGTCTAGTGTTTAATTTGAGAAGCTTCATATAGTCATATCACTTGTCGCGACTTATGATAAGCGTACGACGGAAGATTAATTACCATGAGTGTAGATAATTAACCGACTGCTACTCACTTATCATATATAGTTCTGGATCACGGTCGATTCGTAATACAATTATCTCAAATGGTAACTTATTTACACACAACTTATTACTTTATCATGCCTGCATTTACAAACTATATATATATACTCATGCCTTTTATAATTTAAGCAATTATTTACTTCAATTTATAATATTAAAAGAATGTAATTACACTTAATGTCTACTTTGGACTTTTTATATCTTGTTTTATTAAATTAAAAATAACGATAAGAAAATTTTAAGAAAAGTTATATCTAGGGATGTAACAGTCGCCATTTGTAATATTCTGCCCGAATGCTTGTAAATAATTGAAATTTTGTAAAATTTAATTAAAAATAATTATTTTTTTAAAAGTATTTTACTGTAAATTTTGAAATATTTTAATTAGCAAAATTTTGATAATACTTTAATTCTCTATAATTTTAATAAAAAATCTTCAAGTGTAAATGTAATAAAAATGAAAATTAATTTCTAAAAATTACATTAAAATATTTAAAAAAAAATTAATTCCCTTATTTTTTTCATTCTAATCATTCTAATTTCTAAAATCTAATTATTTTCAATATTTTCAATTACATATTTTCTAAAATTCAAATACATACAAAAAATAGTAACAGTAAAATTTTTTTAGAATTATTTTTGACATTTTTGAGAAAATAATCATATTTACAATTTTTAATTGAAATTCTTCAAAAAATTAATTAGGTACTTTTTTTGAAATTATACAAAACTTTTTTTTTAATTTCAATTAAATTAGAAAACTTACATTACAATATATATAAAATATTCTCAAATATTCTAAAAAGATTTTATTATTCATTTCAAAAATTTTACCAAAATTTCAATTATTTTTTAAAAGATTTCACTAGATATAAATTTTTGTCTCTTTTTAATTGTATATAATTGTAAAGCTATTGTGTTTTAAAAATTATTGTAAAATATTTTCAAAAAATTAATATTAAAAATTTTTTATAAATATTCTATAATTATATCTTATAAAAATGTTTAGTTTCAATTATTATTAACAATTGAATTTTCAAAGAACTTCCAGAAAATTATTATTATTTAATGTAGATAATTGATTGAGAAATTTAGTTTTTTTTGTAGTCGGAAGTGGAACATCTGTGAATTCAGATACCTGGATGAAGGAATCCCAGGTTATGTAGGGATGACCGCTCTTGTTCTGGTCGACCCACTAAAAACCACTCCCGTCTTATTCCAGACTATTTTTCAACCCACGGAAAAATAAATTAATTAATAAAAAATAAATTAATAATAAATAATTAATTAATTAATTAATTATATTGGCTTCAAACTTCGTGGGGTGAAGGTCCCATTAAGTCGCTCATGAGACTCTTCCGTGCCGCTCTTGTTCTGGCCTTACTTCCTCCTTGTCCTTGACAAAGTCTTCTTTTCTTCCTCGAGGGCAGTTTTGAAGACTCTGCATCTCCCTGATCCAACGACGTGTTGGATGTTCTTCTTTTCGTCGAACTTCGCCTTGCATAAGAAGCAGCATGGGCTCTTCTTACAAACTGCCACCTTATGGCCGCACTTGAAGCACGCAGCCGACCTATCTACTACTTGGCAGTCTAGACCTATATGGCCATAGCCAAGGCACCTGTGACCAAATCTCTCCAACTTATTCTGCAGGACACAAAACCGATTTTAATGTGCCCTACCTTCTCCAGCATGTTTGCGTTCTCTTGGGTGGTGACTACGACAGCGAGCTTGATACCTCGCTTATTTGTTCCGAGGACCGTCACCTTCCTGCTTTCTTCTGGTACCGTAGATAATTTGTCTAGAGCTTCCTTGACATCCTTCTGTTCGGTAAAGGTGTCCATGTTCCGGATCTCCAGCACAGTCTGCCGGTCCGCCATATGCACCTTACCCAGATCGCCGATTACCTTTGTCACCTCCTCGGTGAACAGCTCCTTGTTTGAAGACCCTCCAACTTTAATCAGAAGGTCTCTTTTTTTAGTGGGTAAAGCTCCCACAACCCTTGTCTTGCTGGCCTCCAGGTCAGCTTCTTCGCGAACTTTCGCCAGCGCTTCAGCGAAGGTCGTTTCTTCGGCCACTTTAACGATCACTCTGGCTCTTTCCTTCTTAACTTGATCTGACTTTTGTTCAGTTTTGGTCTCCTTGCCTTTGGACCTTTTAGGAGGTCCCTCCTTCTTTTTCTTTTTTGGGTCCTTCGTAACCTCGGGATCACTTCTCTTCCGCTTCTGAGCCTCCAAGACAACGTTTTTAAGCACCACTGCATTAAAACGGTCACGTCTCATTCTTCGGTCCTTTCGTGCTTTTTCTGACCAAGTAAGTCCCTGGTCTTTTCTGTCCGCTGCTGCGTGCTTCTCCTTTACCTCATGTATGAGCGATGTTAAGCTTCTGAGTCCATCTTTGATTGTTCTATTGACATTCTTCTGGACTTCGCCGGACTTCAGCATCTTGCTGACCTCTTTCTCCATTTCTAGAATGCTTGCTGCCTCTTCCTTCCGCAGCTTCACGCATTCATCTCGATCTTCATTGCAGCTAGCAATGTCAATCGCAGAAGCATTACTGAAGACAGAAATGCAGCTGGCTTGACTTGTAACGCTGCTCGTACTTCCTCGTCTATCTACTCTTTCCAAGACAATTCTTGGTACCACCAACGCGTTGTTGCCTTCCTGCATCTTTTGGCCACTGGCCACCGTCCCCACGCTCGAAAGCGCTTGACGATGGGAACCAGTAAGGGATTTAAACGTAGCATTACAATTTTGATGGCCACTGCTACACATTAAATCAAAGAAAACATGACATTAAGTAAGTAACTTTTATTTTGAAACTAATACTATTTACTTTTAAATTCTCAAGTAAAATATAAATAAATGTTTTAATTCGGTTAAAAATCTATTATAATAATTTTTACATTTTTACATATTTGATGTGCCGGTTTCATCGCAGCAGATTTTGTCCTGCAAGAGGTTTGATAATGAGGAATGGATCTTTTCGGTTGACAGTCGACCACATACATCTTCCTGATCAGAGGATTCAAGCTGTGGATTCGTTAAGAAGGGAATTATGTATATATATATATGCTTCAGAAACATTTATTAAATAAATTCAATAAAATAATATAATTCTTTGCAATAATTCAATTATTTACATAAATAACTTTAAATTCGTAGCAAATAAACTTTATGTAATTGTGCATAAGAATTCAATTATCTTAATAAACAATAAAATTCTTCTCATAAAATCAATTATTGTGAGGAATTCTAAGAAAATTGTTTTCCGCAATAAATGTTGCCACCGGTTAAATAATTGTAGGGAAAAAATGAATGTTTTGTGGCAACACTGAGAGTACAATTATTATTATAAATATCAAAATTCATCACAAAAATTCAATTGTTTTGAAAAGAAATAAAATACTTCGCACAAATTAAATTATTTTCAAAACTCTATAAAAATTCTGGTCATGAATTAAATTAGGGGAGAGTCAGTACGGTCGGGACACTTTTTGACTTCTGCCCATAACTTCCGTTCTAGGAAAAAAAATCAATCTGATATGAAGGAATATTACTAAAAATGGCCCGTAAATTACAGAAAAATGCTGAAATGCACTTGAAAATGGGAAAAGGAAATATACAATTCATATAAAAATTACTCTTTATCAATTTTTTATTTTATTAATCGTATAAAAAAATTAATTTTGAACTATTAGTAAATTACGTTCTTGGTATGTTATAGTTGAGCCCCGCTGATTGAATTGAATCATGATCACATATTACATCCCTAAGGACTTGTATTACGTTGGAAAATCAAGATTTCCGCGGTTAGTTTTCCTTTTTCTTCTTGAAGATATAAAGTGACCCGACCGTAAGTTTCGCGTTGTTTTGCTTTTTTAGCACACAGACATAAACGCACGATATAAAAACCAAATAACATACCAAAGTATCAAAGCACTCTCTAATGAATAAATGCCATCAACTTACTTAATTGTTTACATCTTCCTCTTTGTTTAATTAATCTTTTTCGACACCAAGAAAAAGTTTTGCTTTGAAAATTTACCACAAATTTACGTATTACGTTTGAACTGCTCGCGTACTTCATTGGAACTTAATTAAAGTGACTTGAAAAGTTTTGTACCATCACTAACAACTATTTACATGCATTGGTGAATGTCGCTAGTTTGTTACAATTAAGAAACCCAAGGTGGCCCAACCGTAAAGGTGGCCCGACCGTAGTGACTCTCGCCTATCTTTATAAATAAGTAGCAAAATTTTTCTCATAAATTGTTATTTAAATTTTTTTCAGGAATGCAATTATTTTTAAAAATTTGTGATAAAACTCTACAAAAAGTTTCAATTATTATCAAAAATGGTTATAAAATTCTTTAATATAATAAACTTTAGTAAAATTTTAATTAAATTCCTTGAAAGAAATTAACTAGTTTCAAAAGTCGCTATTAAAATTCTTTATTAGAATTCAATTTTGAGAAACATTCATTTATCCCATAAATTATTTATTTTTATATTTAGGCATGGGGATGCCGACATTGGCTTGCCATTTAAAGCAGTGCAAGGAAGGATGCATATTTAGAGGTAGCAAGGAAGGCCAACCAAAAATTCAGTAAGCTGCAATTCCTTTGTACAAATTTTAAACAGAGAAGTCTTCAATTACCTGAAAACTTATGTAAACGGTCGACTCGAGTATATTTATCTTCATGGAGAAAATGCGGAAGCTATCCTAATTTATTCAAAGCCTACAGTTTAATTTTACGAGAATTACGTAGACTCGTCCCACAATTCTCAATCAATTCAATCATCACTAACTTCGGACAGCACTTGCATAATACCATTTACCACCATTTTCCCTATGCAGTAATTCGATGCAGCTAACTTCAATAACAAGAGGTACGTTATATTGTATATAATAATTAGTCTCACAAAAATTCAATTGTGTTTTAACATTTTTTTAAATTGTCGTCAAAATTAAAATTTATTATCATTTTGAAAACAATTAAATTTTTCTCCAAAATTCAATCATTTTCATAAATTTTCCTCACTTCAATGATTTTTTCCAATATAATTTAATTATTTGAACAAAAAATTAATAAAATTGAAGCGTTTTGTGCAGAAACAGCATAAGTCTATAATTCGAGATTGTTCAGGAATCAATAAAAACTGTTTTTTTCGTAAATGTTAGGATTTTTTTTAATTCAGCTTTTTGCGTTATATTCTACTAACCTATAAGTTAAAAAAATCCAATATGATTAATTAATTATCTACTTAATATAAAAAATTAAAAAATAAATTAACATTTGGACTTATGTTATTTCTGCACATAATGAAATGAAAAACACAGAAAATTTATTAAATCCAGTGAAATATCACAGTTTTATGAAATATTTATTATCATTTATTTAAAATATTAAATTTGGATAATTTTTAGTAACATTTTATAAATAAACCGTTTAATATAAATTATTAAAATACGTCAAGAATATCACAAATAAATATAAAACTTATCATGGACTTGTGCTGTTTCTGCACAAAATGATATTTTAATTATTTTTTTAAGGGTTTAAAGTTTAGTCACTTATGTAATATTTTACCAGATTGAAAAGCTTCATTTAAAGATAAATTTTCAATAAAAAAGTGATTTTCGAAAAAAATGGACTTATGCGGTTTCTGCACAAAACGCTTCAATTGTACACAAACCTTTAATTATTTACATAAAATAATAAAACTATAGCAGAATTTGAAATATCTTTAATCGTTAATACAATTATAATCAAAATCTTGTAAAACTGTAATTATTCTTAAAAATTTTATTAAAATTCTTCAAAAGAATATTAAATTATTTTGTTAATTTTTTTTAATATTGACAGTTCAGGAAATTCAAAAACTTGCAATTAGGCAAGAGATTAATTGTTTTCTAACTGAGGACGAAAATGAAATCAAACGATTTTTATTCAACATTTTCGCTTTACCGATGCTACTTGCCGATTCCATTAAACCCACATTCCGTCAACTAGTACAAGGCTTGACCAACATTTCATCAATCATTTTGGATGGATTTATTCAAAGTTATGATACAATCTGGATAAGATTCGAAAAACCGAGAAATTTTTCAGTTCATGGAAACCCATAAGACTTGACCAACATTTCATCAATCATTTTGGATGGATTTATTTAAAGTTATGATACAATCTGGATAAGATTCGAGAAACCAAAAAAATTTTCAGTTCATGGAAACCCGGATTTATTGACTGATGTGTTTGAAAAATATGGAAACCAATTGCATTCCAAAATAGGAATATTCCCGCTTTCATGGAGATTTACAGGTAAGACCATGTCCATGTTTAAAAAAAATGGACAGTTACAATTTATTATAAAAAATTTAGTTTTTAAATAATTGCTTGGATTCCACAAGAATTTGAGGAAAATTATTTAAAATAATTAATTTAGAGATGAAGTTTAATTGACAATTGTAAAAAATAATTAAATTCAGTAAAAGTTATAATTGTCATTTTTAATTACAGGCTTTGCATTACTCTGCTAAAATTTAATATTTACTTTCTTTTTTATAATTAGCTACTAATTTTCGTAAATTTTTGGAAAACCTTTGTCAACAAGTCAATTTTTTTCACAAATAATGAAAAAAAGAAGAAGAAGAAGAATTCTTCCCTGAAATTAAAAATACTTTCAATATCTGGGTAGGTCCATGCCTAAAAAATCAAAGTTGTCCCCTACTTCTTCGATTTTGTTGAAACTTCGAAATTTTGAAGTGAAATAAATGCCAGTAAAAAGCCCAAAATCGATTTTAAAAAATTTTAGATTTACGAGGTTTTTAAATTTTTTTTTAAATTTTGAAAATTATATATCTTAAAGGAAAATGAATGAAATTTAATGACATTTTCAGGAAATGTTTATTATTTACAGACAATTTAAGAAAATAGTATATTAAGCAACAAGTGTCACAAAAATCATCGTAAAGAAATTGGCTACCTTTATCCTCTTGTGTTACTTACGATATTTTTTTTCTAATGCACAAAAGTGGCGATTTCAGATAGCAGACGACAGAGACTAAAAGTCATTAACTTGTTCGATTTGGATGAAAATGGCGGCCGTTTTCTCCCATGGGCAAGAAAAATGCATGTGAACAGCTAATTTTCTTGCCCTTGGGAGAACACGGCCGCCATTTTCATACGGTCAAAGAAATGAATGACTTTCCTCTTTGTCGTCTGCTATCAGAAAGCGCCATTTTTGTGCATGTGGGATAAAAATTTTTTTTTAAAACAAATTATTTAAAAAATAATTTTTAAATAAACAATTTTTTGAAAAGTGACATTTTTTTTGCTTTTAATAACAATGATTCGATTCCCACTTATTTCACGAGTATTTTAAAAAAAATTGATAGAGGGTCTAAAACTTTAGGAGATATTTAATTTTTTGTCCTTGCGTGCAACCGTAAAAAGCGCATTTTCAAGCTATACTCTACATACAAAATAATGTTCAAAATCACCTATAATTCTTAAATTTTAACCGAATTCGAATTTTCTTTTTGAAAAATGCCAGGCAATAAATTTGTAAGAATACTGTGCATTTTTTAAATTTCTATTTGTTTAAATTAATTATTATTATTGTTAATTACTAACGTTTTATATATTGTACCAAGAGAGGTATATTTTTTTCTAATTTTGCAATTTACCGGACCTTACATAAATACCGATGCAGATTTAAAACATAATTATTATTATTTAAGCACACGGAGAGAGATCTTATATTTTTAGCATCGATTCATATACTTATTGTAAAAATACTTTCAATGCAATAAGCATAAGAGACAGTAGCTAATTTTGCACGAAATCTTTATTATAAATGGGTCAGTCCATTGACTTTCGTCTGAGAGTCGTTGCGACCATATTTTTAAAAAATCTAATTTTCATATATGTGAAACTCGATGATTTTCTGAGTTCATTAATCATAATATAATGTTACAAATTTTATTCCGTATAATAATATTAATTATCAAAAGTAGGTGGTTCACGATATGATTTCGTAACCTTAAATTTTTCAACTTTTTAAAAGACGTTATTATTCAAAAACTATTAAATATTAGGGGTTGGTACTTACCACAAATATAAATCTTTCCATTCTGCACGTTCTAACGACCAAAATGAACTAAAAATTCTATTATTTGTGGACGAAAATTGATTTTAAAAATTTTTTTATCCAAAAAAATTACACTTTTTGTTTTACTTACAACTTTTTTGTCGGACCTCAAAAAAATTTGGGGTTTTGCAAATATTTCTTTAAGAACATAATTTATCTTCTATTGAAATTTGACGAAGGTGTTTTTCTTCGTTCTCAAAATAATAATTATAAAAAATTTTGTTCAAAAAGGTTAATTATAATGCTTGAAATAAACAACAAGCATTGTTATTTTAGTGTCAATATCAACTTCAAGTAGAAAAAGATTGTAGTATTAACTTTTTGGACGTTCTTATTTCTAGGGTGGGTAATAAACTTAAAACTAACTGGTTTAGAAAGGAAACGTTTTCCGGTAGATATAGAGATTTCAAATCATGCATGCATTTTAAGGATAAAATTTCTATTGTCAATGGGCTTGTGGATAGGGCTGTAAAATTGTCGGAGATTGATTATATTGAGGATAATTTGAAGATTATTTTTGATATTCTGAGTACTAATAACTTTCCATCATGGTTTTTAAATAAATATATTAAAGCTAGATATAAAAAAATAACTGACTTGGTTTCTAATTCTTCGCACGGTCTCATGACTTCTAACTTTGACATCGAGAAAGTCATTTCTTTGCCTTATGTTGAAGAACTTTATATGTTTTTGGATAAGAACTATAGAAAATTCGGTATTAAGGTTGTTTTTCATTATTATAATGATCCTTTTAAATGTTTTTCAAAGAACAAGGATTTGACTTCGTTTGACCTGCGAAAAAATGTTGTTTATTGTATTCCGTGTAATTGTAATTGTGTATATATTGGCCAGACTTCTAGACATTTGAAGGATAGATTGAATGAACATAAGCGAGATTGTAAAAATGACAAGCGGGCATCAAGTCTTGTAACACATTCTCACGATCATGACCATTTATTCAATTTTAAGGAAACTAAGATTTTGTGTGTGGAAGATAATTTAAAACAGAGACTTTTTAAGGAAATGTTTTACATTTTTAAATTTGATAATTCTGTTAATGTCAGATCAGATATAAGTGGTCTGAGTGATTTTTATTATAATTTAATTTCTTCTATTAAACTATAATTAATTTTATATATTTTAATTATTTTAAAATTATAAATGAGTTTTAAAATTTTTTATTTATACTACTATTAAAAGTTTTTTAAATTTTCAAATGAATGAGCATGACTCGATGAGTGTGAATTCGTGAGTATCAATGATGTGTAATGAACGAGGCTGTAGGATGTATGATTGTGAGCGGGTTTTGAATGTGCTAGATCGGGTTAGGTTAAAAATTATTTTATATACTTTGTTTTGACATGAGAAAATTCTGGCACTTGTTTTTATGGAGAGACATTTGTATGTT
Source organism: Leptopilina heterotoma (assembly GCF_015476425.1). NCBI lineage: Eukaryota > Metazoa > Arthropoda > Insecta > Hymenoptera > Figitidae > Leptopilina > Leptopilina heterotoma. The sequence goes on from NW_025111163.1 coordinate 312,640, forward strand.
TCTTTTTATATGTTCATGATGTATTTGTAATTTTCGTATGTTGTTTTATTATTTTGTATTATTTTTTGTTTTAATGTTTTCATATATGTATTACTCCAAATTTTAGGAGAATACTAAGAATGTCAACACGTGTTATTAACAGGTTAGGATTCATATTTGTATGCGTCTTTTCTTTTTGGTACAATTTTATTTTAAATATTTATATCTATAATTTTCAATGTAATTTATTCTTGAAAAGGCCCTACTTCGTAGAGGCGAAAGCTGGATTTGAAAATAATGATTATATTGATCAGTTCTTTGACAATTAATAAACATCTTTGACAATAATTTTATAAAATAGAAAATTTATGCAGCCGATTTAAATAATGTCGATTTCTTACATTTAAAACTTCTAATTCACTTAGATTCTGCAGAGTGCTACTTTTACTAAATTAGAATTCGATCAGATAACATTTTCTTTATTTTATTTATTCAAAAAGCATACGGACAAATAAATGCCCAATCGTACAAAGTACTAAAGTATACATAATTCTAAATATTGTATAAAATCAAATTATCTGGCTGCATCATAATCATTGTTACCATCAAATACAGTTTTTCGCAAATCCACTATGAATTTATTTAGTGAGACACCAAAAAAGTCAATATTAGAATTATAGTGATTGGTCAGCTTACGCAATCTATTTACCACAGAATTACCCTGATAATCGGTTCTAATAATAGGAATCAGAAATAATTGCGAATGTCTACTTGGTCTAGGAGGCACATAGAATCCGAAGAGACTCAACAAATTTGAACAATTGATTACACCATTTAGAACTTTGAACATAAATAATAAATCTGCGTATAAAAATCGCTGAGATAACAAAGGAACATTAAACATAGCCCTCAAAGTTGTATAATCATGATTATAATAGTTAAATGGTACATTATTTTGTTTAGCCATAAAACGAAGAAATCTATTTTGTACACGTTCAATACTATCAGTAAGATAATCCTGATAAGGCCTCCACAACGTTGACGCAAATTCTAGAATAGGCCTTACAAGCGCAAAATACAATATTCTCAATACTCTAATGTTACGGAAGTTTCTAGCATTTCTAATGACAAAGCCCAAAACCCTTGTAGCTTTATTAATTACATTCATAATGTGGTCAGTGAAAGAAAATGAGTTATTAATCTGTATTCCAAGGTCACACACCGTTAACACTCTTGAAAATACAATACCATCGATAATATAATTCTGCTTTAAGGGTGTCAAAGAGGTAGAAAATGTTATAACTTTACATTTATTCAAATTTGAAAATAGTTTATTCTTCTTACACCACAATTGTAACTGATTTAAATCATATTGCAAATGCATGTAATCACTTTCATTAGTTATTGACAAATATAATTTTAAATCGTCCGCAAACAACAGAAACTGACTAAATTTAAAAACAAAATTTATATCATTTATAAACAGAACAAATAGTAACGGCCTTAAGTTTGAACCCTGAGGGACTCCAGAAGTTTGGAAAAAAACATCAGAGTATTCATGCTCAACTCGGACCACTAGTGTTCTATCTTTAAGATAACTTGCAATCCATTCAATTAAATTTTCTGAGAAACCAAGGGCTCTGAGCTTCACCAGTAGAATGCCATGATCTACCTTGTCAAACGCTTTGGCAAAATCAGTATAAACAACATCAACTTGTGACACCCTATCTAAACTCTCAAGCACATAAGTTGAAAAAATCGTTAGATTTGATAAAACCGATCTACGTCTCATGAAACCGTGCTGCTCATCAACAATTAATGACTCTACCTGTACATATAGTTCATCATGAACTATACTCTCAAATATTTTTGCAATAGTACTCAACAAGGTTATTGGACGATAATTGGTCACATCTTTTTTACTTCCGTCTTTATGCACTGGAACAACAATACCACGTTTCCATATGTTCGGAAAGATACCACAAGAAAGAGACCAATTAAATAAAATGTAAAGTGGTTTAACAAATGATAAGCAGCACGACTTCAAGAGAGAAGGGGGAATTTCGTCAGGTCCTGCCCCTTTATTAACATCTAATGACTTTAGTTTAGTTAAAATTATATCTCTTGAGATGTGGCTAATTGTTATAAATTTTCCTTTATTTTTACTAAAGTCACTATCTTCAATGTTAGAAGAAGGAAAAGTGTATACCGAACTAAAATATGACTTAAAAAAATTTGCAATTTCTACATTGGTATTCACTGTATTTTGACCATATAACATTTCATTCGGAATTCTAGACGTTCCCTGCAACCTGTTTACAAAATTCCAAAAACATTTGGGATTAGAAGTAAATGATTTCTCAAGACTAGACATATAAATATTGAAAAATTGTTTTGATTTAATCTTACATTCCATTCGAAGATGAGAAAATTGCGAATAATCAGCACATATAACAAATATGAATTTTCTTTTTAATAAAATCCTGTCTAATAAATATTCTAGCAAATTTATTCTTAAAGCATATTCATGCGCCCTAAAATTATTATACTCTGTTCAAAGAGAGAATGCCCTTGGCAAAGGACGATTTTTCGTCTAGATCGCGCAGAATGTTGTAAAAGTGAAAGAGTTGGTGTGGTTTTCAATATAGAAACGCCTTTTTCGATTAAAAAATTTTATTTGAGCCGTGGTCTTAGCCTACCCTTAAAATGTTGACATTAGGTAAATTTTTTCTTCAATTTCACATTTATGAGGGTTACCATAAACCTGAGTTGAAAGGGTAATACAAAATTAGATAAATTTTAATAATGTATTTTTAAAAATTTTTAACAAATTATTCAGAATCTACAATATCTCACGATTTCAATGATATGTTATTTTCTTCGAAAAAGTGAAATTTAAACATTGATATAAATGTTTAGGAACTATAAACTTCTAAATCACAGACAAACGATATACTGTTTAAATCGTATTAACCTAATAATAACATTTTTTTTGTCTTTTTTAAATTAAATTTTACAGAATAAAAACGAGAAGTGTGAATTCAGTTGCAAGAAAATAAGAAATAATAAAAAATTCGTGCTCACAGATCACTTATTTCTTCATATACCGATGCTAAAGGCACATTTTGCGTAGCAACTGTGTTCAGCAGTTCTGTCCTTAGGAATGATATCCTTTCTATATTTAAATTAGGATTATGTCCATGTGCCTGCAACGGTTACAAAAGTTCGATCCGGGTAAATTTTCCCTGTTCCATTACACTTTAGCTGCCTTTTAACCCCTTCGCAGTCAAGAATAAAATCTCATTAGTGGGCTCAAAATGTCGACAACTTTTTAGAAAACTAAAATTTGCGCAAACGAACATACTATTGTATTTGAAGTCGCTGATTACGAATCCGATATCAGATTTTGAAAATTCAAAATAGCGGATCCAATATGGCGGACATGAAAATGAAAAATCGACTGAATTCACTTGAAAATTGTTACTCAGGGGTTTTCGGGGTCGCTGATTAGGAATCCAACATCATATTTTAAAAATTCAAAATGGTGGATCCAATATGGCGGACACCATTTTTTAAAATTCATCAGATTCACTTGAAACTTTTTACTCGGGGGTTTTCAGGGTCGCTAATTACCAATCCGTTTTCAGATTTTGAAAATTCATATTAGTGGATCCAATATGGCGAATGAAGTTTTCTAAAATTCATCATTTTTATTTGAAACTCGTTACTAGAGGGATTTCGATGATTACGAAAAACTTTTAAAACGATTATAAATACAAAATTTTCCCCCGCAGTCATTTGTAAATATACTACTTTACTAACGACCCCAGAGTTTACCACGTGGAGGTATGCGGTCGGATTTTACACTTTTTTATTTATTTTGTTTTTTTAATATTTTTTTTGTTTGTTCTTATATTGGATCCGCCATTTTCAAAACCGATATTACATTTTTAATCTACTACATCAATAAATCCCAAGTAACAACTTTTAAGTGAATCTGATAAATTTTTCAAAATGGCGCCAGCCATATTCGAACCGCCACATTGTATTTTAAAAATCTAATGCTAGATTCGTAATCAGCGACCCCGAAAACCGTCGAGTGACGAGCTTTAAATGAACCAGACGAGTTTTTAAAAATGTCGTCCGCTATATTGGATCCGCCATTTTGAATTTTTAAAATCGGAAATCGGATTCGTAATCAGCGACCCTGAAAACCCCCGAGTAACGAGTTTTTATTTATTTACCTAAGTAGTAAACGGGACTGTGCCCTTTCGTACAAAGTACTCTTAATACTAATTTTATTGCACTAAGCAAAATTACTAAATATTATCAAAAATGAAACATAAGTAGCTGAACTTAAAATAGTGAACTACATATCTCTAAAAACAAGTTGACGCAAAAGTGTGTGAAATCTCGTAGAGTTACGATCAAAAAAATTAATATCATTATAAACATCATTTGCTTTTCTACAAAGCCTGGTCATCAAAGAATGATTTCCATAATTCGTTCAATGAAATGGAACAGAGAATAAAGAAAAATACCTAGAAGGTCTTAATGGCACACGTAAATTAATTAGTGATAGTTTTAAATGAATCGGACGAGTTTTTAAAAATGTCGTCCGCTATATTGGATCCGCCATTTTGAATTTTTAAAATCTGAAATAGGATTTATTATCAGCGACCCTGAAAACCCCCGAGTAACAAGTTTCAAGTGAATCCGATTAATTTTTTAAAATGTCCGCCATATTGGATCCGACATTTTGAATTTTCAAAATCTGATATATTTGTAATCAGCGACCCCGAAATCTCCTGAGTAACAAGTTTCAAGTGAATCCGATGAATTTTTGAAAATGTCCGCCATATTGGATCCGACATTTTGAATTTTCAAAATCTGATATCGGATTCGTAATCAGCGACCCCGAAAACTCCTGAGTAACAAGTTTCAAGTGAATCCGATGAATTTTTGAAAATGTCGTCCGCTATATTGGATCCGCCATTTTTAATTTTTAAAATCTGAAACGGATTCGTAATCAGCAACCCCGAAAACCCCCGAGTATGAATTTGTGGGTTAAAACGGCATTTCAAATACCTGTAAATGACCAAAAAGACATTAAAATTATTTTACCTAAAACTTATTTACTGCTATAAATAGTATTTTACTCACACAACTCCATTTTTTCCGTTTTATTTTTTAAATAATGATGTTCATGAAAGATAAATTGGCCACGACCTCCTTCACCCTCTTCTTGTCTATAAAATAAAAAACAATTTAAATAGATACTTAATTCAAAAGGAATTTTAAATTTTTAGAAAATTCAATTATTTTTTAAACATTTAGTTATTATAAAAATTATTATTATTATTAAAATCGAAATCGTATGAAGAATTTTATCATTTATAAAAATAATTGAATTCTTGCAACGAATTTCAGTAAATTTTTTTAAATTATCGAATTCCGGTGAGAATTTTTTTATACATATATAAAAATAATTTGTTGCAAAAAATTTTTAAATTATTTTTAAGAAGAATATTTATTAATAATTAATTAATAATTGTTTTACTTTAACTATTAGCGAATTTAAATTTTTAATTAGCTCAAATTTTGAAAAAAGTAGCTTTTAATTTCACACATTTAAAAGAAGGATCCAAATAGTAACTAATTGCAAAAAATTATTAAATAGTAGGTTTTAGTATATAAGTGCAAAGTCGGGAATGGGGACCACGGATTTTCGACAGTTTATATAAATGTAAAAAAATGTCCTGACTTTAATTTATCAATAAATTACACTTTTTATACATAATTATAAATTTTTAATTTTTTTTTAAGAAATAACATTTTTTTAATGTATTATTAAAGTTGAATTTTTAAAAATTTTGAATCTGAAATTATTCTTAAAATATAATTTATAGAAAATAATTGTTTCGATATGTTTTTAAAAATTAAATTATTTAAAATAAATTCATTTGCAATTCTGTAAAGACTAATTATTATTGTTAGAAAAAGATTGTTGCATGTTAAAAAAAAACTTGGCAACGCTGCCTAATAAATATTTTAATTTTACTTGCAGGCAAGACTTGCTACCTCGCAGCGAGACCTTGCTGCGAGACACCCGATACCTTGATAAGGCCGGCCTTGTCAGCAACGATGTTTTAGATCGGAATTTCGTTCTGTTTAAGGGAAGTGTTTCGCATAGCGACTAAATCTAAAAAAAAGGGAATTAAATGTTTTGTCTTGTTTTGCAATTGCATTATAGCAACTAAATAAGTTGGTGTTTTACGACCACAATGCCAGAACGATACAATATTTGTTACCGTTTCTTGAAATGGTAAAACTAAGTTTACAAAACGAACGTGCCTAAAGGAAAAGTCAAAAGAAAAATATATAGAATCAAAGAACTCATTGTGAGTGCACGTGCGTTTGGACGGCAACACACACACGAGCACTCGGCTGCAGTGTGTAGGTACCAGCACTCTCACAGGTCTCCCTCCGCTACGAGACTCACACGACTAAACGAAGCCTAGTGTTAATGCACCAACACATGCACACCTATGCTAGCCTCTACTCAATGTTTCTTTACCCAACAGAACCTTCCCTTCCCCTCCGGGCCTACAAGATTGTAGCAGTTACTCGAAGACTTTTTGAGTAGCCTTTCCCCTCACAGGTGAACAGTTGAGTTAGCAGCAATTTCAGTTTCTCGGTTCGCACGATTTTCTTGCAGCAACTGTATCTGGACAAGGTGAATCCATCGTACAGTGCATGCAAAAAAGCTAACCATTCAGAAATGAATTGTGCCATTTTTTCTCAGAGAAGGTATCGATTTAGATTTTCTTCTTTCTCTTTACACTTCCTTTTCTTTCTGTGCATTCATTAATTTTGTTAGGGAAAATTTTGTAGAAATTATTTATCCGAGGAGTCGTAATTTTTCTTGTCATTGCGTTGAAAGAACATCTTTTTTCGTAAACTTAAAAAAAGAAGTAGCAGCTTGCAGTAATAGTAGAAGTATTTTGTTGTTTCTCTAAAAAGAATGCATTTTTTAAACAAAAACTAATAGGAATTAAGTATTTCAAAGTTGATCAGAAATTTTTGTTGATATAGGCAATAATTTTTCATTGTTAAGTTACAATTGATATATGAATGTAAATTACCTGTTAATGAATGTGCCAGACGAATATTCATATACTGCAACCAATGTCAATCGAATGCTATTTGGAATAAATTACTCTAAAATTTTTATGAACAACTCCGACAGTTGATTGGTCCTCGCGTTTATTGTTGATGTTGTCAAGGTAGATGTTTTGCAGTTACTCGAAGACTTTTTGAGTAGCCTTTCCCCTCACAGGTGAACAGTTGAGTTAGCAGCAATTTCAGTTTCTCGGTTCGCACGATTTTCTTGCAGCAACTGTATCTGGACAAGGTGAATCCATCGTACAGTGCATGCAAGAAAGCTAAACTTTCAGAAACGAATTGTGCCATTTTTTTCAAAGATTATTTCGATTTGGGTTTACTTCTTTCTCCTTAGACATTCTTTTCTTTATTCTCGTGCATTATTTTTGTTAGGGAATACTTTGCAGAAGTTACTTATCCGTGATTCGTAATTTTTCTTGTCATTGCTTTTAAAGAACATTTCTCTTCGTAAACTGAAAAAAAGAATTAGCAGCTTGCAGTAATAGTAGAAGTATTCTCTTCTCTCTCTAAAAAGAATGCATTTTTTTAAACAAAAACTAACAGGAATTAAGTATTTCCACATTGAACAGAAATTGTTGTTTATAAAGTAATAATTTTTCATTGCTAAGTTAAAATTGATCTATAACTAAATGTAAATTACCTGTGCAAGACGAATATTCATAAACTGCAACCAATGTCAATCTAATGCTATTTGGAATAAATTATTGTATAATTTTTATAAACAACTCCGACAGTTGATTAGTCCTCGCGTTTATTGTTGATGTTGTCAAGGTAGATGTTTTGCAGTTACTCGAAGACTTTTTGAGTAGCCTTTCCCCTCACAGGTGAACAGTTGAGTTAGCAGCAATTTCAGTTTCTCGGTTCGCACGATTTTCTTGCAGCAACTGTATCTGGACAAGGTGAATCCATCGTACAGTGCATGCAGGAAAGCTAACCATTCAGAAACGAATTGTGCCATTTTTTCTCAGAGAATGTATCGACTTAGATTTGCTTCTTTCTCTTTACACTTCCTTTTCTTTCTGCGCATTCATTAATTTTGTTAGGGAAAATTTTGTAGAAATTATTTATCCGAGGAGTCGTAATTTTTCTTGTCATTGCGTTGAAAGAACATCTTTTTTTGTAAACTTAAGAAAAGAAGTAGCAGCTTGCAGTAATAGTAGAAGTATTTTGTTGTTTCTCTAAAAAGAATAAATTTTTTACATAAAAACAAAAAAGAATTAAATCTTTCAAAATTGTGCAGAAATGCCCAGTAAAAAAAATTCGATACACAGACCGCGGAGTTCGTATACGAGCTCGGTAGCTCGTATGAGAAATATGAGAAAACTCTCATACGAGCCTTTTCCGTAATGAGTTGTTTATAGATGCTTGTATACGAGGTGACGTTTAAAGCAGTTTTCTTAATATAACACTATTTTCAAGTAAATGTAGATAATAGAAATGAATTTTCAAAGTAAAACAAAGCTAAGTTTATAGGGGAAATGAAGTTTTAAGAAAAAAAGGATAATTTTATTCAAAAAATTTATTCACACTGAAAAAAGGTTAGAATTTGTTAATTCCTTGTTACTCGAACTAACCGACATTAGATATTTCTCGTATACGGTAAGCAGATTTTGTATTAAATTTAATTATTTTATATAAGAATATTTATATAATAAATAAATAATAATATATTATTAATTAGTAATGAAAAAAACTTATTTATTCTACCGCCAATACAAAATCGTGCTTACCGCATCCGAGAAATATCTAATGTCGGTAAGTTAGAGTAACAAGGAATTATCAAATTCTAACCTTTTTTCAATGTGAATAAATTTTTTGAACAAAATTATTCTTTTTTTCTTAAAACTTCATTTCCTTTATAAATTTAGCTTTGTTTTACTTTGAAAATTCATTTCTATTATCTACATTTACTTGAAAATAGTGTTATATTAAGAAAACTGCTTTAAACGTCACCTCGTATACAAGCATCTATAAACAACTCATTACGGAAAAGGCTCGTATGAGAGTTTTCTCATATTTCTCATACGAGCTACTGAGCTCGTATACGAACTCCGCGGTCCGTGTATCGAATTTTGTTTACTGGGTGGTGGTTCATAAAGCAATAATTTTTCATTGTTAAGTTACAATTGATCTATTATTGTAAATTACCTGTTAATGAATGTGACAGACGAATATTCATATACTGCAACCAATGTCAATCGAATGCTATTTTGAATAAATTACTGTATAATTTTTAGGAACAACTCCGGCAGTTGATTGGTTCTCGCGCTTATTGTTGATGTTGTAAAGGTAGTAGTTTTGCAGCAACTAGAAGATTTTTTGAGTATCCTTTCCCCTCACAGGTGAACAGTTGAGTTTGCAACAATTTCAGTTTCTCGGTTCGCACGATTTTCTTGCAGCAACTGTATCTGGACAAGGTGAATCCATCGTACAGTGCATGCAAGAAAGCTAACCTTTTAGAAACGAATTGCGCTTTTTTTTCTCAATTTATGAGATTAAGATTTACATTCTTGCATTAATTTTGTTAAGTAAAATTTTGGAATAGTTACTTATCCGAGAGTCGTAATTTTTCTTTTCATTAGTTTTGAAGAATAATTTTTTTGGTAAGCTGAAGAAGATAAGCTGCAGCTTGCTGTAATAGTAGAAGTATTCTGTCCTCTTTCTGAAAAGAATGCATTTTTTAATTAAAAACTAATAGGAATTAAATATTTTAAAATGTTATGGAAAATGTAATGATATTTCGTTGTTTTAAATTTAATTGGATCTAGATCTACGAAAGAATGTAAATTACCATTTTTACTTATTATTGAAAAGTTTTAATTTAAGTTAGGTTGTTGATTGGCCCTCGTTGTTTATTTCATTTGGTTTTGAAGTGTGCTGCTTCACTTAAATGACCAGAAAAAATTTGATGGAAAATCTGAAACTAAAAAATTTTTATTGAGATTGTAGCAATTTCTATTATGTAATAACGAATGACGATAATTTACCTTTAATATTACAAATGAATAAATAGAAATAATAAAAGGCATCAGCATTCATCGCACGTGAAATTTTTGAATGAAAGAGATAAACTAGAACAGATTGGAAAAAAATTAGCTTTAACAACTTCTGACCAGTAATGAAATATTAAAGCTAATAAAATCTTTTAAATAACCAAGATTATACTGTCGGAATTCAAAAGAATAAGGTTAAGTAGTTGAATTACTATTCTTTTTACATCTATCTCTCTTATTATCTTTAATTATTATATATTTCTCATTTTATGATAAATTTAAATTACTCAAAGATTTTTTTTTTAGTTTGAGAATAATATTTTTTTTATTTCGTAACAGTTTTAATATTAAATTATTTTACAGTATAATTGCAAATTAAATGTAGTTATCCATTTTTATATTTTTATCTGACTAAAATAAATAATAATTTGGATATAAATATCTATATAAGATGTATAATAGGTTAGAAATAGTGATTCGTGTGAAACTATTATTTCAAATTAAAAACAAAATATATATTTGTCTATCTTTTATCTTATATAAATAATAAATTCTTTTTCTTTAATTTGTAGAAATAAAAAAAAATCTTGGATTATTTTTAAATTAATAACAACTTACTTCTTTTTAAAGTTGATGAGATCAGTATTGTTTACATTTGTGAAATCTTCTTTTCGTTTTTCTAAACTTAAATTAACTTTGCAATACAAACTATCATTATATTCATTTAACTATAATAATTTTTAAAAAATATAAAGTTTTACAAATGACATGTGTTTGTTGTTAGTATCTATACTCAAACAAAAGCGACAGAAACAAAAAGTCGTAATATATGCGAAATTTAACCTTTGTCAGCAGGGCTGGAAATATAAAATGACTCAATAGTCAATCTTTATCGGTAGTTGAAAACTTGGTTAAGGTGTTTCTACAATCACTTGTTAATGCATTTATTTTGTCTGAAGGCCTAAGCACAATAGGTTCGCGAAAGTCGTTCGCGAACGCAAAGCATGAGTTAGGAAAGGACAGAGATATATTTGTGTTCTTGTCTATCTCATGCGTTTCGTTCGCGAACCTATTGTGCGTTGGACTTAACTGAAAGTATGTAATGGCATAATATAGTAATTGTGCACACACTGAGAAAATTGGAGGATTGGACTAAACGTTTGGAGGGACTAAAGAAGAAGAAGTTTGGAGGGACTAATCGTTCATATTTGAGAGTTGACTATTGGAAAACAATCTAAATATTCAAATACACCATTGACAGATATTCGTGCTATTTCTCTTGGAGGGAAATTGAGTTTATAACAGAGGGACAAATTAACCATCTTGAGAAATCCCTTCCTTATCCGGCGCGAAATGAATAAATATGGCAACTTAACCCATAAATTAAAAATACATAAAATGTCACAAAAATAAGTTCGCGCGCATCAGATCGTACACATTTTCTGCGCAACTTTTAACCTTCAGATATAATAGGAGAGAATATACAAGTTGATTTCCATTATCAATTCAAAATTTATTTTAGAAAGACTATTTAACTCTCTTCATAATAGCAAAGGAAACATACACTTTTTGAACCTCTGAATTTGACTCTGCAGTTTTCTCAGTGTATAGGTTTACTTTAAATAAGTTAATTCAAAGCAAATTATCGTAAATTTATACACTGATTTTATAAATACATCCTAATAAATTTCTAAAATAAGGGTTCGTTTATGTCTAGTAAAGTGAGCATGGTGCATCAGGTGCATTACTTTGAAACCTTTGAAAGAAACAGAAAAATATTGATAATAATTGACAGGTTGTGTTCATGCATTTTTTATTTGCTCATTTTCAAAAGCATATAAGCAGTAGTTAAAAAAAATACATAATTCTTTCGGGGAAAGGCAGCCAAGTTGGTTGATGGTCTGCAGAAAGAAATGGTGCTAACGTATTCAACAGTGTTTTAAAAAAAGGTGGCTTTTCATATTTTGTGAATTGCTTCTAAATATAATCAATCTCATCAGCAACGCTTATAATGCAAAGTTCGTCATTTAATTAAGTTAACATTTTAATTTTAATTGAATTTTTAAGAAATGGTAAAATAATTAAAACATTATAATAATAAATTAGTGAGTGAATTAGCACATTCTGTTGCTCCAGAAGTAATTCTTTTCGTTTTATAACTGCGATTATATTTCTGCACATTCCATTAGAAAGAATTCAATTGATCTGAAAATTATTTAAAATGTTGCCTTCATTAAATGTTGTTTGTAGAAGACATCAGGATCATTATTTGTGCTCAAATTGCAAGTAATATTTCCTTGATGTCATCTGTCACATTACAGTGATCTTACTGTCCAGATTGACCAAATTTGGTAATGTCTAAACGGGGGATTAAAATTTGTGACGCGACACCAAGAAAGGTACCTAAGAATCAAACGAATTATAGGTTGGGTTCGAGTTAGATTTATCTTGATTAAAAGTTCATTTTTAATTATTTGAATTTGAAACCAATATTCATTAAATATTTTGAATATAATAAAGACTTGAAGACCAACAATTTTTAATTATTAATTGATTCTCTTTCTGTATTTTTACTCAAAAAATTTAAAACATAACCTCAAATTTTTTGCTTTTTAGGTACCTTTCTTGGGAACGCGTCACATTTACTGCATTTTGCTCAAATTCTGTGAACACTTTTCGAATTATCGATTGAATAGTCTATTTACCAAGAAATTGCAGGGATTCACTCATAAGGAATTCTCAGAAATTTAGATAAGCAGCAAAAATGATCCGGCTTGCGCTGATTTTAAGTTTTAATCAGAAAGATTCAAAATGAACGATAAAGGTTACATTGTGATTTAATTTAAAAGAAAATTTTGAACGAATGTAAAAAAATGAAATGGTGGGGCAATATTTTTAAAAATGAGCATTACATAATTGTATATGAACGTCCCTTTAGTATAAAGTTTATTATTACCCTCTCTTTCTGAAACGCTCTTGAGCTTTGCGAATTGATTGATTTCTTATTAGGTCTTTCTTTTTCATCTGACTCCCAACATTTTCTCCCCTCAGTAGTTTCTTCATTCTAATTTCTTCATCAGATATGATATCTTTAAGACCATCTAAACAGTAAATATCAATATAAATAATACTCTCTAAATCTGAAATAAGCAGAATTCTACTAACAAATATTAAAATTTTACTAATTCTTTATTAGTTTTTATGAACGACTTTTCTTCTTTTGAATTAGAAGAATATTACTAATTATTAGTAAAATTTTACTAAGCAATTAGTAAAATTTTATTAATAATCAGTAAAATTTCACTTATTGCTAGTAAAATTATAAAATTGTTTAGTGGACGACTTTTCGTAATTTCATTTATAACTTTCTATTAATTATATACATATAGAGAATACATAAAAATCTTATTTTAAGACAAATTATTACAACTTTGCATTTCTCAGCATTACACATACATTAAATAAAAGCATATTTGTTATGCTTTTTATTTTAATAAGACATTAGAAATTTAATTGTCATGAAAAATGCAAAGTGTCTTCAAACTATTTAAACGAACTTAAGGCGCTTAAAAATTATGACATTTGAAATATCAGAAACTTCTTGTAGTTCCAGGAGCCACCAGTAACAAAATTTAGTACAAAGAACTGTGACAGAATGGTTTGTCTAACTGTAAAATGTAATAATAAATACAAATTTTACAATAAAATCAATTACTAAAAAGGTTATTTTAACTATTTGTAGTCATTCACATTAACTGCTTCATCTATTTGTAGTAACTAGTTTTCATAGTTACATCAGGAAGCGTCAGTAAAAACTCATAATTTATTACTATAGATTTTATGATTTTAAAAAGTTAATTAAACTTTATTAACTTTTAAAAGTCATAAAATGAAATAATTGTTTTTATTATTAATAAAGTATATTCTTTTATATTTTCTCCTACCTACTTGTGTTAATAATATATACTTTATATTTTTAAGTTTTATATAACAAAACAAGAAATTCTTAAAAACCCAGAATTGACCGCACGATTCTAACATTCACAAACTGAATTCAGTCATATTAACTACTATATTTAGTTACAATAACTAATTTTTCTAGTTATACTTGCGGTCTACATTTCAAGCTTCATATGATAAGATTGAAAAAGTACCTAAAAACTGCCAAATGTTTGGGTGTTTTCCGCCAATGCGTTTGAGAAGTTCACTGTTAAAAGATTCACTGATGTTATTGGTTCTCTGTGCTTGCTTCTCTACGGATACGACGTCAGCTTTTTTAACCCATTGCCTTCTCAAATAACGAATAAATTTCTTCAATTGTGAATGATATTTTTTGTTTAATTCGAATATTTTCAATTCTAAAAGCTTCACAGCATGAGCAATGTCTTCTGCTGGAAGAAGAGCAATTGATACTGCCATTTTAAGAAAAAAGTTTAGTTCAGGATATTTTCCAAGCCCAAGTCTCTTCCATTTTTTTCGGACTGCCTGTATAAATTGTTATCAATTTTATTAATTTTCAAAACTACTTTATGTAAACAAATCGATGAATTTTGATGTAAGAAATAACATTTCTAGTCGTCTTCATTTATAAAGAACAAGATTTTATGACACTCTTACAAAATTTTTAATAAAAATTAAATATTTATTAAAATGCGAATATTTTTACTTTAACTGTAATTAATTCTCTAAATGAAATTTATGATTTATATAGACCAATAGATTATTCTTGATGCAAAGAATAAAATTTTATTACCTATTAACTTTATCATCCAACATAAACAATTTTCTGAGACTTTAAGTAGAGAGCAAAAATTTTAGAATAAAAAATTTACTCCGAAAAGGGAATTAATTGAGCTCCCGCGGGCAATAACTCGATCTGCGCTCGGACGCAAGCGCTAGTACCAGTCGGGGAGCAGTGAGCGCCTCTGCGCCACTCACTGCCACCCGACTGGTATTAGAGAGTGCGTCCGAGCGCAGATCGAGTTATTGCCCGCGGGAGCTCAATTTATTTAAGAGTTATGTTATTTGAATGTGGAGTTAAATTTTAACCCTCAATATATGTTACTCTTTTCCTTTTTACTCTAAAAGCATGTGAGATCTATAAAATTCTGTTTGGAGTTAAATCTTAACACCCTTTTTACAGTGTATGGTAAAAAATAACTTTGGATAATATAAAAATTAATATAAAAGTTTACTTTTTTAAAGTGGAACCAACATCCGTGATACTTAGCAAGCCTCAAGCATATTTTTACCGATTTAATAGCCGCACTTTCAAAATCTCCTGTTACATCAGTCAAGTTCTGTTCAAGTTCAGTACAACATTCTTTTAATTTCTGCCAAATAGCATTGTACATTTCAGTTGTCCGCTTTGTACACAGTGCGAAAACAGTTCCCACACCCTAATATAAAATTTGAAGGTTTTGTGACTTGGATTATCCAAATTTATTAAAATAGTCACTACATAAAGTTGAATATGGTAAAAATAATGTATGTTATTTTTAACTAATTGTCAGTAAAAATATTACTATTTGAATTAGTGACTCACTTTTTGCTTCTAAATCAGTTATTTTTAACTGATTTAAATTTTAAGAGTATATTTTCTACAGCTTATTTGCAATATTAAGAATACTGAACTAAGTAAATATATTCCTGTAAAATTTCAAGATTTATATTGAAGCAAAGTTGTAAGCAATTTAAAACAATTTTAAAAAGTATAATATATTTTATTATACAATGATTATATTTTTTTAATATAGTATAATATTTCAAAGTAACGTTGCTTCAGTATGTCATCAATATTGCCTATCAATTTTCTTGACGTCATTGTCTTAAAATTTTGTACTAGAAAGATTGAAATTATAATCTCTTTAAATACTTCCAATCTTTTGCAGGGTGGCCACATGTCAGTAAAGTCAGGGAAATGTCAGGGAAAAAAATATTTTGTCAGTAAAGTCAGGAAAATGTCAGGAAAAAAATTTTTCGTCAGTAAAGTCAGGGAAATGTCAGGAAAAATTTTTTTGTCAGGGCAATTAAAGAAATTAAGATGGTCATGCAATACATTTTTTGCTCTAAACAAAAAAATTTTTGTCAGGGAAATTCGTTGTTATGTCAGTAAAATGTCAGGGAAATTGATAAAGTCAATCTTGCGGCTACCCTGTTTTGGTTTAAAGTTTTCAATCAAATCATTGAACTAGCATATACAGTTATTTTTACAAACAAATGTTGAATTTTTTTACAATAAATTTTTATATTTGTTTACTTTTCCTGCGATAAGCATGTGCATGATGTAGCATTGACAAGAATATGGTTGACGAGGAGTGATCTGTAATAGATTATAATAAAAGGTATACTTTTTATTTGAAATTGGTATTTTTACATTGAGAAGGTACACTGAAAAAAAATTCCTAGTTGATTTAACTACTTTTCAACTACTCTGCTTAGTTCAATAAATCCCCAAACAAATTAAAAAACTTGTATTAACCATCAAAAAGTATAATTAAAAAATGAAGAATGCAATCAGATTTTGCAGTTGTTTTTGAAATTTATAACTACATGTCTTAGTTAACTGAACTAAAAATTTTTCTCTACAAAATAAACAGTAAAATTAACTGTACAAGCAGTATTAGATTAAGTAAAAAAGTAATTAATTTAACTATTTCTAGATTACTATCCAAAGTAGTTAAATTTTTAGAAACAAAATTTTACAGTGTAGAAAACTCGCTATATATATAGAATAATTATTACGTCAAATGTTCCATCCATAAATATTTCCTGTACTTTATTCAGCTGTTGTAATAATGGTACACTTGAAAAAAGTAGCGCAATGCTACCATCTTCTGCAAACACTGGACCTATATAAATATCAGCAACTGCATCAAAATCCATTAAATCCTTTCCAAATTTATCAAAGGATTTTGATGTTGTTGGCCTATATTTTCTTCTTAGTCTTTTAATTCTTTGTCGAATATTTGTTAAAGATAAATCGACCGGTTTTCCTTTCTTTTCGAATCTGTTAAAAAAAATAAAAACAACATTTATAGAAAGATTGCTTGGAAAGTGCCTCCTATTTTACGATTTGACTCAAAACCACACGATAAATATGAATAGAGTGACATTTTTTTAAATAAAAATTAAAAATTGTGAATTTCATGATTATTCCAGAAGGTAGGGGAGAGTCTCCAGTTGTGAGACGGGTTTCATTTTTGACCCGTAAATTGTAAACGGGTAAACGAAATTGTAAATAAAATACACCGTTCGAAAGGTAACAGAAATACGCAACTTTTATTAAAAGAAAGTATAGTGTTTCGATGAACTCAAAAAATTTTACGGTACATTTTCCGAGCACATCGCTTTTTTCAAAAAAAAAAAAATGTCTCCAGTTGTGAGACACACATTAAAAATTGCTAAAATTTAATAAGTTTAACATAAAACGTTATGTTTAGTAGAAATAATTAAATATATTAATAATATATATTATTATATACTAAATAATAATATTTATTCGCCAAAATGTGACTATCAAATAGACACAATTTAATAGCTTCAAAAAGAGCATTAAAATTGATTTCTTCTGAATCAATTGACTTTTTTCCACTTGACATGCCCAAAAATACTAGAAACAAAATCAAAACATCATTTAAATAGTATGCCTGCAAAGTCGTATTTTTTATGCTGCCCAGATGGTTGTTGACACCGTCTCACAACTGGTGATATGCTGTGTCTCACACCAAGAAATTGGCGCTATTTTGAAAAAGGAAAATTAAATTATTTTCAACCGTAGATTGGAACAATGCAATATTGCATCACAAAATATAAGGAAAACACTAAAAGAAAATGCTTTACATTTACCTTTTCCAATTAATTAACTTGGAAAAAAAGTACTTTGCATTTATTGAAGAAACGCTTTTTAGTCGATTATCATACACAGTGTTGATATTTAACAAAAACAGTTTATATATCCGCTTTGGCGTACACGAAAAAGTTGGCTCATATAAAAAGAAATGTTTTTATATAAACCAATCGGCTTTTTAATATTGCATGTTAAAAAAAATTGACTGTCTCACAACTGGAGGTGTCTCACAACTGGTGACTCTCCCCTACTTTTCAAAAAAAAATGTTAACCTATGTATGAAAGGATTATAGCCATAATTATTTAAATTATACAAAAACATAACTATAATCGAAATCAATATATAAAATTAAAATAGAAATGTAATTATATCATAAAATTAATTATAGTTAATCATAAAATTAAGTAATAAATGAGTTCAGAACATGATTTATTACTATTTTCTTCCCAATTGAAAGTGTGAATAATTGGAAATGTTTTGAAATTAATTTTTTAACAATCTTTAAACGATTAGGAGTAAGATTTTGAAAGAAGACGAAGTCGAACAATGATATTTTATAAATTGAACAATATACAGGAAAAAACCACGCAATGTCAATTAATTTAATATTTTTAAAGCAGCGGGCGAAAAAACTACCAAAAGATAATCGGTCGGTAAAAGTCTATTTTCCAACAAAAATAATGTTATAGACTATATTTACTTGCGGATGACTTCATAATAGATACTCGCAGGATCCCTCGAGCTTTTCTTTGCCAATCTCATCATTTTTAAAATCGCTTGTTTGTTATTTTTATATAACCGGCTTCTCGAGCCACAAAAGCGATAATTATGGTCCGTTTTAAGCTCGTGGGTATCACCATTCTTAATTAAAACAGCCGGACAACCCTTTTTTCTTCTTGAACATCTAATACAAATAATTTATGACATCTTTAAGGATTCTTTTAATTTGTTAAATAATATTTAAATCTATAAAATAATAAAATTTTTTTTCAAAAGTTGCTTCTGTAAGCCTGAACAATGAACTGACTTTCTCTAAAATAATTAGATATACAAAAAATATTTGTTATATATTTATTTATGAATAACACAAATATTGACAAAATCTTCTCAAAATTGAATTCTTTAAGAAATCAATTACTAAAAAAAATGTAATAAAATGTTTTTGCAATTATTAAATTATTATCTCTTTAATTTTACAAAATTTTAATTATTTGAAAATTATTAAATTACATATTTTAAAAAGTTTAATTATCTGCATAAAAATTGGAATAAAATATCTCAGCAATATAGTAATTAAATAAAATTTTTGTATTATCTGCCCATTCTAAAAAATTCAATTCCGGTTGACACATAAAATGACATTGTAAAAAAATTGTAAGAAAATAGGAAAATTTCAACTAAAACACAAAATTACTTATTCGCAGATTTAAAAAAATACCTCAAAATTCGACCACCTTTATCAGGATTGAAACAATATCCTTTATAAATCACAGACATTACGACACTTGCGATTATGATAAATGATAATGTCAAAATGTCACTTAATAAAATCAATATTTTAAGAGTGTTTTTGTTTGATTTAAATTTGTTTTATCAAACTTAACCAAATATACTATTCATATAAATATTATGCACATTGCCTAAAAATAAAGTTACTCTTAAAAAATATTTAAAATATTTCAATTCTCTAGATAAAAAAAATTGTAAATAAAGAGAATTTTTTTTAAACATTTCTCAATAGCTAAACATTAATTACTCTTAATATTTTAATATTAACCACTTTAAGAGAAATTTTGTTTTTTCAGATGCTCTTAGAAACATAAATAATTCAATCGAATTTCATCTACACAATTTCCGTGAACATTTCGCTGTGTATAAATAGCGAATTTGAAAATTATTTGTAAAATTTCAAACGCAATTTTGATTGAATAATCGTACAAATAAATCGAAGACGTTTATTTTTACAAATTGTTTACAATTACATGCTTTCTCAATTTAAATTAGTTAAAAATAACTAATCTATTGGTAAAAAGTCAATCACTGATTCAAATAGTAATGTTTTATTAATGAAATAATTAATAATTATTATGTAGTTTATTTCATTATATTTTAGGTTAGACAAAAATAACAGAAGCGATTGGTACCTAAGTCAATTAACGAAATTTGTCTGATTTTACAGTTATTTATCTACTAATAATTCCTAATTATCTAGTAATTATTAGTAATTCTTTACTAATTACTAAAGAAAAAAGTTCTCCAAGACTTTACTGATAATTAGTTCTTCATATTAGTAATTTTAATTAATTATTTTGACTCAAAGGGTATCATTTTTTTTAGAAAAAATGTTTTAGTTCAATTACAGTAGTGTATATAATTTTCATTCAAGTGATATAGTGTTAAATAATATTATCCAGTAATGTTTTAGTTATACTCTCTAAACCTAAAAAACCGGTAGGTATAACACAGATTTAAATTATATACTTGTATATATGCTGTGAATTAATATTTTTTATTTTCAAACAAATGCTGTATTCATTGTTGGAATTATACCTAAATATCTTAAGAAATAATAATATTAAATAAAAATTTTTAAAAAGTCTTTAAAGTTTGCTTTTTAAAGAATTTTAATATTTTAATTAAATATGAAATTAAACTTAAATTATAATTTAATAAAATTTACTTCAATTAAAAAAAATTATAGAATTGAAACTATTAATTTAACAGTTCAATTCTTTTTATTTTATACTTTTAAATATATTTAAGCATTTTAAATATACGCGGTTTTTTCTATTAATGAGAGAATTAAAATGGCGCAAGCGCTGTTACTCTTAGTGACGGTTGTTGGCATCTCTGACTCGCTACTTTTTACCTCCCTGGGAATTACCGACTGAAAAACGAAATTTTTAATATGTGACATTTTATCAAAAAACAAAAGACCATCTTCTTTTTTTGTTAAACGTTTATTTACGAAAATTTGTCAAATCGTGATATTCTTTGTGTCAAATTGATTTTGATTTTTTTATCAAAAAACAAAAGACCATCTTCTGCTTTTTTTTGTAAAACGTCTATTTACGAAAATTTGTCGAATCGTGATATTCTTTGTGTCAAATTGATTTTGAGAAGCTTTAATTTGTGGTGAGTACTTAAAAAAGTTATTATTTATATTACATTATTTATAATATTCAAACATATTTATTTTCTTTTTTCTAATAAACTTCTAACCTTTTTAAATTTACAGATCGTGTCTAATGTTTAATTTCTTTCTTTTCTAGATCAAAATGATTCGTTTACCTGGTAAATTCAAAAACACCTTCAAATTTGTCTACCAGGACTATTTATATTATTCAGTAAAGGAGTCTGAAAATAAATATAGATGTGCGAATTTTAGATTACCCTGTTCAGGGTCAGTCGTTGAAAAAAATAATGAAATTGAGGTAACCTGCAAACATTCTTCAAAATGTGAACCGTATTCTAATTACGTAAACGACTCAAAATGCTGGGAAGAAGCCATACTTCTTGCCGGAACAGAAAAAAGTAGAAAGTTCAAAGATATTGTAAAATCCTGCAATGTTAAGTAAGTAAAATTAAAAATGACATATATTTCCTTTTCAATATGAGTTTTATATATATGTTTATCTATTCTATCTATTTATATAAATCATTCAACTTAATCTAACCTATAAATTTGACTTTTATTTAATCAGGGTTGCCACATGTCAGGAAAATTAGGGAAAAGTAAGGAATTTTTATTAAAAGTATTTGAAAAAAAATTTTAACGCAATTATCGCTTAATAAATAACAAAATTCTTCACAGAAATTCAATTACTTTTAGGAATTTTAATAAAATTCTTTGCGAAATTTTAATTATTTTCAAAAATTTATCACAATAAAAAAAATTTTAATATTTACTATTTTCATAAAATTTATAAAATAATTTAACTATTAAAAAATTTTTTTGATACAATTCAACAAAAACATTCCATTATTTTTATAAAAAATGTTATTTAGTAATTTAATTATTTTCATTACAGATTTTCAAGTATTTTTAATATTATTTAAAATAAATTCCTTTTTAAAAAGTAATAACATACTTTGCAGAAAATAAATTATTTTCAAAAGCTTTTAAAAATTCTCGTCAAGAATTAAATTGCCTTTATAAATAAACAGTGAAATTGGTATAAAATTCTTTAATATAAGAAATTTCAGTAAAATTTTAATTAAATTCCTTAAAAGAAATTAATTATTTTCAAAAGTTGTTAATAAAATTGTTCGTAAAAATTAAATTTTAAGAAACATTCAATTATTTAAAAAATTATTTATTTTTATATTTAAAAAATTATTTATTTTTATATTTAAAAATGAATTTCGGTTAAAATTTGATATAATAATTTAATATTAAAAGCATTATTGCGTGAATTTTAGGAAATAATTGAATTTAAATGATGAAAATAATTTCGAAAAAGTAAAAATAAATCCTAAATTCTATAAAAAATTAACAATGATTAAATATTTATTTAAAAAAATAATTTATTCTTGTTTTCGAATAATTTTACAATTAATGAAATTCGTAAATAAATGTAATAAATCATGTTTCTTAGTATATGATCATTTTTAGAGTAAACCAGAATATTCTTTAGGGTTAGAAAAAAAGCCAAAATTCTGCCTAGAAATCAGGGATGAGTCAGAGAAAAACAGAGTTAAATTTTTGTTGCAACCCTGTTACTTATTTTTTATTTATGTTTAAGATTTAATACGTAATTTTTTTTTATATAATTCCACCTAAGAACCCTTTCCTATTCGCTTAATAGTACCTTCAATATTTTTTAAATAGGTATAAAGCGGACGTGTCTTATGATGCACTATACAGTCATATGTATAAAGCCAGATGCGGTCAATTGCCTGAACCAAAGGACTTAGCTAGTCTCGGGGAGGAATTAAATAAACTAATTAAATATGCAGACGACAGAAGCAATCAAGATGACGCAGAAAAAAATATAATACAAACATATTTGAGTCGCATGAAAGCCAGCAATGAGAAAATCGCCTTCCTATTTGGCTCGAAAACTTCACTGTTAAATGCGAAAACACTCTACATTGATATTGGATTGACGGTAATGTTCAAAAAGTTTTACGATAAAGTTTTTTTTTAATTCTAACTTATATTAATTCCATAAGTTTTAAATGCCTTACACTGCAAAAAATATTTAAATAAATAAACAAAAAAAATTTGTTTGAACAGGCCACGAAAATATCAAGAAAAGGAAAATAGATTTTGAAAATTATGAAAAACTCTGTCACTTTATCAAAAGTACTGCAAAATATCAAATTTTTAAAAATTAAATAATTCTATTTCCTAATGTTCTTTAAAAATATTAAAAACCTTAAATTGTCATTAAATTATCATTTCTCACATTAAAAACTTTCAAATTATCAAAAATTGTAATAGAAAATATAAAATTACTTTATTATTTCTGCCAAAAATTTAATTTTCAATGTATTTTAAATGAATTTTTTTGATAACTAAATTTACAAAGAACTTCTTGAAATGATTAGAAATAATTTACCTAACAAAAAATATAATTTAAAAATTGTAAAAAAAATTTCATTTTCAAAAATTTTTATAAATATAGAATTTTAAAGTTAAAACTTTTTTAAATCAAAATTTAAGTAGATCAAATCAAAATTTTTGAAAATATTTGATGTGGAAAAATAATTATAATATTTTTTAATATTTGAGGCATTCCATTTCAAATCGTTCCACCGACAAAACACAATCGTAAGGAGAGCGATTTTCTAATAAATATAATTATTTAAAAATTTAATTATTTGTAACATATTATACACTAAATTGAAAGAGAATTTCATGAACTTTCTAATGCTATTTTTATTTTTTTAAATTTTTCTCAATTTCGTAGAAAAATTCCTGTTTGAAAGTTTAAACTCTTAATATCTCAAAACACCCCCCCGTCGATTTAAACTTTCAAACAGGAATTTCTCTACGAAATTGAGAAAAATTTAAAAAAATAAAAATAGCATTAGAAAGTTCATGAAATTCTCTTTCGATTCATTGTATAATATGTTACAAATAATTAAATTTTTAAATAATTATATTTATTAGAAAATCGCTCTCCTTGCGATTGTTTTTTGTCGGTGGAACGATTTGAAATGGAATGCCTCATTTGTTTTAAAAAGTAAGTAAACTTTTTAACAATTTTAAATTAAAACTAAAAAAATAGGATTTTTGAAATTTAAGGTTTTAAGGTTGTTAAATTTGTTGAAAACATTTAATTAAAAACATAAAAAAAATAATTTTTTTTGTAAACAATTGAATAGATGAAATAATTTTAAATTCCCACTCTTCACTAACGTCCCATTTAAAATTATAGTCCTTAGATAAATAAAATATAATTTTCCCAGTGTAATGTAACGTTAATTTAGTAATTACAGGCATTAAAAAAGATATTCAAATAATTTTGTAACTTTATTTTTAAATAACCTGTAGCTTTTTTTTTATTGTTTTTAATTTTCTGTATATTTTTATCTTGGTTTCTCTTTAATTAACTTTTAAATGTAACAAATTTTTTAATTTGTAGTTAAAGGTGAAGGAATCTAATGTCAACGTAATTTCATTTATGGTGGAAAAGGAGAAAAGAGTAAGTAATTTGAAAATGTAAATAAATTTAAAACTTTAGAATATTAGTAGTATAGAAAATATATTATATTGTATATAATTTAATGTAGAATTATATTATTATTATCATATCTCACACTCTGTTATACTGATAGTTATACGGAATAAAATATAAAGCAAATGTATATGTAAATATTACATCGATTACTATTTCAGGCCGCTGTTGTAATGTGCGTCTTATGCGAGGATGTAAATGCAGAGCTTTGTAGGAAAATTTTGGAAAAAATTGGAAATTTAAAGAAAAATACTAACATGAATTCCGACGTTCGAATGTTGAAAACATTGGATGCAATCGCTAATGAACAAGATGAGTCTGAGGGCATCTTAGAGGAATCGTTCAAAACCATTATTGGACCATACAATTTAATACTCATAGAAGCAGTGAAAAAAGTATGGCCAAATACAAAGTATTATTTGTCCCTGCACGATTTTCATCAGGTAATTTTTTACTGTGTTAACTATTTGTTGAATAAATTGAAGGTTAAGCTATTTAATTGCAAAGATAACTTAGCACTAAGCGCAGAAAATTTAGCAATTTGAGTGCAAGAAAACAGGGTGTCTATTATTTTCGTTTAAAAAAATTCCCGGTTTTTTGTCGGCTTTGTCATAATTTTTTCCGTTTTTTTATACAAAATTTTTTTTCCGGTTTTTTTCTCATCAACTTTAAATTTATTTGATTTCGAACATAAAAATCTACAAATGGCTTCAAAAATTTTTATTACAGCTTTTATGAATAATTAAATTCTTTTGATGAATTTCTTTAAATTTTTTGAGAATGTTTTTTTAATAATTTTAAATAAAAATTTGAAAAATAATTAAATTAAACAAAAATTTTTAAAAAATTTTTTAAAAATAATCTTGTCTCTTTATAATTATAATTAAAAATTTAATTTTTCAATTTCATTAACATTATATTTATAATTGAATTTCTGCAAAGAATTTTACTATTTATAAAAGTAATTGAATCCTTCCAAAAATGTTATTATTTATAAAAATAATTTAATTCTTACGAAGAATTTCATTAAAATTTTTGACAATAATAAGCAGTAATAATTAATTATTTACTTAATAAGTAATAAAAATTCAATTTGCTCAAGAAATAAATAAATATCATTTCTTTAAACATTCAGAAACTTTAAATTATAAAAATTTAAGAGAAGTTTAATAATTATAATTATTAAATAATAATATAATAATTTAAAAATATAATATTCAGAAACAAAAAATTAATTTAAAACTTTAAGAGGGACTTTATATTTTAAAAGTAAAATTATAATTACGGTCACTAACTTCCCTTGATTATTTTCGAAAAATTTAAATAAATTTCTTTAAAGAAATTCAATTATTTTTAGTAAGATATAAGGAAATTTCAATTAATTCAAAAAGATTTCAATTATTTGTTCATAAAAATTCAATTATCTTAAAACAATAGAATTTAAAAACTTCAAAAATCTTATTATTCAGAATTTTAAAAAAAAACTTTACAAAAATTCAATTTTAATAAACAATTTTATAAGTGTGTATCTTTTTTTAAATTAACTAATAGAACTTTTAATTATCAATCTTCGAACTAAGATACATGAATACATTAGAAATGTGTGACTATAAAATTCAATTATTTATCAATTATATAGAATAATATAAATATAATTCGATAATTTTTTAAAAATTGATTGACATATACTTTTTTTCTCGGTCAAATTAAATTCCGGGCTATTTCTGGATTAGTAGACACCGTGAGAAAAGTTTATTTTCTTCAAAAACATTTCTTACTAGTAAAATATTCTTCAATGTCCGAGATCCTTTATAAAATAAGGAAAATAAAACGAAAACTTTCGTACAATGAATAAAATTATTTATTTACTCCAACTCTAACAAGTCAAAAATTAGAAAGTAAAATATACGAAGACTTAAATTTTATGCCCTGACGATGGAATAAAGTCATAAATAAATAATCCGTTTTTGTATAAAGACAATTAATAAATAATAAATAACACATAAATAATAACCAATAAATAAATAAAAGTGCACAATACAATAATATCAAAAACATTGTTCCGCCTATTTGAAGAAGAAGAAGCGACACAAACTAATTCTTAAAAATTTCTAAATTCCCTTTTTATAAAATGAACGAATTCAGAAAAATTATTCTCCTTCAGTCGCTTAGCGTCTTTCAGTAAAAATTATATCTCATAATTAAAATCGTTCTCTTTTAAAAAGAGTAGAACTAAGGATTTTGCCAGCAAAATTGAAAGCAAAACTTGTTAATTTTTGACCCCCTAAAGAGGAAATCATTCAGATTTCGAAACGTTGGAGTAAATAAATTTTGTATTTAATGTCTAAATGTTTTCCTTTATTTGCTAACAATTTTTAATGTTGAATATTAAAGTTGATACTTTATACTAAAATTTTATTCTTTGCATTAAGGCGAATTGACTGGTCTATAAGTTTCAAATTATATTAGAAACTTGGAAAATTAATTACAATTAATATCAAATTTTCTCTATTTTACAGATTTTAAAAACGAAATGGTGCAGCTTGGAAAATGACAAATCGATTCCAAGTAATTTGTTGGCGAAATCCTTAGCTCTGCCTTTTTTAGATGCCCAAGACTTCAATGTTGGGCTAAAAATATTAATGAAAGACGCCAAAAAACTGAAAGAGAAGAGTTTTTCTGAATTCGTATACTTTATAAAAAAGGAATTTCAAAATTTTGAAGAATTAGTTTGTGTTGCTTCCTCTTCTTCAAGTAGGCGAAACAATGTCTTCGAAATCTCTTTACTGAGATTAGAAAAAAAAATTACGACCCAAAAAAGTCTCAAAACTCTTTGGACTTTAGTAGGTAAATTTAAAACTACATAATATAATCTAAAAAAATCATTCCAAACATTAGGTACAGTGAAACCTGTAGGAATGCAACTGAATTTTTTAAATTTTATTACAGTAAACAATCCTTAAAAAATTGTTTTATAATTTAATTTTGTAATAATTTTATAACATTTTGAAATTAAGCGAAATTAATTTTTGTTAGACATTTTTGAATGCAAATAAATTTAAAAAATAGAGTTGCATTCCGGCAGGTTTGACTGTATTTGAAAATCATGTGTCTAATATTATATTTTGTATTACATTTAGAACATCTGACATCATTTCTAATCGCAGAAGAAGAAAAACTGCAGAATTTCTTAAATGGAAAATTTGTTCGAAATTTTTCTGCAGTTAATGATCTCTTCACAACTAACAAAATCCAAATAAATTCAGAGTCATTGAGCCTCAAGGCTAAAATCCGAAAAATTACAAAGGGTTTAGAGGATTATGCTCATTGTCCGAAAAGTAATTTAAAATTTTATTTTTTATGAATCCTTCTGTCTCATCAGCCAGGGCTCGAACTAGGTCCGTAAATTCCGTACATTTGTTTAAAGTCCGTAAAAGTCAAATTTTTTTAAAAACAGTCCGTGCAGGAATTCAATTATTTCCAAATTTCTTCGCAATAATTCAATTATTTTCATAAATAACACAAAATTTTTACGATTCAATTATTTTTGTAAATAATTTTTATTAATTTAGGAATAATTTTTAGAAATTCAATTATTTTCATAATTAATAAAATTTTCACAGGAATTTAAGTTCTTTCAAACCAAATTTTCATAAAATGTTTTGTAAAAATTATTTAAAATGATTTTTATAAAATTCTTCCCTAGACTTTAATTAGTTAAAAAAAAAGTAAATAAATTTCTTCGAAAGAATTCAATTATTTTTGAAATATTTTATTAAAATTCACTGCAAGAATTCAATTATTTTTAAAAAATTTAATAAAATTCTTCGTATTAATTAAATTATTAAAAAAAATGTTTGATAGAAATCTAAGCAAACATTTAATTATTTTCATAAATAATAAAAATTCCACGCAGTAATTCAATTATTTCCAAATTTTTTATAAATTTCTTCACAATAATTCAATTATTTTTAAAAATAATATAAAATTTTCACAGGGATTCAATTAGCTTTATAAATAATAAAACTCATTACAGAATTTCAATTAGTTATTAATTTTTGTATTTAAATAATTTAATTCTTTAAGAATTTTCGAATAAAAATTAATTTAAAAATGAATTACAGTTAAAATTTCAGATAATAATTGAATATTAAAACCATTATAGTGAGAGTTCTAAGAAATTATTGAATTCTAAAAAGGTTTAAACTTAAAATCTTTGGAAGTTTAAATTTTTTATATTTTTAACTAACTTTTCTGTGAAATTAATTTTTTTTAAAAGGTTAATTGAATTTTTTTTAAATTTGTTGAAGTTATTATTTTCTAATATATATTTAATTGAAGAATTTACAAATAATTGAAATTTCGTAATATTGGATTGTAAACAAATGGATTTGAAAATTCTCAAAGAACTTTTTTGAATATTATTAAAAATAATAATTGATTTAAAAAAGAATTTTAGTTAAAAATTGTAGAAAATAATAATTGAATTGAAATAATGAAAATAGTTTTGAAGATGTTCCAGTAACAATATATTGTTATAATATAAAAAATGATTTTATCAGTCGGTCATTTTTAATTATTATAAAACATTAAGAAATCGATGTTTTAGAGTGATTGATATCTTCATGTTTTCTAGTTTTGAAATGAAAAAGTTTAATAATTTTAAGTAAACTATTCTCTTATTTGACTCTGCCTGGTTTTTTGTCAGTAATAAATCTGTAATTTTTTATTTTTAGTCTATGAAGCCCGTGTTTTTATATACTTTGACTGATTTGAGCCCTAGGAAACCTAGACACACTTTCTCTTTTAAAATGCAATAAATTATTTAAAAAATAGCCTTCAGTAATTTGTTGACAAAAGTCCAATTCTAATAATATAGATTACATCAATTTAATATTGTATTACAGATGAACACAGAAAATTTCAAGGTGGTGGCTTATCCATCGCAGAAATCGCTCCATTGATAATCTACGAAGAAGAAGATGTAGGAAGAGGCGAAGGTTAATTTTTACAAACTATTTTTTAATTGAAGAAAATAATATTTTTATTATTATTTATTTATTATTATTTTATTTTTATTATTACATTATTTTTGAAGGAGTAAATTATTTTGGATTTAGAAAACTTTAATAAATAGTTTCTTATCTATATTTTCTAAACAGATAATTAATTATATACATTCTTCTTACCAATAGCACAATTCAATGAGACTGTTCTTCCTTCTGCTGATGACGAGCCTTCTGCTGTTGACGAGCCATCGACATCTACAGGCATTACTGAGAAGACAAGGAGTCGTGGAAGAGGTCGTGGAAAAGGAAGAGGAAAAGTTACAGAAAGCGAGAGAGAAATGGATAAAAAAGGAAGAGGAAGACCAAGAGGAAGAGGAAGAGGGAGAGGAAAAGGAAGAGTCAAGAACATCACAGTTTTTGATGTAGAAAGTAAAAAGGGTAAATTATTACAATAACTAAATAATATAAATATCGTTTACTAATTGAAGCCTTCTTTTATCGAAAATTTACAAACTCGGTTTTTTAACTCTTACATGGTTGCCACACAACCTGGAAAACCTGGAAATAGCATGGAAATTGAAAAACAGTATGGAAAACCTGGAAATAGTATGGAATTTGAACGAATTTCTGGAATTTTTTTGGGTTAATGAAAGATATTAAGAAAAATTCCATTTAACATGTTATTTTTCTTTAAAAATGTTAACATGCAATTTTCCTTTTCCATGTTATCTTCGCTTTAAATTAATTTAATTTTTCTTTTTAATTATTGATTGAACTGTGGAAAATGTTGTTAAGATTGTTCTAAAAAAAGGATTTTATGTCTTTATTAGTATTACGATTGTCAAAATTTTTTGTTACCAGTTTCTTTTTGTTCAAGATTTTGAACAAAGTTTAAAGATGAAAATTATTTAATTTAGACATGACTTCAATGTTCTAATTATGGCTGATTCTTCTGAAAGTGACATTTTTTATATCTCGTTTAATTTTATAAAATCTACTCTCTAATAATATTATTAACCATTTTCATAGTAAAAATTTAGTATTTACTTATCATTAAAAAAATTAAACAATTTTATTTAACTGAATTTATGAAACAGCTAAAATAATGTCATCTCCAAAGTCTTTTTAACATGTCCCCAATAGGACTTCTATAAGAAAACTAAATTCACGATGATTAATAATGTTTTTATACATTAAAAATATTTTTTAAAAATAAGAATGCACATTAAAATAAAGTTAAAGGTCTGATGTTTAATTTTTCTATATATATATTATATATAAAAAGGAGGAAAATTATTGCTTTTATAAATATTCAAATTTTACATATTGGCCCGAGTAAAATTCAAAGAAGAAAAACTTTAATATTTTCAAATTAATTTTGCGCAATTTAAATTCTTACTCTTGAGTATGAAATAAAGCAGTTTGAATAGAAAAAACCATAATAAAAATAAATTGAAAAATCGAATATCAAAAGTATTACTTTCAGAAAAATAAACATAAAAATGCCTGTAATTTTAACTGTTTAAGAAAACATTAATTTATAACTACATAATAATGAATATTGTTAACACTGTTTTGTAAAATACTTGTTTTTCATCACAAATAATTCCTAAATTTTAACCTGGAATTTTTAATATTTTTAACCTGGAAAACCTGGAAAAAGCCTGGAATTTTGAAATCTAGATTTTGTGGCAACCATGTCTTATTTTCTTAATATTTTATTTATTTATTTATTTTATTTTTATTTATTTTATTTTATTTTATTTCTTAATCTTTCGACTCCTTTTATTACATTTTTTCAGCCATAAAAATAGGTTTATCTAATAAGTAATTTTTTATATTACGCAGGATCATCACCATCGAAATCGTCATCATCTTCGTCATCATCTTCGTCATCATCTTCGTCATCATCTTCGTTATCAACTTCGTCATCCGTGTCTTCATGTAGTAGTAAAGAGTAATTTTTAAGCATATCATTTAGTTTATAATTTTTTTCATTCATCGTTTTCTTTAGTAATTTTTTTTCATAAAAATTTATGATTATATTATATTATATTATATTATATCAGATTAAAAATTACGTTTATATTGAAATTTTTAAGTATTTTATTTTCACTTACCTTTCTTCTCTTTGCTGAGATATCTTCAGAATTTCTTTCAGAAGATCCAAAACCTGAACGTTTCTATTATTATCGGATATTAGGTCATTGTTGTTAAAAAAGAAGCTACCTAAATCACAACATTCTCTAAAAAAAGTTCATAATTCGTTTCTGAAAGGTTAGCTTTTTTGCATGCACTGTACGATGGATTCACCTTGTCCAGATACAGTTGCTGCAAAAAATCGTGCGAACTGAGAAACCGCAATTGTTGCTACCATAACTATCCTCTTGTGAGAGGAAAAACTACTTAAAAAATCTTCCAGTAACTACAATTTACCTACTTTTACTACATCAACAATAAACCACGAGAACCAAACAATTATCTGAGTTGTTCCTGAACATTTTCAGTAATATATGCGAAAATGACTTCGAGTGATATTCACTACAGTATTTTATCATCACGCATAATCATCAGGTAATTTACATTCTTTTATAGATCTATTTAAATTTATAATGGAAAAATATTACATTTAAATCTCGCCATAACGATCTTTTCTATAACTAATAACAAGGGCTTTGTCTCTCGGTTTAGTGAGATAAGTTTCCTCCAAACTACCTTCACATTTTATAAACAAAGATGCATTCTGTTTGTTTAAATTTTGTTAAAATCAATTTTATTGATATAATTTGCATTAAAAGTCATTTATTATATGAGATTATATCAATGAGTCGAATGAAGCATCTCAAAAGATAGGGTATTTCATTTTTCCTCTAGCCTTCATTATGTAATTTAATTCTCGTTCTTTTCAGAGAAAAGAGCAGGATACAAGGACTATTACAGAGCATAATTCATCCTTTTTAAGAGTAAGTGAATTATTCTTCAAATGCGATAAGCAGATGAATTACGAGTTTTGATGAACCATTTCTGTCGAGAGGCAAACAACTAAGGATTTTGGTGTACATCTAATACAATAATTCAGGATAATTTAGGATAATTCAGATAAATCAGGTTAATTCAGATAATTCAGGATAATTTTTAGTAATTCATGGTAATTTACGGTAATTCACGGTCATTCACAGTAATTCAGGATAATGCATAGTAATAGAGGGGCAAACAACGAAAGATGTTGGTGTACACCTAATACAATAATTCAGGATAATTTAGAAAATTCAGGTTAATTCAGATAATTCAGGATAATTCTTAGTAATTCATGAAAATTCACGATAATTCAGGTTAATTCAGGATAATTCTTAGTAATTCATAGTAATTCACGATAATTCAGGATAATTTAGATAATTCAGGTTAATTCAGATAATTCAGGATAATTCATGGTAATTTATGGTAATTCACGGTAATTCACAGTAATTCAGGATAATGCATAGTAATCGAGGGGCAAACAACTAAGGATTTTTGGTGTACACCTAATACAATTTCAGGATAATTCAGGTAATTCAAGGTAATTCACGGTAATTCATGATAATTCAGGATAATTCAACACATGTATACACCATAATTCATTAGTTGTTTGCCCCTCGATTTCTGTTTCATTTATTCACAACGAAATCATCACTGATCGATAAACTGCAATTGACATTACAGTCATAGTTGTTAAAGAAAAAAGAAGGTGTCAAGGAATTAAAGTCTACAAGAAAATACTTCTACTATTACTGCAAGGTGCTACTTCTTTTCTTCAGTTTACGAAGAAAGATGTTCTTTAAACGCAATGACAAGAGAAAATTACGACTCCTCGGATAAATAATTTCTCCAAAATTTTCCCTAACAAAATTAATGAATGCGCAGAAAGAAAAGGGAGTATAAAGAGAAAGAAGCAAATCTAAATCGATACATTCTCTGAGAAAAAATGGCACAATTCGTTTCTGAATGGTTAGCTTTCTTGCATGCACTGTACGATTGATTCACCTTGTCCAGATACAGTTGCTGCAAGAAAATCGTGCGAACCGAGAAACTGAAATTGCTGCTAACTCAACTGCTTACCTGTGAGGGGAAAGGATACTCAAAAATTTTTCTAGTTGCTGCAAAACTACTACCTTTACAACATCAACAATTAACGCGAGGACCAATCAACTGTCGGAGTTGTTCATAAAAATTATACAGTAATTCATTTCAAATAGCATTAGATTGACATTGGTTGCAGTTTATGAATATTCGTCTTGCACAGGTAATTTACATTCATAGATCAATTGTAACTTAACAATGAAAAATTATTGCTTTATCAACAAAAATTTCTGATCAACTTTGAAATACTAAATTCCTATTATTTTTTGTTTAAAAAATGCATTCTTTTTAGAAAGAGAACAGAATACTTCTACTGTTACTGCAAGCTGCTACTTCTTTTCTTAAGTTTACGAAGAAAGATGTGCTTTCAACGCAATGACAAGAAAAATTACGAATCACGGATAAGTAACTTCTGCAAAGTATTCCCTAACAAAAATAATGCACGAGAATAAAGAAAAGAATGTCTAAGGAGAAAGAAGTAAACCCAAATCGAAATAATCTTTGAAAAAAATGGCACAATTCGTTTCTAAAAGTTTAGCTTTCTGCATGCACTGTACGATGGATTCACCTTGTCCAGATACAGTTGCTGCAAGAAAATCGTGCGAACCGAGAAACTGAAATTGCTGCTAACTCAACTGTTCACCTGTGAGGGGAAAGGCTACTCAAAAAATCTTCGAGTAACTGCAAAACATCTACCTTCACAACATCAACAATAAACGCGAGGACCAATCAACTGTCGTAGTTGTTCATAACAATTTTACACTAATTTATTCCAAATAGCATTTGATTGACATTGGTTGCAGTATATGAATATTCGTCTTGCACATTCATTAACAGGTAATTTACATTTATAGATCAATAGTAACTAAACAATGAAAAATTATTGCTTTATGAATCACTATTTCTGTACAATTTTGAAATATTTAATTCTTTTTTGTTTTTATGTAAAAGAAACTTATTCCTTTTAGAGAAACAACAAAATACTTCTACTATAACTCCAAGCTGCTACTTCTTTTCTTCAGTTTACGAAAAAAGATGTTCATAAAACGCAATGACAAGAAAAATTACCACTCCTCGGATAAATGATTTCTACAAAATTTTCCATAACAAAATTAATGAATGCACAGAAAGAAAAGGAAGTGTAAAGAGAAAGAAGAAAATCTAAATCGATACCTTCTCTGAGAAAAAATGGCACAATTCATTTCTGAATGGTTAGCTTTCTTGCATGCACTGTACGATGGATTCACCTTGTCCAGATACAGTTGCTGCAAGAAAATCGTGCGAACCGAGAAACTGAAATTGCTGCTAACTCAACTGTTCACCTGTGAGAGGAAAGGCTACTCAAAAAGTCTTCGAGTAACTGCAAAACATCTACCTTGACAACATCAACAATAAACGCGAGGACCAATCAACTGTCGGAGTTGTTCATAAAAATTTTAGAGTAATTTATTCCAAATAGCATTCGATTGACATTGGTTGCAGTATATGAATATTCGTCTGGCACATTCATTAACAGGTAATTTACATTCATATATCAATTGTAACTTAACAATGAAAAATTATTGCCTATATCAACAAAAATTTCTGATCAACTTTGAAATACTTAATTCCTATTAGTTTTTGTTTAAAAAATGCATTCTTTTAAGAGAGAGAAGAGAATACTTCTACTATTACTGCAAGCTGCTACTTCTTTTCTTAAGTTTACGAAGAAAGATGTTCTTTAAACGCAATGACAAGAAAAATTACGACTCCTCGGATAAATAATTTCTACAAAATTTTCCGTAACAAAATTAATGAATGCGCAGAAAGAAAAGGAAGTGTAAAGAGAAAGAAGCAAATCTAAATCGATACATTCTCTGAGAAAAATGGCACAATTCGTTTCTGAATGGTTAGCTTTCCTGCATGCACTGTACAATGGATTCACCTTGTCCAGATACAGTTGCTGCGAGAAAATCGTGCGAATCGAGAAACTGAAATTGTTGCAAACTCTACTGTTCACCTGTGAGGGGAAAGGATACTCAAAAAGTCTTCGAGTAACTGCAAAACATCTACCTTGACAACATCAACAATAAACGCGAGGACTAATCAACTGTAGGAGTTGTTCATAAAAATTATACAATAATTTATTCCAAATAGCATTAGATTGACATTGGTTGCAGTTTATGAATATTCGTCTTGCACAGGTAATTTACATTTCCCAGTAAAAAAAGAAGTATTCAGTGGAGCGTTTAGGAATTGAGTGAAGCTCTGAGCCAATACGGATTCGAGTAAAAACCGTATTGGGACGTTTGACTCAATCTTTTTTTCATCCGCCGAATACGGTCTTATTTTAGCATTAAAATTAAAATCACATGAGCAGAGTACACATTATAAATTGAAAGCACAATTGTCCTGGAATGTAAAAATGTCGATTTAGATAAGAAGCAGTGAATATTTGTTAAAAATTGGTAAAAGCAAAGTTTGACAAGCGCAACTGAATTTACCATGTGAATAAATGAAGTGGTAAGTTTAAATGGACGAAATGGACTAAAAGAAATCTACTTTTACCGACAGAAAGTTCCTAGAGAATTGTGGTAAATTTAACAAACAATAAAATTTGTCATTGTTTTACAATTCTCTAGGAACTTTCTGTCGGTAAAAGTAGATTTCTTTTAGTCCATTTAAACTTACCACTTCATTTATTCACATGGTAAATTCAGTTGCGCTTATCAAACTTTGCTTTTACCAATTTTTAATAAAAAATAAAAAATATTCACTGTTTCTTATCTAAATCGTCATTTTTACATTCCATGACAATTGTGCTTTCAATTTATAATGTGTACTCTGCTCATGTGATTTTAATTTTAATGCTAAAATAAGACCGTATTCGGCGGATGAAAAAAAGATTGAGTCAAACGTCCCAATACAGTTTTTACTCGAATCCGTATTGGCTCAGAGCTTCACTCAATTCCTAAACGCTCCACTCAATACTTCTTTTTTACTGGGTTAGTTATAGATCAATTTTAACTTAGCAATGAAAAATTATTACTTTATGAACAACAATTTCTGTTCAATTTGGAAATACTTAATTCCTGTTAGTTTTTGTTTAAAAAAATGCATTCTTTTTAGAGAGAGAAGAGAATACTTCTACTATTACTGCAAGCTGCTAATTCTTTTTTTCAGTTTACAAAGAAAGATGTTCTTTAAACGCAATGACAAGAAAAATTACAAATCACGGATAAGTAACTTCTGCAAAGTATTCCCTATCAAAAATAATGCACGAGAATAAAGAAATGATTGTCTAAGGAGAAAGAAGTAAACCCAAATCGAAATAATCTTTGAAAAAAATGGCACAATTCGTTTCTGAATGGTTAGCTTTCCTGCATGCACTGTACGATGGATTCACCTTGTCCAGATACAGTTGCTGCAAGAAAATCGTGCGAACCGAGAAACTGAAATTGCTGCTAACTCAACTGTTCACCTGTGAGGGGAAAGGCAACTCAAAAAATCTTCGAGTAACTGCAAATCATCTATCTTTACAACACCAACAATAAACACGAGGACCAATCAACTGTCAGAGTTGTTTCCGAAACTTTTTAGTAATTTATGCATTGACAAAATTTTGTTCAAAAACAGTAAAAAATTTATTAATGGTGAAACTGCAAGTGTTAGTATCCGTCACCTGAAAATACCTACGATTCACATGTACCTTCAACATTTCCAGATGAACTTACAAAATTTCAGGTAATTTTTAATCAGACATAGGTTCTTAATGATATGTTTATGTGTAAAAACAAAAATTAATTATCAAAAAAAGAAGACACCTTTATACTTACCTTTCAGTATACAATTTTAAAAAAATATTTTTCTTTCAGGTACCTCAAACAACTTACTTATGACATAGAGGCCAAAACACATCAATATTATCTATTCTTTATAAATGAAGAATCAAAAAAGGAATTCTTTCCCTTACCGCAAAAATTTTCTTCTATACAAATTCAATTCCGAAAAAATTTTGAAAACACAAATGGTGCCAACATTTTCAGGGTCAGGGTGTCGACTTGACCTCGAAAATTGTTGGCGCAATGTAAATTACCTTTAAAAGGAAAAAATTCCTGGTGAAAGTGTCAAAAAGACACCTGGTGCCAACATTTTCAGGGTCAGGGTGTCGACTTGACCTCGAAAATTGTTGGCGCAATGTAAATTACCTTTAAAAGGAAAAAGTTCCTGGTGAAAGTGTCAAAAAGACACCTGGTGCCAACATTTTCAGGGTCAGGGTGTCGACTTGACCTCGAAAATTGTTGGCGCAATGTAAATTACGTTTAAAAGGAAAAAGTTCCTGGTGAAAGTGTCAAAAAGACACCTGGTGCCAACATTTTCAGGGTCAGGGTGTCGACTTGACCTCGAAAATTGTTGGCGCAATGTAAATTACCTTTAAAAGGAAAAAGTTCCTGGAGAAAGTGTCAAAAAGACACCTGGTGCCAACATTTTCAGGGTCAGGGTGTCAACATGACCTAGAAAATTGTTGACGCAATGTAACTTACCTTTAAAAGGAAAAAATTCCTGGTGAAAGTGTCAAAAAGACACCTGGTGCCAACATTTTCAGTGTCAGGGTGTCGACTTGACCTCGAAAATTGTTGGCGCAATGTAAATTACCTTTAAAAGGAAAAAGTTCCTGGAGAAAGTGTCAATAAGACACCTGGTGTAAAATTTTCTGCGTCAGGATGGTTTTTTAAAAATAGTAAAAATTTTGATAAATATTCTAAGTCCAATTTTACTCGATTGTACAAAACAAATTTCAAGATTTGAAAAATTTAATTAACTTATAATAATTTTCATATTTGCTATCTTATGTACAAAATACAAAAAGTTTTTTATTTGTACAAAACAAAATTGGGAGAATGTCCTATCCTCCAAGAATATTTTTTTATCATAATTGAATTTTCTGCGAAGAATTTTATTA
Organism: Leptopilina heterotoma; assembly: GCF_015476425.1. NCBI lineage: Eukaryota > Metazoa > Arthropoda > Insecta > Hymenoptera > Figitidae > Leptopilina > Leptopilina heterotoma. Next base: position 351,400 of record NW_025111163.1, read on the forward strand.
CTTATAAAAATATAATTGAATTTTTAAAAATAACTGTGTTAAATTTTTTTAAATAATTGAATTCTTGCGACGAATTTTACAAAAATCCTTTTTAAAAATTGATATGTTTCGAAAAATTGTATGAAATTTTTTATTTTTAATAATTGAATTCCTGTGAAAATTTTATTGCTTATGAGAATAATTGAAATTTTTCGAAAAAATTTATTAAAAATTTTGTAAACAATTGAAATCCTGCGAAATTTTGCCGAGAATTTTATTAAAATTTATAAAAATAATTAAATTTTGATGCAGACTTTTATTATTTATAAAGATACTTGAAATTTTGATAAGAATTCTTTTTTAAATTTTTATACATAATTTAATTTCTGCTAAGAATTTTATTACTTTTGAAGATAATTTAATTCTTTCTACGAAATTTATTCAAGTTTATAAAAATTAATTAATTAATGAATTTCGGTGAAGAATTTTATTATTTATAAAAATAATTGAATTCTTGAAAAGAACTTTGTTCAATTTTTTTAAATAACTGAAAAAACTTTTTAAATAATTGATATTTTACAAAAAAATTTATGACATTTTTGTATTTTAAATAATTGAATTCCTTTGAAAGTTTTATTGCTTATGAAAATAATTCAATTTTTTCGGAAAAATTTATTAAAATTTTTGTAAATAATTGAATTCTTGTGAAATTTTGCCAAAAATTTTATGAAATTTTTTAAAAATAATTGAATTCCGATGAAGAACTTTATTATTTATAAAGATAATTGAAATTTTGACGAGAATTTTCTTTTAAATTTTTGAACATAATTGAAATTCTACGAAGAATTTTTATAATTTTTGAAAATAATTTGAATTTCAGGAATCATTTGTAGTTTTTCCAAAATTCAATTTTTTCAGTATTTTTAACTAAAATTCTTATATCAATATAGTATCTAAGAAATTTATAAAAGTTATTCATTAAATAATTTATAAATCATAATTTTATAATACTTTTTGAAAAATTAAGTTATTTAAAAAGAAATTACTGTTAGAAATAGAAAAAATTGAAGGTTTTGCATTAAAATTCGTGGTAATTTCATAGTTTACGAGGCAAACAAAAAACATCAAAATTCAGAGTTTTCTCATGAATTTTAAAAATTCAATTTTCCCAGTACATTTAATAAAATTCCCTGACTTTTCCCTGACTTTTCCTTGACCTGTGACAACCCTGTACTAATTTGTTACTTACTAAATTTTGTCCCAATTAATTTACAAGTATTATACATTTTATATATTAAAAACAGAAATATTTCAACAATTTAAATATGTATGTACATTTGTTTCTCAATGAAAAAAAGCTATAAATTCAAAACAATTATTAAAATGTTCCCAACTAAATATATTAAAATATGAATTTATTACAAAATTTAATTTAATAGTTAACCACATGTAATTGTGTATTAAAGAAGATTTTTCTGTTCATTACTAACTTGTAATATTTTGAAGATGTTAACAGCTTGAAGGTTCTGAAGGCACTGACAAATATTAGGAGATTTATACGACGATGAATATATAGAAATGAAAAAATTATCGCATTCTGGAATCAAAAATTCTCCTTGTACCATAATATAACACAAGCCGTGTTGTCATATGTTAGGGAATATTTTGGGAAAGAAAAATTGGTCAGCAAAGTCAGGGATTATATTAAAAGTACTGAATAAAATTAAATTTTTAGAATTCATAAGAAAATTATTTTCAAAAATTTTCTTCAATTCAATGATTTTCAATATATACTATTTTAATAAAATTTCCCCAAATAATTTAATTATTAGCAAACAAATTTTGATAATTAAAATCTACTAATACATTTATTTATTTTCAGAAATAAATTAATAAAAATATCACAAGAATTGAATTATTTACAAGGAATATAATTATTTATAATTGTGTTAAAAATTTCATCGTAACTAATACCATTGTTTTCATAAACTACTATTTTTTACAGATATTCAATCATTTTGGTAAATAATAAAATTCTTTTTAGGAATTCAATCATTTTCATAAATAATAAAACTCATCTCAGAAATTTCAATTATTTTTAATTCCATTTTTGTCGAATTCCTAAAAAAAATGTATCGAATTGTTTTAAAATTTTATTAAAATTTGACAAAAATATTTAATGATTTAAAAATTTATTGGTAAAATTTTTTATGCGAATTAAATTTTCAGAAGCATTCAACTATTTAAAAGATTATTGATTAAAATATGGATTTCGCAGTTTCAATTTTAAATAATAATAACACATTAAAATCATTACTGAGTATACATTCAAAAATAGTATAATTTTAAATAATGAATAAATTATGAAAAGGTTAGAAAATAAAATCTCTAAAAAACTGAATTTTTTATACTTTTAACTTTCACAATTCTGCAGAATTAATTTTTTTGAAAAAGTTAAACACAATTTTTTAAAAATATATTTCGTGTTTTTATTTTCTAATATATTATAATTAATTAATTTAAGAATTTTCAAATAAACCAAGTTTCATTTAAAATAAAATTATAAACAAATAGATTAGAAAATTCTTAAAAATAAAAATAATCTTTAGGGTTAGGGGAAAAAATTAAAATCTTGTCTGAAAATCAGAGAAAAACAAAATTATATTTTTTATCAACCCTGGTGAGAAATTTTTAATAATTTACTAAATTCAGAACTTTACTAAAATGTTGTTATATATTTACAATATTAATTAATAATATTAATTAATTTAATTAAGAATATTAATTAATTATTATTAATTAATTTCAATTCCTGAAAAGAACTTTGTGCAATTTTTTTTAAATAATTGAATTCTTACAACGAATTTTATAAAAATCTTTTTAAATAATTAATATTTTTCGAAAAATTTTATGAAATTTTGTATTTTAAATAATTGAATTCCTGTGAAAATTTCATTGCTTATAAAAATAATAGAATTTTTTCGAAAAAATTTATCAACATTTTTGTAAACAATTGAAATCCTGCGTTGCCGAGAATTTTATTAAAATTTATAAAAATAATTAAATTTTGATGCAGACTCTTATTATTTATAAAGATACTTGGAATTTTGATAATAATTTTTTTTAAATTTTTAAACATCATTTAATTTCTGCTAAGAATTTTATTACTTTTGAAGATAATATAATTATTTTTACGAAATTTATTCAAGTTAATAAAAAATTTTTGAACTTCGGTGAAGAATTTTATTATTTATAAAAATAATTGAATTCTTGAAAAGAACTTTGTTCAATTTTTTTTAAATAATTGAATTCTTGAGACGAATTTTATAAAAACCTTTTTAAATAATTGATATTTTTCGAAAAATTTTATGAAATTTTGTATTTTAAATCATTGAATTCCTTTGAAAATTTTATTGCTTATGAAAATAATTCAATTTTTTCGAAAAAATTTAATAAAATTTTTGTAAATAATTGAATTCCTGTGAAATTTTGCCAAAATTTTATTAAATTTTTTAAGAATAATTGAATTTTGATGAAGAATTTTATTATTTATAAAGATAATTTAAATTTTGACGAGAATTGTTTTTAAAATTTTTGAACACAATTTAAATTCTACAAAGAATTTTTATAATTTTTGAAAATAATTTGAATTTCTGGAATCATTTGTAACTTTTCCAAAATTCAATTTTTTTCAGTATTTTTAACTAAAATTCTTTTATCAATATAGTATTTATGAAATTTGTAAAAGTTATTCATTAAATAATTTATAAGTCATAATTTTATAATACTTTTTATAAAATAAAGTTATTTAAAAAGAAATTATTGTCAGAAATAGAAAAAATTAAAGGTTTTGCATTAAAATTCGTGGTAATTTCATAGTTTACGAGGCAAACAAAAAACATCAAAATTCAGAGTTTTCTCATGAATTTTAAAAATTCAATTTTCCCAGTACATTTAATAAAATTCCCTGACTTTTCCCTGACTTTTCCTTGACCTGTGACAACCCTGTACTAATTTGTTACTTACTAAATTTTGTCCCAATTAATTTACAAGTATTATACATTTTATATATTAAAAACAGAAATATTTCAACAATTTAAATATGTATGTACATTTGTTTCTCAATGAAAAAAAGCTATAAATTCAAAACAATTATTAAAATGTTCCCAACTAAATATATTAAAATATGAATTTATTACAAAATTTAATTTAATAGTTAACCACATGTAATTGTGTATTAAAGAAGATTTTTCTGTTCATTACTAACTTGTAATATTTTGAAGATGTTAACAGCTTGAAGGTTCTGAAGGCACTGACAAATATTAGGGGATTTATACGACGATGAATATATAGAAATGAAAAAATTATCGCATTCTGGAATCAAAAATTCTCCTTGTACCATAATATAACACAAGCCGTGTTGTCATATGTTAGGGAATATTTTGGGAAAGAAAAATTGGTCAGCAAAGTCAGGGATTATATTAAAAGTACTGAATAAAATTAAATTTTTAGAATTCATAAGAAAATTATTTTCAAAAATTTTCTTCAATTCAATGATTTTCAATATATACTATTTTAATAAAATTTCCCCAAATAATTTAATTATTAGCAAACAAATTTTGATAATTAAAATCTACTAATACATTTATTTATTTTCAGAAATAAATTAATAAAAATATCACAAGAATTGAATTATTTACAAGGAATATAATTATTTATAATTGTGTTAAAAATTTCATCGTAACTAATACCATTGTTTTCATAAACTACTATTTTTTACAGATATTCAATCATTTTGGTAAATAATAAAATTCTTTTTAGGAATTCAATCATTTTCATAAATAATAAAACTCATCTCAGAAATTTCAATTATTTTTAATTCCATTTTTGTCGAATTCCTAAAAAAAATGTATCGAATTGTTTTAAAATTTTATTAAAATTTGACAAAAATATTTAATGATTTAAAAATTTATTGGTAAAATTTTTTATGCGAATTAAATTTTCAGAAGCATTCAACTATTTAAAAGATTATTGATTAAAATATGGATTTCGCAGTTTCAATTTTAAATAATAATAACACATTAAAATCATTACTGAGTATACATTCAAAAATAGTATAATTTTAAATAATGAATAAATTATGAAAAGGTTAGAAAATAAAATCTCTAAAAAACTGAATTTTTTATACTTTTAACTTTCACAATTCTGCAGAATTAATTTTTTTGAAAAAGTTAAACACAATTTTTTAAAAATATATTTCGTGTTTTTATTTTCTAATATATTATAATTAATTAATTTAAGAATTTTCAAATAAACCAAGTTTCATTTAAAATAAAATTATAAACAAATAGATTAGAAAATTCTTAAAAATAAAAATAATCTTTAGGGTTAGGGGAAAAAATTAAAATCTTGTCTGAAAATCAGAGAAAAACAAAATTATATTTTTTATCAACCCTGGTGAGAAATTTTTAATAATTTACTAAATTCAGAACTTTACTAAAATGTTGTTATATATTTACAATATTAATTAATAATATTAATTAATTTAATTAAGAATATTAATTAATTATTATTAATTAATTTCAATTCCTGAAAAGAACTTTGTGCAATTTTTTTTAAATAATTGAATTCTTACAACGAATTTTATAAAAATCTTTTTAAATAATTAATATTTTTCGAAAAATTTTATGAAATTTTGTATTTTAAATAATTGAATTCCTGTGAAAATTTCATTGCTTATAAAAATAATAGAATTTTTTCGAAAAAATTTATTAACATTTTTGTAAACAATTGAAATCCTGCGTTGCCGAGAATTTTATTAAAATTTATAAAAATAATTAAATTTTGATGCAGACTCTTATTATTTATAAAGATACTTGGAATTTTGATAATAATTTTTTTTAAATTTTTAAACATCATTTAATTTCTGCTAAGAATTTTATTACTTTTGAAGATAATATAATTATTTTTACGAAATTTATTCAAGTTAATAAAAAATTTTTGAACTTCGGTGAAGAATTTTATTATTTATAAAAATAATTGAATTCTTGAAAAGAACTTTGTTCAATTTTTTTTAAATAATTGAATTCTTGAGACGAATTTTATAAAAACCTTTTTAAATAATTGATATTTTTCGAAAAATTTTATGAAATTTTGTATTTTAAATCATTGAATTCCTTTGAAAATTTTATTGCTTATGAAAATAATTCAATTTTTTCGAAAAAATTTAATAAAATTTTTGTAAATAATTGAATTCCTGTGAAATTTTGCCAAAATTTTATTAAATTTTTTAAGAATAATTGAATTTTGATGAAGAATTTTATTATTTATAAAGATAATTTAAATTTTGACGAGAATTGTTTTTAAAATTTTTGAACACAATTTAAATTCTACAAAGAATTTTTATAATTTTTGAAAATAATTTGAATTTCTGGAATCATTTGTAACTTTTCCAAAATTCAATTTTTTTCAGTATTTTTAACTAAAATTCTTTTATCAATATAGTATTTATGAAATTTGTAAAAGTTATTCATTAAATAATTTATAAGTCATAATTTTATAATACTTTTTATAAAATAAAGTTATTTAAAAAGAAATTATTGTCAGAAATAGAAAAAATTGAAGGTTTTGCATTAAAATTCGTGGTAATTTCATAGTTTACGAGGCAAACAAAAAACATCAAAATTCAGAGTTTTCTCATGAATTTTAAAAATTCAATTTTCCCAGTACATTTAATAAAATTCCCTGACTTTTCCCTGACTTTTCCTTGACCTGTGACAACCCTGTACTAATTTGTTACTTACTAAATTTTGTCCCAATTAATTTACAAGTATTATACATTTTATATATTAAAAACAGAAATATTTCAACAATTTAAATATGTATGTACATTTGTTTCTCAATGAAAAAAAGCTATAAATTCAAAACAATTATTAAAATGTTCCCAACTAAATATATTAAAATATGAATTTATTACAAAATTTAATTTAATAGTTAACCACATGTAATTGTGTATTAAAGAAGATTTTTCTGTTCATTACTAACTTGTAATATTTTGAAGATGTTAACAGCTTGAAGGTTCTGAAGGCACTGACAAATATTAGGGGATTTATACGACGATGAATATATAGAAATGAAAAAATTATCGCATTCTGGAATCAAAAATTCTCCTTGTACCATAATATAACACAAGCCGTGTTGTCATATGTTAGGGAATATTTTGGGAAAGAAAAATTGGTCAGCAAAGTCAGGGATTATATTAAAAGTACTGAATAAAATTAAATTTTTAGAATTCATAAGAAAATTATTTTCAAAAATTTTCTTCAATTCAATGATTTTCAATATATACTATTTTAATAAAATTTCCCCAAATAATTTAATTATTAGCAAACAAATTTTGATAATTAAAATCTACTAATACATTTATTTATTTTCAGAAATAAATTAATAAAAATATCACAAGAATTGAATTATTTACAAGGAATATAATTATTTATAATTGTGTTAAAAATTTCATCGTAACTAATACCATTGTTTTCATAAACTACTATTTTTTACAGATATTCAATCATTTTGGTAAATAATAAAATTCTTTTTAGGAATTCAATCATTTTCATAAATAATAAAACTCATCTCAGAAATTTCAATTATTTTTAATTCCATTTTTGTCGAATTCCTAAAAAAAATGTATCGAATTGTTTTAAAATTTTATTAAAATTTGACAAAAATATTTAATGATTTAAAAATTTATTGGTAAAATTTTTTATGCGAATTAAATTTTCAGAAGCATTCAACTATTTAAAAGATTATTGATTAAAATATGGATTTCGCAGTTTCAATTTTAAATAATAATAACACATTAAAATCATTACTGAGTATACATTCAAAAATAGTATAATTTTAAATAATGAATAAATTATGAAAAGGTTAGAAAATAAAATCTCTAAAAAACTGAATTTTTTATACTTTTAACTTTCACAATTCTGCAGAATTAATTTTTTTGAAAAAGTTAAACACAATTTTTTAAAAATATATTTCGTGTTTTTATTTTCTAATATATTATAATTAATTAATTTAAGAATTTTCAAATAAACCAAGTTTCATTTAAAATAAAATTATAAACAAATAGATTAGAAAATTCTTAAAAATAAAAATAATCTTTAGGGTTAGGGGAAAAAATTAAAATCTTGTCTGAAAATCAGAGAAAAACAAAATTATATTTTTTATCAACCCTGGTGAGAAATTTTTAATAATTTACTAAATTCAGAACTTTACTAAAATGTTGTTATATATTTACAATATTAATTAATAATATTAATTAATTTAATTAAGAATATTAATTAATTATTATTAATTAATTTCAATTCCTGAAAAGAACTTTGTGCAATTTTTTTTAAATAATTGAATTCTTACAACGAATTTTATAAAAATCTTTTTAAATAATTAATATTTTTCGAAAAATTTTATGAAATTTTGTATTTTAAATAATTGAATTCCTGTGAAAATTTCATTGCTTATAAAAATAATAGAATTTTTTCGAAAAAATTTATTAACATTTTTGTAAACAATTGAAATCCTGCGTTGCCGAGAATTTTATTAAAATTTATAAAAATAATTAAATTTTGATGCAGACTCTTATTATTTATAAAGATACTTGGAATTTTGATAATAATTTTTTTTAAATTTTTAAACATCATTTAATTTCTGCTAAGAATTTTATTACTTTTGAAGATAATATAATTATTTTTACGAAATTTATTCAAGTTAATAAAAAATTTTTGAACTTCGGTGAAGAATTTTATTATTTATAAAAATAATTGAATTCTTGAAAAGAACTTTGTTCAATTTTTTTTAAATAATTGAATTCTTGAGACGAATTTTATAAAAACCTTTTTAAATAATTGATATTTTTCGAAAAATTTTATGAAATTTTGTATTTTAAATCATTGAATTCCTTTGAAAATTTTATTGCTTATGAAAATAATTCAATTTTTTCGAAAAAATTTAATAAAATTTTTGTAAATAATTGAATTCCTGTGAAATTTTGCCAAAATTTTATTAAATTTTTTAAGAATAATTGAATTTTGATGAAGAATTTTATTATTTATAAAGATAATTTAAATTTTGACGAGAATTGTTTTTAAAATTTTTGAACACAATTTAAATTCTACAAAGAATTTTTATAATTTTTGAAAATAATTTGAATTTCTGGAATCATTTGTAACTTTTCCAAAATTCAATTTTTTTCAGTATTTTTAACTAAAATTCTTTTATCAATATAGTATTTATGAAATTTGTAAAAGTTATTCATTAAATAATTTATAAGTCATAATTTTATAATACTTTTTATAAAATAAAGTTATTTAAAAAGAAATTATTGTCAGAAATAGAAAAAATTGAAGGTTTTGCATTAAAATTCGTGGTAATTTCATAGTTTACGAGGCAAACAAAAAACATCAAAATTCAGAGTTTTCTCATGAATTTTAAAAATTCAATTTTCCCAGTACATTTAATAAAATTCCCTGACTTTTCCCTGACTTTTCCTTGACCTGTGACAACCCTGTACTAATTTGTTACTTACTAAATTTTGTCCCAATTAATTTACAAGTATTATACATTTTATATATTAAAAACAGAAATATTTCAACAATTTAAATATGTATGTACATTTGTTTCTCAATGAAAAAAAGCTATAAATTCAAAACAATTATTAAAATGTTCCCAACTAAATATATTAAAATATGAATTTATTACAAAATTTAATTTAATAGTTAACCACATGTAATTGTGTATTAAAGAAGATTTTTCTGTTCATTACTAACTTGTAATATTTTGAAGATGTTAACAGCTTGAAGGTTCTGAAGGCACTGACAAATATTAGGGGATTTATACGACGATGAATATATAGAAATGAAAAAATTATCGCATTCTGGAATCAAAAATTCTCCTTGTACCATAATATAACACAAGCCGTGTTGTCATATGTTAGGGAATATTTTGGGAAAGAAAAATTGGTCAGCAAAGTCAGGGATTATATTAAAAGTACTGAATAAAATTAAATTTTTAGAATTCATAAGAAAATTATTTTCAAAAATTTTCTTCAATTCAATGATTTTCAATATATACTATTTTAATAAAATTTCCCCAAATAATTTAATTATTAGCAAACAAATTTTGATAATTAAAATCTACTAATACATTTATTTATTTTCAGAAATAAATTAATAAAAATATCACAAGAATTGAATTATTTACAAGGAATATAATTATTTATAATTGTGTTAAAAATTTCATCGTAACTAATACCATTGTTTTCATAAACTACTATTTTTTACAGATATTCAATCATTTTGGTAAATAATAAAATTCTTTTTAGGAATTCAATCATTTTCATAAATAATAAAACTCATCTCAGAAATTTCAATTATTTTTAATTCCATTTTTGTCGAATTCCTAAAAAAAATGTATCGAATTGTTTTAAAATTTTATTAAAATTTGACAAAAATATTTAATGATTTAAAAATTTATTGGTAAAATTTTTTATGCGAATTAAATTTTCAGAAGCATTCAACTATTTAAAAGATTATTGATTAAAATATGGATTTCGCAGTTTCAATTTTAAATAATAATAACACATTAAAATCATTACTGAGTATACATTCAAAAATAGTATAATTTTAAATAATGAATAAATTATGAAAAGGTTAGAAAATAAAATCTCTAAAAAACTGAATTTTTTATACTTTTAACTTTCACAATTCTGCAGAATTAATTTTTTTGAAAAAGTTAAACACAATTTTTTAAAAATATATTTCGTGTTTTTATTTTCTAATATATTATAATTAATTAATTTAAGAATTTTCAAATAAACCAAGTTTCATTTAAAATAAAATTATAAACAAATAGATTAGAAAATTCTTAAAAATAAAAATAATCTTTAGGGTTAGGGGAAAAAATTAAAATCTTGTCTGAAAATCAGAGAAAAACAAAATTATATTTTTTATCAACCCTGGTGAGAAATTTTTAATAATTTACTAAATTCAGAACTTTACTAAAATGTTGTTATATATTTACAATATTAATTAATAATATTAATTAATTTAATTAAGAATATTAATTAATTATTATTAATTAATTTCAATTCCTGAAAAGAACTTTGTGCAATTTTTTTTAAATAATTGAATTCTTACAACGAATTTTATAAAAATCTTTTTAAATAATTAATATTTTTCGAAAAATTTTATGAAATTTTGTATTTTAAATAATTGAATTCCTGTGAAAATTTCATTGCTTATAAAAATAATAGAATTTTTTCGAAAAAATTTATTAACATTTTTGTAAACAATTGAAATCCTGCGTTGCCGAGAATTTTATTAAAATTTATAAAAATAATTAAATTTTGATGCAGACTCTTATTATTTATAAAGATACTTGGAATTTTGATAATAATTTTTTTTAAATTTTTAAACATCATTTAATTTCTGCTAAGAATTTTATTACTTTTGAAGATAATATAATTATTTTTACGAAATTTATTCAAGTTAATAAAAAATTTTTGAACTTCGGTGAAGAATTTTATTATTTATAAAAATAATTGAATTCTTGAAAAGAACTTTGTTCAATTTTTTTTAAATAATTGAATTCTTGAGACGAATTTTATAAAAACCTTTTTAAATAATTGATATTTTTCGAAAAATTTTATGAAATTTTGTATTTTAAATCATTGAATTCCTTTGAAAATTTTATTGCTTATGAAAATAATTCAATTTTTTCGAAAAAATTTAATAAAATTTTTGTAAATAATTGAATTCCTGTGAAATTTTGCCAAAATTTTATTAAATTTTTTAAGAATAATTGAATTTTGATGAAGAATTTTATTATTTATAAAGATAATTTAAATTTTGACGAGAATTGTTTTTAAAATTTTTGAACACAATTTAAATTCTACAAAGAATTTTTATAATTTTTGAAAATAATTTGAATTTCTGGAATCATTTGTAACTTTTCCAAAATTCAATTTTTTTCAGTATTTTTAACTAAAATTCTTTTATCAATATAGTATTTATGAAATTTGTAAAAGTTATTCATTAAATAATTTATAAGTCATAATTTTATAATACTTTTTATAAAATAAAGTTATTTAAAAAGAAATTATTGTCAGAAATAGAAAAAATTAAAGGTTTTGCATTAAAATTCGTGGTAATTTCATAGTTTACGAGGCAAACAAAAAGAACATCAAAATTCAGAGTTTTCTCATGAATTTTAAAAATTCAATTTTCCTAGTACTTTTAATAAAATTCCCTGACTTTTCCCATATTTCCCTGACCAATTTTACTTTCCCTGACTTTTCCCTGACCTGTGACAACCCTGTACTAATTTGTTGGTTACTAAATTATATCCCAAATAATTTACAAGTATTATACATTTTATATATTAAAAACAAAAATATTGCAATATTTTTCATCTCATTTTTTTATATATTAATAATATTCTTATAAAAAATAATTAATTAGAATATTTGAAATATATTTTCTTGAACTTTGTAAAAAATTACATTTAAAAATTTTATCTTTATTTTATAATAAAAAATCAAAATTTATCTATATTAAAAAACAAAGACAAAATTATTAATAAAATAATAATATAGCAAATTTAATTCATAAAAGTTTTGTCTTACTTTTTGATTTATTAGATAAGAAAAATAATTTATATATTCTTCAAAACAGTTTAAATATGTATATATATTTCTTTCTCAATGAAAGGAAGCTATAAATTCCAAATAAATATGAAAATGTTCCCAACTAAATATATTACAATATGAATTTATTACAAAATTTAATTTAATAATTAACCACATGTAATTGTGTATTAAAGAAGATTTTTCTGTTCATTACTAACTTGTAATATTTTGAAGATGTTAACAGCTTGAAGGTTCTGAAGGCACTGACAAATATTAGGGGATTTATACGACGATGAATATATAGAAATGAAAAAATTATCGCATTCTGGGAATCAAAAATTCTCCTTGTACCATAATATAACACAAGCAGTGTTGTCATATGTTAGGGAATATTTTGGGAAAGAAAAATTGGCCAGCAAAGTCAGGGATTATATTAAAAGTACTGGATAAAATTAAATTTTTAGAATTCATAAGAAAATTATTTTCAAAAATTTTCTTCAATTCAATGATTTTCAATATATACTATTTTAATAAAATTTCCCCAAATAATTTAATTATTAGCAAACAAATTTTGATAATTAAAATCTACTAATACTATTTATTTTCAGAAATGAATTAATAAAAATATCACAAGAATTGAATTATTTACAAGGAATATAATTATTTATAATTATGTGTTAAAAATTTCATCGTAACTAATACCATTGTTTTCATAAACTACTATTTTTTACAGATATTCAATCATTTTGGTAAATAATAAAATTCTTTTTAGGAATTCAATCATTTTCATAAATAATAAAACTCATCTCAGAAATTTCAATTATTTTTAATTCCATTTTTGTCGAATTCCTAAAAAAAATGTATCTAATTGTTCTACAAATTTTTTTTATAATTTGACTAAAAAATTTAATGATTTAAAATTTTATTGGTAACATTTTTTACGAGAATTCAATTTTCAGAAGCATTCAATTATTTAAAAGATTATTGATTAAAATATGGATTTCGCAGTTCAAATTTTAAATAATAATAACACATTAAAATCATTACTGAGTATACTTTCAAAAATAGGATAATTTTAAATAATGAATAAATTATGAAAATGTTTGAACATAAAATTTTTGAAAATCTGATTTTTTTACAATTCTGCAAAATTAATTTTATTGAAAAAGTTTTTTAACACAAATTTCAAGAAAATATTTCATGTTTTTATTTTTCAATATTGTAATTAATTAATTCAAGAATTTTTGAATAAACGAAGTTTTATGTAAAATGGAATTATGTACAAATGAATTTCAAAATTACCTAATTTTATTTAAAATATAATTTAAATATAAAATAATAATCTTTAGGGTCAGAGGCAAAAGTCAAAATCTTGTCTGGAAATCAGGGGAAAAAAATTAAATTTTTTTATCAACCCTGGTGAGAAATTTTTAATAATTTACTAAATTTACAACTTTACTAAAATGTTGTTCTATTTTTACAATATTTTTTATGCGAAAATATTACGAAATTTTTTTATTATAATTAATTTAAAAATAAAAAGTTATAGCTAATCTTGATATTAATTAACCTGCAATTTATTTTTTTATGAAATTTATGTAACATTTATTAATTAAATTATTCATTAAAATAAATTTATTATTTATTCAACTTTTAGAATATAACAATTTTTTTATATTTAAAAAAAATTCTTATTTCTATTAATCAATAATAAATAAATATTTATTGTCCTTGAAAACAAAAATTCAAAGTAGTATAAGACAAGACGACCCAAATAACGTGACATCTTTTGTGAACGTTTCCCCTTATTAACAAAAATTAATGGAAAATTATAAATTAGAATATTTAAAAAATATTTCTGAAGCTAACTTTGTAAAAAAACAAAATTAAAAATGTTATATTTATTTTACAATCAAAAATTAAATATCTATTTCTATGAATTAAAGAAAAATGCGATAATAAATTATTAATAGAGAAATCTTAATCATTAAAAATGTTATCTTATTTTTTGATAAATTTTTAGAAACAAAAACTAATTTATTTATATTCTATTATCTCCAATATAATAATTTGTAAAAATATTTAAAAAATTTTTTATTACAATTAATTTAAAAGAACATAAATTATATTTAATTTTCTTCTTATTTAAACTTTAGTAAGATTTCTTTATTATGCATGTGATAAATTTATAACAATTTTTTTTTTAATTTTAAAAAGTTGTAACTTAGATTCTACATTTTTTAATTAGTTAAATTATAGTTTTAGAATATATCAGTACATAATTTAATTATCCAAAATTGTTAATATTTTATTTAAACTTTGTACATTGTTTTTTTTATTAAAATAATTTAATTTTATTATTATTACATATTATTAATTACTGAATTTATCCAATGCTTTATTTTATAAATAAAGAATTATTGTAAAAATTGTGTAGATTACATTTGCATTATTTAAAGAGTAGTTAATTTTTCTTTATTATTTTGACATGTTTACATACGTCAAATCACTTGAAATTATCCTTTTGACATAAAAAGATTTCATGTAAAAATCAAAAGAAATCAGCTAGTATTCAAACGATTTTCTTTTTTCCAATAAACTTCTAACCTTTTTGTATTAAAAAGATTCCTTTTACAATAAAATTATTACTACTAATGGTTAAAAGACATGATTTAAAAGAAAATTAGTTTTAAAGTTAATAGATTATTTCTGTGAGTGATAATATATGGCGTTAATTTCATAAATATTTAACATTTTTATTTTATGTGTCTCTCATATTTAATTTTGGAAAACTAAAATCGAATTCACAATTAATAACCCTAAAAATATATAGAGCTGCTCTGTATAAGATGAAAATTTAAATTTAGAATTATTTCAAAAAATTTATTAGAAAAAGTAAAATATTAAAATAAAATAAAATATTTTTAAGAATGTCTCTTATAAACTGTTATACAAAAAAATGATAAAATCCTAAAATATTAAATTTTTTAAAAATTAATTACGTAAATTGTGAAGATCACGATTATGTCATTTCAAGCGAAATTGATAATTTAAAATCAATATACTTTTGAAGAAACTTAAAAGATTAAAAATTTCCTACAATAAATTTAAAAACATTTCGTTTTTGATATAAATACGAGTAAAAATTGAATTTAAATACATATTTTTACAAACCTTATCTTCTCATTCATACTTTAGAACTTAATATACTGTGATAAAAGGACCTATTGAAGAGAAAATTCAAAAAAATTTAATACTTACATAGGATTTACGTTACCTCATTGTAAAGGAGCATCAATCCTTGCACTTCGTTCCTTATTGCTTATGTCTCCTCAATTATTAATCCAAATTATTATTATTTATTAAATAATTATTATTATTAAGAGTCTAGTCTCTTTCAGTATAATCAAGTTATATCTTTTGGTGTTGTTAGCAGAGAGAAATATTTGTATTTTTTAAAATTTACACTGATCTTTCCCTTCAATGTAATGTGTCACATTTGAAATCCCAAAGGAATTCAACATAACAAAATAAACTAAATTAAAAAGAGCCAAAAATTTCCCTATAAACATAATTTTTTATATATGGGACATTCCACGTCAACACGGACAGAGCTCTAAACAAAAATTGCTTTGATGGATTTAAACGTTCTAGCGCTTAAAAGATTTCTACGTTCATGTACTTTAAGATGCCGATGGGCGTTTTTTGCAAAATTCCATTTCCGATGCCAATAGAACTGTCAAAAGTCAAAAGGTCCAAAAATCTCAAAATACTTTTATGAATTAAAAGCAAAAAACGAGGTAAATTATTCTGTAACTCATTCTTTATCAGTTTTTAGGGTTCCCGAATATAAATCTAAAGTTTTTTTTTTAAAATCCAAAATGGCGAATTCAATATGGCGGACAAAATTCAAATTTGATCAGATTCGATTAAAACTTGTTACTCGGGGGTTTTTAGGGTCGCTGATTACGAATCTGAAGTCACTTTTTAAAAATTCAAAATGGCGGATCCAATATGGCGGAAAAAATTTTTTAATTTGATCCGATTCCCTTAAAACGTGTTACTCGGGGGCTTTTGGGGTCGCAGATTATGAATATGAAGTTACTTTGTGTTTGAGACTTCAAATTCATAATCAGATACGCTAAAAACCACCGAGTAACACTTTTTAATTAAATCTGATCAAATTAAAAAATTTGATCCGCCATTTTGAATTTCTACAAAGTAACTTCATATTCATAATCTGCGACCCCAAAAGCCCCCGAGTAACACGTTTTAAGGGAATCGGATCAAATTTGAAAATTTTTTCCGCCATATTGGATCCGCCATTTTGAATTTTTAAAAAGTGACTTCAGATTCGTAATCAGCGACCCTAAAAACCCCCGAGTAACAAGTTTTAATCGAATCTGATCAAATTTGAATTTTGTCCGCCATATTGAATTCGCCATTTTGGATTTTAAAAAAAAACTTTAGATTTATATTCGGGAACCCTAAAAACTGATAAAGAATGAGTTACAGAATAATTTACCTCGTTTTTTGCTTTTAATTCATAAAAGTATTTTGAGATTTTTGGATCTTTTGACTTTTGACAGTTCTATTGGCATCGGAAATGGAATTTTGCAAAAAACGCCCATCGACATCTTAAAGTACATGAACGTAGAAATCTTTTAAGCCCTAGAACGTTTAAATCCATCAAAGCAATTTTTGTTTAGAGCTCTGTCCGTGTTGACGTGGAATGTCCCATATATATTACTTCTATTTTCTCCTAAAAATATTTTTACGGAATCAAATGATTTTACTCTTGATAATGCAACATACATCTGACCATGATTAAAAACATCTCGTCTTCAATCAATGAATATTTTATTAAATGTTTGACCTTGAGATTTATTAATGGTCATTGCGAAAGCCAATTTTATAGGAAACTGTCGTCTTTTAAAAGTAAATGGATATAAATTTTCACAATATAAAGTTACTCGATGTAAAAAAACAATATTTCCACTCTTATCTCCGGTTAATATTTTACATTTAATAACATTATGTGATAAATCTAAAACAATTAACCTTGTTCCGTTACATAATCCTTCATTAATACTAAGATTTCTAATAAGCATTACAACAGAATTAATTCTTAAATGTAATTCATGTGGTGGTAAAGAAGGTGGAGAGAGAGTATTTAAATATTCTGGTAATAAAACTTCAGAAAATTTTCCATTATCACAACTTTTAGTAGAATCAATACTTTTATATATTTTTTCACCTTTACTGTCTAAGAGATTTACCACCCTCTTATTAATATCATCAACGTCAACATTTCTTGGTGCTAAAATTGCACACATTGACAAATCTTTAAATTTTTTCTGTTGTATCAAATGACTATACATTTCTTCAGCAATATCTATATTTCCTTGTTGAATAATATGTTCTGGTAATTCGATGTTATCATCTATATCATTTAATTCGCCATTACCAACTTTAAGTAGAAATTCTACAAATTCTGTTTCATCTGGTAAAGCTCTCATATTTTCTGTTAATGTGTATTTTGTGAAATGTTGCCATAAATTACTATTTTTTATTGACAAATTTATTATTTCTGATCTAGTACCTCGTTCTTTTATCGGTAAAATTTGTCGAAAATCTCCTCCTAGAATTACAATTTTTCCACCAAAAACTTCATTTGATTTCATTATATCTCTTAATAACTTATCCATAATTTCTAAGGCATATTTTGGAGCCATTGGTGCTTCATCCCAAATAAAAACATCAATATTTTTTAAAAATTGTCCTTCTTTTGACTGAACTTTAATATTTGAAGATGAATCATTGTACAATGGAACAGGTAAGCCTAAGACTTTATGTACAGTTTTCCCATTAGGAAGCAGTGTGGCAGCTATGCCTGTAAATGCCATGTTGCAAACATTTATTCCTTTACTTTTTAATAAATGCCATAAGGTAGTATATAAAAAAGTTTTTCCAGATCCTCCACAACCATTAATATATAAGCATTTAGAACTATTAGAAGAAAAATCTTTTATTACTTCAAGTATATAATCAACTATATTTTTTTGTTTTACATTTAATTTAGTATAATTCTGCTCTCCTATTTTTATATGTTCAAAAATATTTATATCATCAACCTGCGCAGGAAAATTTTCATCTATATCTAATAAACCCTGAAAATCAGTTAAACAATATCCTTCATTCAATAACATTGATTTTATATTTCTATAAGCTATTTTTTCAGCATCAATATTGTCAATTTTTGAATAGTCTTCTGACATTTGACCTTTAAATTTCTCCCAAAGTTTTTCCGGATGTACAGGATGACAATGAATTAGAATTCTGACAAATAATTGTCGAAGTGAATGAGGCATCATCCATAAAGTAGCTTCTTCCATTGTCCTAATCCATTCACTATCATCTTCTATAAGTCCTAATGCCAAACAGGCAGATGTAAAAGATTCATGAATAACTCCATTAACTGTTCTTAAACTTTGGAAAGAAGTTACTCCTTTTACTGTAAGTAACAATAATCTAAGGTGAAATAATTCCAATTGGCGTGGATTAACTGAATACATTCTTCCCAATACTTTTTCTTTACGACTCCTTTTTTGCCATTCAAGAGTTTTTTTTATCCACGTATAATGTTCTGGTATTTGTGTATAATAATACTGACGAGCAGTACTATCACGCTCATTAAGTTTAAAAAAATCGAGCAATTTTGTATTTTTCTGTAAATCAAAAGAAACATTGTTATTATCTTTCCTTTCGCGAATGCAAGGAAGGATTAATATTTTCATCAGGAATTTCTGCAGAAATATAACGATCAACACTTTCAACTGTTAATATTTTAGAATTTTCTTTTAATATAACTAACAAATGAATATGTGGTAATCCTCGCTTTTGAAATTCAATAACATAAACATAAGACTTAACCTCTCCAAATAATTTGTTGTCAACAATAACATTTAAAAGTTGTTTCACCTTCAATGCAAAAACTCTAGTTACTATATCAGGTCTATCAGAAGCAGTTTGATGAGGTAATAAATTTTCTTGTATCTCTTTCCAATTTGGATTACACGTCATTGTAATAAATAAATCTGGTCTACCATGACGACCAACAATAGCCATGGCATCCTGATATTGTTGCATCATATTACGAGGTGATCCTATGAAAGTGGAAGGCAATATAAGCATTTTTCCAACATGTACATCATTTTCTAACTCATTATTTTGTAAGTAATCGATTAATCCTTGATATGTTTCACTTCTCAATTGAGCTTGATTGTTTGCACAAAATTGCAATCTATCTTTCTCTATTTTTACATAATTGTCAACTACCCATTGTTGAAACAATCTTCCCCCATATAAAAATTGATTAAATTCCTTATCTCTTATAGCAATTTTGTATTTACAATAGGCAGACCTAGAAATATTATGTTTTTTACTTCTAAAATCACTATCACTACGAAGCATATTAATATTATAACCTTTATTTCCAAGTGGATAAAATATGGGATAGATCCATGGTTCAACATTCGGATCTAAATTACTAACTGATTTCAGTTCCTTTGTAGACTTATTATAAACTGTTACATAAGATTCTGGTATTTCTCCTTCTGAGTTTGTATTGAAAATAGCAGCAACTTCATTGTAACTTTGATAATTATATCTTTTTTTATCAAAACCTTTTTTCAACGTGAACAATAGTTGTAACTCTGGAACATCTTCATTATTTTGTCTTGCTAATTCAGTTTCTATTTTAATTACTTCTGACATCATCATAAAAGATTTTGTGTATGCGTTTGAAGTTCTCATAATATTTTCTATATTTTGTAAAAGTTCTTCGTCCAAATTTTCGTTACTTTTTAATCGGTATCTGATTGATTCGTCAGGGTCATAAATAAATAATTGACCAAAACATGGATCCTCACCTTTATCCGGATATAAAGCACTATTAATTTGATAGTAAATTTGACCTTGAATTTTATAACAAAATGGTCCTCTTCTTCTGCTATTAAAATTAATTACATTAGCATTTAAAGATGCAAAAGAAAAAGAATTATTATATAGTCTTATATTCTTTTTAAAGTGACCTGATTTTTGATGAAACCCTTCTAACAAAAGCCTTAATTCATCTGGATATTGTATTGAAGTTAATACAACACCTCCATGACTACAGCAGTCATTAAAACTAAGTTTTTTACCAGCAACTTTTTCATCTTTAAAATGTTTAGCTTGACAATGTGTGCAGTAATTATTCATCGGACCTAGATAATTTTCAACATTTAACTCATTTTTAATTTGATGCTTTAATCGAGTATTCTTTGTTTTTAACAAAGAACTTGTATCACTATTTTCATTTTTTAATTTAAGGTTCTCAGTATATTCAATTTTGGATTCGACTTGAAGTTTTTTCTTAGTTAAAGTGTGCTTTTCACCTAAATAATTTACGTTATCAATTGTACGTTTTAATTTTTGCCTCTCACGATAATTTTTTTGTATTTCAGCCCTACTTTCTTTAAGTGTTTTTGATGCTATATTTCCTTCATTTATTTCATTTATTATTCTCGGGAAAGAAATGGATGTGTATGCTTCCTCTGAATATTTTTCATTGTCAATTTTACCTTTTAATTTTTGTCTCTCACGATAATTTTTTTGAATTTCAGCCCTACTTTGTTTAAGTGTTGTTGATGCAATATTTTCTTCATTTATTTTATTTATTATTCTCGGGATAGAAATGGAAGTGTGTGCTTTTTGTGAATAATTTGCATTTTCAATTTTTCGTTTTAATTTTTGCCTATCACGATAACTTTTTTGAATTTCAGCCCTACTCTGTTTAAGTGTTGTTGATGCAATATTTCCTTCATTTATTTTATTTATTATTCTCGGGATAGAAATGGAAGTGTGTGCTTCTTGTGAATAATTTGCATTTTCAATTTTACGTTTTAATTTTTGCCTCTCACGATAACTTTTTTGAATTTCAGCCCTACTTTGTTTAAGTGTTGTTGATGCAATATTTACTTCATTTATTTCATTTATTATTCTCGGGAAAGAAATTTCGTTCTTAATAGAGTTTTTAGAAAAGTTTGATTTTCCATACAGAAGTTGAATATCATTTTCATTTAAAAGGCAATTCCAGTCATACGCAACTATGCAAGATCTACTATTAGAAAGTTGTACAGAGGGAAATTTACATAAACAATTGTTTTCGAACATTAGCATTAAATGATTTCTCATATTACAATAATAGTAATTGACAGAGTGGGGCATAATATTAAAAAACAATGATGTTGCGAATGCTATTGCATATACTCCACAAGAAAGACTATATTCTGGCTGTTGATCAACAGTTGTGAAAACTACTGGTGGTTCAAAAGGATATAATCTAATTAAATAATCTCTTTGATCATGATTTAAATATTTTTTATTAAGACTATCAAAAATGTAAAGGCTTCTCCCATCATAATACGTACAAATCCAATGTCCAGATTTATAAGATCCACTAAAAAGTATTTGAATGTGCTGCTTACTTTCCTCGATTGGAACTATCAAATCAAGTGTTTGTAAACACAAAGTATTTTGCATATTATAAAAAAAATTTGATTGTCTTCCCAATAGCTTTTGAAATTCATACATATGATCATTATTAAGCATTGCTCCTTCAGTGACAACAATACTTAAATCTTCAGTAGTCAAATTAACAGTTTCTCCTTTGTTAGACATTGTTCTTTTTTATTTTATAAAAAATGTTACTTATATTAAGGAATTATTAAATTTTTAAAATAGTAATATTATATTAGAAAATTTTAACATCAAAAATCAAAATTACCAAATTTTACGTCTTATAGAAAATAACAACCAATTTACAATTTTTCCTTTTATCCAATTAAACCAATTTCCAGATTTCTTTTTATCCAATTTAACCAATTTCCAGCTTTGTTTTTATTCAATATAACCAATTTCCAATCTTTCCTTTTATCCAATTTAACCAATTGTTTTTATCCAAAATAACCAATTTTCAATTTTTTCCTTTTATCCAATTTAACCAATTTCCAGCTTTTTATCCAATATAACCAATTTTGCCTTTTATCCAATAAAACCAATATAACCAATTTTGCTTTTTATCCAATATAACCAATATAATCAATTTTGCCTTTTATCCAATATAACCAATATAACCAATTTTGCCTTTTATCCAATATAACCAATTTTGTCTTTTATCCAATATAACCAATATAACCAATTTTGCCTTTTATCCAATATAACCAATATAACCAATTTTGCCTTTTATCCAATATAACCAATTTTGTCTTTTATCCAATATAACCAATATAACCAATTTTGCCTTTTATCCAATATAACCAATTTTGTCTTTTATCCAATATAACCAATATAACCAATTTTGTCTTTTATCCAATATAACCAATATAACCAATTTTGCCTTTTATCCAATATAACCAATTTTGTCTTTTATCCAATATAACCAATATAACCAATTTTGCCTTTTATCCAATATAACCAATATAACCAATTTTGCCTTTTATCCAATATAACCAATTTTGTCTTTTATCCAATATAACCAATATAACCAATTTTGGCTTTTATCCAATATAACCAATATAACCAATTTTGCCTTTTATCCAATAAAACCAATTTTGCCTTTTATCCAATGAAACCAATATAACCAATTTAGTCTTTTATCCAATATAACCAATTTTGCCTTTTATCCAATATAACCAATATAACCAATTTTGCCTTTTATCCCATATTAACCAATATAACCAATATAACCAATTTTGCCTTTTATCCAATATAACCAACTTCTAATTTTGCCTTTGGATTCCAATTACAGACGATTTCCAAATTATAACAATTTTTTAATTTATACATCAAAAAAATAAGAACAAATTTTTAAACTTTGTTAATTAACTTCAAAAACTAAACACAACTCAAATACATAATGATTTAAATGATTGAAAAAAAATAGAAAACAGTATTTTAATTATTATTTACTATTCACTTATTTAATTATATTCACTAATACTTACTATTCACTAAATCACTATTTACTAATTCACTAAGTATTCACTGATAATTCACTTATTAATTCACTTATTTAATCACATATAGTGAGTGAATTCCCAAAAAAATTATTTATACTTCAATTTCGTTGAAGACACGTAGAACGTGCTCCAAGGAAAATAATCGACGATATGATTTTTAAATTAAATTTTCGATCTTATATTTAGGTGGTAGGCCCCAAGCGTGAGTGTCCTCTTCGCACTCGTAGATTGATTCTGAGGCCAATATATATATATATATATATATATATATATATATATATATTAGACCTGTATTAGACCCTGCGGAGGATTACCACAAACAATATGAACCCTTGAACAATAGCCTTTGTAAATGAGGGACCCAGGTAATAATATTTTCTTCCTTCCTTCATCGCAAGGAAAACTATAGATAAAAGTCTATATATATATATATATTAGACCTATATTAGACCTGTATTAGACCCTACGAAGGATTACCACAAACAATACGAACCCTTGAACAATAGCTTTTGTAAATGAGGGACCCAGGTATCTTCCTTCATCGCAAGGAAAGTTATAGACAAAAGTCAATATATATATATATACTTTCTAATTGAAACACAATAGGTAACGTCTGGGTAACGGCGCCAGTAACGCTGGCTTTAGTAACGGCTACCTTTCTTTCTTTCTCTAAAGGAAATATAAATAGGAATGTCTCTCTTTACCTAATTTGCATATCTGCTGATTTCATATAAGGATTTAATATTTAACTTACCCTTTTGATTTTTCGGAGATTTGCTGCATCTCCAGAGTTTTCTCCAAAAGCATTTCGATTTTCTGCCTCTGGATCACCTCCACCACAGACAAGTCCCGTTCTATCACTAATTCCGCGCGAAGTACTTTATTTTTCGCGTATATTTGCATTCTTTCTTTCACCTTCTCCAACAACATCACTAACCCGGCACTTATTTCACCACTCATCTTAACAAAATGATTTTTTTTACGCACTGAGCACACTTTACTACCGAGCCACTCTTATGAAGGGCGTGATACAACTAATCGTTGACACCGGACTGCGACAACGATAACTAAGCACGTATCAAGGAGTCAGGGAACAAAGAACTGGTACCATATACAGCATGAAAATCAGATGATCCAAATGCCACAGGATTGCCACAAGTCAAAGAAAACTCAATGACTTTATTCAAAATTAAAAAAAAGAGAATTTCATTAATATAGGAATTTAATTAAAGAAATATTTTCTTGAAAATAACTTTGATAGTAATTGAATGGTAAAGGCAGAACAGCTTGAATTTTGGAAATGACCGAGTTTTGAAATTTTAAATACAATATTAATTATTCGAATTCTGGTTCAAAAGATCTTACTCTTGTGATTTTACTACCTCCGTGTAATCAATATTAACATTATTTATAAATCTAATTGTTTACTACTACGATAAAAGACGAATTGCCGAATTCAGGCGTAGCCTGCTAAAATCAGGGTATAGTAACCTTACCACATAGTTAGTAATTAAGCATAATTTGAATTGAACTGATAAAAAAAGAGAAGATTGTTCAATTTGCAAAAGATTCACTTAGGGTTTGAAATAAGAACAAGAAAACAACAGATGTACATTATATGTTTCAGGTGGATTAAACAATTTTAGGCATTCAATTCCCTTCCGTTATGTGTAGGATTGTTGCTTTCTTCTACGAACTATGCCATGTTTCTTTTCTCAACAGGCTAAAAAAAATTTTTTTTGTGTAATTCATTGAATAGTATAATTGAACCGTTCTATTGTTTGAATTTTAAACGCAATAAAATTCTAATCCAATGTCTTGAAGATTAAATAAAAAAAACAATGATTAAGCAAATTGTTCTGAATTAAAATCATGATTTAAATCTAACATTTTTACAAAAAAAATATATACAATTCATGTTATGGCAAAATGCGGTTTTCTTTAACTTTCAGAATCTTCAATCTGACATATTTAAATTTTGCACATGCCATTTTATGAAGCTCTTTCGAGGAATTGAATTAAAGTTACATCCCTAATTGAAGTTCTCAAAGCAATTTATTTGTTATTCATAAACAAAGAGATTGTTTTCTTTTCTAAGGCACTAAAAAAAATAATAATAATTGAATCACTTCAAATTGTCTTATTCATAAAAATAATTAATTTAAGTTCCTTCAAAGAATTTCATAATAAATCAACTCTTGCGATGAATTTTGTTAAAATTTCTGTCTGAAAACATTAAAAAAAAATTATACTAATTCAGAATTTAATGAAAATTGTATTGAAAATAATTAAATTTTCTTAAGAAGTGAATTTAGATTAGAAATAAGAACTTATATTATATGCTTTAGGTGGATTAAGTAATTTTAGGTATCTAATTCCCTCTCGTTATGTGTAAAATTGTTACACTTTTCTGCGACAAGCTATGTCATGTATAATTAATTATTACAATTAAAATAATAAAAAAAAAAATAAAAAAAAAAAATTAAAAAAAAAAAAATAATTAATAATTAATAATTAATAATTAATTAATTAATTAAATTTCGAATCTGAAACATCAGTCTTTTTGGGGACAAAAAGGGGAATTTCTGCGGTGGATTGTTGCATGTTAAAAAAAAACTTGGAAACGCTGCCTAATAAATATTTTAATTTTACTTGCTGGCAAGACTTGCTACCTCGCAGCGAGACCTTGCTGCGAGACACCCGATACCTTGATAAGGCCGGCCTTGTCAGCAACGATGTTTTAGATCGGAATTTCGTTCTGTTTAAGGGAAGTGTTTCGCATAGCGACTAAATCTAAAAAAAAGGGAATTAAATGTTTTGTCTTGTTTTGCAATTGCATTATAGCAACTAAATAAGTTGGTGTTTTTCGACCACAATGCCAGAACGATACAATATTTGTTACCGTTTCTTGAAATGGTAAAACTAAGTTTACAAAACGAACGTGCCTAAAGGAAAAGTCAAAAGAAAAATATATAGAATCAAAGAACTCATTGTGAGTGCACGTGCGTTTGGACGGCAACACACACACGAGCACTCGGCTGCAGTGTGTAGGTACCAGCACTCTCACAGGTCTCCCTCCGCTACGAGACTCACACGACTAAACGAAGCCTAGTGTTAATGCACCAACACATGCACACCTATGCTAGCCTCTACTCAATGTTTCTTTACCCAACAGAACCTTCCCTTCCCCTCCGGGCCCTCAAGATTGGCTTGCAGCATCACAACAAACGCACGTGCGTTTGACAGGAATAAGACGGGATGCTTAATGCATCACCCGTGATTAGTTTAAACAAATTTGAATATTAATGGATATTACTCCAAATATATTCAAATAAATAAGAAATATTAATTCCTTTTTCAAAAACATTAACCAGCATAACAAGGAGAGTTATAATGATGTCTTCTATGACAACACGATAATAAATTATTAATAATAATAATTATTAAAATATTCATCGAATATTATTATTCCCAAAAAGGATCAAATTCATTTTGTTTCCGTTCTCACGGAGCTGCCGTGAGAATTAAAAAGATCAGCAGAAATGCAATGTCCAATGGGCCGCGAATCTTCCCCGACTCCCAATATTTTACACCTCTTATCACTAGAATTATCCCACCTTGGTTCGAAGCAAGGACTAGAGGCTAGTCAAAATCCCAAAACTAACGCAGTACAACTTCTCGCTTCTCTCAAGCAACATCTCTCCTGGCTCTGGCTTGGCAAGTGTTGCGAGAAACAAGAACGCCGCGACTTAGCCCGTCCGCAAGTCGGACCCCCGCGTAAAACTTTTTAAGTACAACGCGAAAGGCGGACGATAAATAAAATTTAAATTCTTCTAACCGACGGAGTCCTGTGAGGATTGTGCTGGGAGAAAATCTGATTTAGCTAATAAAATTAATTAAATCGGATTTCGTTCTTTAACCGGCCAGCCCGTGTGTGTAACACCTGCGCCGTCCCGGTACAACGGCCCACAAATAAGTTGTGTTTAAAACAAATTCCTAAAAGCAATTGTTACGCGATAAAAAGAAAAAAATAATTTTAAACCGGCTGGAACTCGAATTTAAATAAAATTAAATTTTTATTGCGTAAAAAATCCGAGTTCTCAACTTCGAAAATAAAGACAATAGTTGTGTGTGACAACGAAGATCTGTTCTCCGCCCGACGGCAACTTCACCTGTATCGCCGCTGTCGTCGGTAGTAGTAAGTACTCCTGTATCGTTCAACCAATTCACTTTTATTTGAATAAACAAACTCCTCTTAACTAAAGCATTCTTCTCTATTTACCTCTCCAAGACTCATCTCTCTATATTCACACAATTAACACTTTATCAAGCAGAGCGTATCTTTTAAAAGTGGAAAAACGGACCTACAATTCAAACAAATTCCCAAGGGAATTTGGCAGCTTAGTGTCTCCCCAAATTCAGAAATAAAAAGGGCCATCTCAGAAGCCCAAATTAAATATTTATTCTGGTTTGTAACAAAGATAACATTTAAAATTGGCCACCTTTTCTTGAATAAATAAATAAAATGAAAAAAATCTTTTTAATATTTTTAAAGGCTGGAGGACAATAAAATTCAGAATTTTCTCATAAAAATATTATTATTATTTTTATTATTTATTTATTCTGCTTTATAAAATTTACATTTTGTAGCAGGAAGTTCCGCAAAAAAAAATTTGTTTTTTTTTCATTCATTCACGATAAACGATCGCATTAAAAGGCTGTTTACAATGTAAAGACACACATTCTTTATAGCTCTTTCGTCAGGCGCATTACAGAGCCGGGTCAAAGCATCACAATTTTGAACATTATTTAAATCAAATTGTTTTAGATAAAAATTTCTGTAGCCTTCGTAGATTGGACACTTGAAAAAAAAGTGGTACAACGTTTCACTTTCTTCCCGGTTACACAAACTACAGACTGCACACTGATCCCAACTATATAAATTTCCTTTGTACAAAAATCTTACATAATATTTTGAAGCGAAGCGCAATTGAACGAAAATTTTAGAAAGTATGTTTTTCTTTTTCTATACAAATATAAAGCTGTTTTATCTTCTAAAGTTCTCATTATATTATGCAACTTTGAATTGGATTGTTCGTACCGGACAATATCTGAAAACTTAAGGTATCTTTCATACCGATTTAAAGCAAAGCTCATTTTTTCGGTCCACGTTTGTGAATTAAGAGAGCTCCATAAGTCTGTCATATTAATTTTTTCCAAAAATACGTTTATTTGGGCAACCCAATTATATTTGGGTGCTACTTCAATACGTTGCATTAATTCAACCTGTCGCATAAAACATAACCGAGGCAATCGAGTCCTATCCATAGATAATATTTCAATGACATATAAATAAGCCGCTTTGAAAATCTTAAACTCGAATTTGAAGTCACAATGCCCAGTTTAAATCGCAAAGCCGCGTTAAAAGTACACTTTGGCAAAGACAGGAGCTGCTTAAGGTGACCCATATGTGCAGCTTCAATCCTTGACAAATGTCTTAACCCCCATACATGTATACAATACATAAGAGTCGCCGCATCAACACTACGATATAACTTACTTTGAGAAGACCAATAATTTATTTTACCATTATATACAATCTGCTTAACTACACCGAAGGCCTGATTTGACCTCGTAATTGCGTTTTCGGTTGCCTTTATGTTAAGTGTAGAACTAGAGAGAACAACGCCTAAATAATTATAAGAACCAACAATGTTAAGTTGTTCTCCGTTCATAACAAATTTCTCCTTTGTTGCTTTTCCCGCCCTTCTGAAGTGTACAATTTCAGTTTTTGAGGTATTTACTTTTAGGTTATTTGAATTACAATATTTCTCAATTGCTCTTATTAATTTTCGCATTCTCGTTGGAGAGTTCGCCACAACAACTGCATGATCAGCATACATAGACAAGAGCAGACTTGCACTACCGTTAATATTTATGCCCTCATTTCCGGCATCTCTGAGCTTTTTTTCGAAATCCGCTAGAAACAGCGTAAATAACATGGGACTGAGTGGTTCTCCTTGGAGTACACTTTCCGTTACCTCAATTGGGTTTGAAAATTCATTTCCAATCCTAACGTGAGATTTTTCTTGGGATTTGTCAAAGGAATTTACATATTTTATCATATTCGTCGTAGATTTTCCGTGTTTAAAAAATAATATTCTTCAAAAAAAATTTACAATTAGGAATAAAAAAGAAAATCAAATTAAGGAAATTAATTAATAAGACACTTTAGAATTTAAACAAAAAATTCTTTCTAGGCAGAATTTTCCATAAAATCTCAGGTGAGATTTTTCGTGAGATTTGTCAAAAGAATTGACATTTTTTATCACATTTGTCGTAAATTGACCGTTGTTTTTTTAATAATATTCTTAAAAAAAATTTACCATTAGGAATGAAAACGAAAATCGAATTAAGAAATTAAATTTAAAAGACACTTTAGAATTTAAAAAAATATTCTTTTTAAGCAGAATTTTCCATGAGATCTAACGTGAGATTTTTTGTGGGATTTGTCAAAGGAATTGACATTTTTGATCACATTTGTCGTAAATTGACCATTGTTTTTTTAATAATATTCTTTAAAAAAAAGTTTACCATTAGGAATAAAAACGAAAATCGAATTAAGAAATTAAATTTAAAAGACACTTTAGAATTAAAAAAAATATTCTTTTTAGGCAGAATTTTCCATGAGATCTAACGTGAGATTTTTTGTGGGATTTGTCAAAGGAATTGACATATTTCATCACATTTGTCGTAAATTGTCCGTGTTTAAATAATATTCTTCAAAAAACATTTACAATTATAAATAAAAAAGAAAATCGAATTAAGGAATTTAATTAATAAGACACTTTAGAATTAGAGAAAAATGTTCTTTCTGGGCAGAATTTTTAATGAGATCTAACGTAAGATTTTTCGTGGGATTTGTCAAAGGAATTGACATATTGTATCACCTTTGTCGTAAATTGGCCATGTTTTTCTAATAATATTTAAAAAAAAATTTACCATTAGGAATAAACAAGAAAATCAAATTAAGAAATTATATTTAAAAGACACTTTAGAATTAAAAAAAAATTCTTTCTGAGCAGAATTTTCCATGAAATCTCAGGTGAGATTTTTCGTGGGATTTTTCAAAGGAATTGACATATTTTATCACACTTATCGTAGATTGTCTGTGCTTTTTTAATAATATTCTTAAAAAAAATTTACAATTAGGAATAAGAACAAAAATCGAATTAAGAAATTTAATAAATAAGACACTTTAGAATTTTTAAAAAAATATTCTTTTTGGGCAGAATTTTCCATGAAATCTCAGGTGAGATTTTTCGTGGGATTTGTCAAAGAATTTACATATTATTTTATCACATTTGTCGTGAATTGTCTGTGTTTTTTTAATAATATTTTTCAAAAAAAAATTTACAATTAGGATCAAAATTAGAAAATCGAAATAATAAATTTAATTAAAAAGACACTTTAGAATTAAAGAAAAATGTTCTTTCTGGGCAAAATTTTTCATAAGATCTCACTTGAGATTTTTTTGGGGATTTGTCAAAGGAATTGACATATTTTATAACATTTGCCGTAGATTGTCCGGGTTTAAATAATATTCTTCAAAAATGAAGCTGAACTTGTTACCCAGTTATCAGCAACCAGTTAATTTTCAAAAATTTTGTTTTGGCAATAAAACAAAAGAAAACCAACGTCAGGCGCTCAACTGGATCTAACGTAATACAAACAATTCAGTTAATATTCAATAATAAAATTAAATATCATTAGCAAATACAAATAATATATGATTATTATTTATATAATTATATTATTATATAATTTATATATAATTATATATAATTATATATAACTAGCTGTCGTACCCGTCTTCGACGGGTTTTAGTTTCTACCAATACATTTAAGTTTCTACCAATCTGGAAAATCAGGAAATAGCTAGGGAATTTAATTTGACCGGAAAAAAATAATAATTAGTTACCATTATAGCTATTTTAGTAGGAAAATATTACTATTTGAATCAGTAATTGACTTTTTGTTATCAAATTAGTTATTTTAACCAATTCAAATGCAGAGAACAATATTTATCAATTTGTAGTACTTTAATTAATGTATTAAAAAAATTAAATTTTCCATACAGTTTTTGGAGTTATAGTAGAGTCTAATTGGAACTAATTGTATCGCAAGTAGACCCTACGTTACGACTGCTAAAACCTAACATAAGACCTAAATTTTAGGCTGAAAGTAGGGCTTAAATTTTGACTCGGGTCTGTTTTCATAAATATTATACATCAATAAAAATTGAAGTAAAAAGCAATTTTTTAAAAGCGAATTAATATAATGAAACTTTTTCTTAATTTGATAGGAAAATTCCCGGTTCGGCATATTTCCAGCTTTTTACAGTTTTTCCCGTTTGGTAGATACCCAGTTAAATGTATTAGTATAAACAGAAAACTGTACGACAGCAAGTAATACAATCTATATTTATATGAACTTAAGAAACAGTATTTTCATAAAATAAGTAAATTTTTATAGCCATTTGTAGATTTATTTATGGATAAAATCAAGTAAATTTAAATTTGACAAAAAAGAGATAAACCGTGAAAAGTTTGGACAAAGCAGGGAATTTTGTTAAACAAAAATAGACACCGTGTTAACTTTTGTCTTTACATTGCTCAAAACATCTCTTAAAGTTAAATCTAGAGTTAAAATGAAAAAACGTTTTAACATGTAAGTTTTTGCCTAGTGGCATAATATGCTTGTATTGTATCACAGGTGACTTACAATTCTTGACATCCTGCGAAATCATTTTAATCATAAAAAATTTCCATTTTCAATATTTCTGAACTTCTTGAAAATATTAGATTGATTTGATAAATAATTTTGAATTGCACTATTTTGACATCAAAATATTAATCAGAGACTCCAAAAATACTACTGAATTATACTTCATATAGTAATTAGTATCGATTTTTTGATATATTGAAAATTTTTTTATATTTCTTGTAGGATAGTATTTTTTGCAAAATTATGATAAAATCTGACTAAATAACATATAATATTTATTTTTAGAAAGTTTAAAAGCTATCCATTAAAAATTGTGAAATTTGGAAATTTTCCATTTTTCAAGTTTTTGAAAATATTTTTATATTTACATCTTAGTTGTAGAATAGTATTTTTTGAAAAATTATGCTAAAATGTGACCAAATAACATGTAATACTCAAATATAGAAAGTTTAAAAGCAATCCATAAAAAAATGTAAAATTTTGAAATTTTCGATTTTTTGAAAACATTTTTATACTTACATATTAGTTATAGGACTTTATTTTTTGCAAAGTTATGCTATAATGTGACTAAATAACATATCATACTCAAGTATATAAACTTCAAAAGCAATCCATGAAAAATAAAAAATTTTGAAATTTTCGATTTTTTGAATTTTTTGAAAAAATTGAATATCTCCCGTTCTAATTAATATTTTTTAAATCTGTAAATTTATAAACCTTCCTTGGGTCAATACCTAATAACCTACCAAGTTG
Organism: Leptopilina heterotoma; assembly: GCF_015476425.1. Classification (NCBI taxonomy): domain Eukaryota; kingdom Metazoa; phylum Arthropoda; class Insecta; order Hymenoptera; family Figitidae; genus Leptopilina; species Leptopilina heterotoma. The sequence continues at coordinate 384,661 of NW_025111163.1, forward strand.
GACTTAAATCGATTTACATGTTTTTGTGTGATTGGGGTACAAAGTTTTTGTGACAGACAAACATACATACATACATACATACATACATACATTAAATTTTTTAAGAACATTTTTGGAATCTCTGATGTCCATAATAACTAATCATGTTAACATTTTGAAGTTTTAAGCAATGTACAGACAGACATCTGATTTTATTAATAAGGATTTATACATAATTATATAATTTATAAATAACTAGCTGTCGTACCCGTCTTCGACGGGTTTTAGTTTCTACCAATACATTTAAGTTTCTACCAATCTGGAAAATCAGGAAATAGCTAGGGAATTTAATTTGACCGGAAAAAAATAATAATTAGTTACCATTATAGCTATTTTAGTAGGAAAATATTACTATTTGAATCAGTGATTGACTTTTTGTTATCAAATTAGTTATTTTAACCAATTCAAATGCAGAGAACAATATTTATCAATTTGTAGTACTTTAATTAATGTATTAAAAAAATTAAATTTTCCATACAGTTTTTGGAGTTATAGTAGAGTCTAATTGGAACTAATTGTATCGCAAGTAGACCCTACGTTACGACTGCTAAAACCTAACATAAGACCTAAATTTTAGGCTGAAAGTAGGGCTTAAATTTTGACTCGGGTCTGTTTTCATAAATATTATACATCAATAAAAATTGAAGTAAAAAGCAATTTTTTAAAAGCGAATTAATATAATGAAACTTTTTCTTAATTTGATAGGAAAATTCCCGGTTCGGCATATTCCCAGCTTTTTACAGTTTTTCCCGTTTGGTAGATACCCAGTTAAATGTATTAGTATAAACAGAAAACTGTACGACAGCAAGTAATACAATCTATATTTATATGAACTTAAGAAACAGTATTTTCATAAAATAAGTAAATTTTTATAGCCATTTGTAGATTTATTTATGGATAAAATCAAGTAAATTTAAATTTGACAAAAAAGAGATAAACCGTGAAAAGTTTGGACAAAGCAGGGAATTTTGTTAAACAAAAATAGACACCGTGTTAACTTTTGTCTTTACATTGCTCAAAACATCTCTTAAAGTTAAATCTAGAGTTAAAATGAAAAAACGTTTTAACATGTAAGTTTTTGCCTAGTGGCATAATATGCTTGTATTGTATCACAGGTGACTTACAATTCTTGACATCCTGCGAAATCATTTTAATCATAAAAAATTTCCATTTTCAATATTTCTGAACTTCTTGAAAATATTAGATTGATTTGATAAATAATTTTGAATTGCACTATTTTGACATCAAAATATTAATCAGAGACTCCAAAAATACTACTGAATTATACTTCATATAGTAATTAGTATCGATTTTTTGATATATTGAAAATTTTTTTATATTTCTTGTAGGATAGTATTTTTTGCAAAATTATGATAAAATCTGACTAAATAACATATAATATTCATTTTTAGAAAGTTTAAAAGCTATCCATTAAAAATTGTGAAATTTGGAAATTTTCCATTTTTCAAGTTTTTGAAAATATTTTTATATTTACATCTTAGTTGTAGAATAATATTTTTTGAAAAATTATGCTAAAATGTGACCAAATAACATGTAATACTCAAATATAGAAAGTTTAAAAGCAATCCATAAAAAAATGTAAAATTTTGAAATTTTCGATTTTTTGAAAACATTTTTATACTTACATATTAGTTATAGGACTTTATTTTTTGCAAAGTTATGCTATAATGTGACTAAATAACATATAATACTCAAGTATATAAACTTCAAAAGCAATCCATGAAAAATAAAAAATTTTGAAATTTTCGATTTTTTGAATTTTTTGAAAAAATTGAATATCTCCCGTTCTAATTAATATTTTTTAAATCTGTAAATTTATAAACCTTCCTTGGGTCAATACCTAAAAACCTACCAAGTTGGACTTAAATCGATTCACATGTTTTTGTGTGATTGGGGTACAAAGTTTTTGTGACAGACAAACATACATACATACATACATACATACATACATACATACATTAAATTTTTTAAGAACATTTTTGGAATCTCTGATGTCCATAATAACTAATCATGTTAACATTTTGAAGTTTTAAGCAATGTACAGACAGACATCTGATTTTATTAATAAGGATTGTAGTTTGAAATAAATATTAAAATTATAATAATATAAATAAATAATTATATTTTTTTCAGGATAAAATAAGTTAATAAGTTAAATTTACAATTTAACCCCTTGATGCAAGAACCAGACGCAGCCCATTTAACCTCAATGGTCTATGTCTGGTTCTTGTATCAAGGGGTTCAATTATCCTTATTCCTTAATATGAAAAATCATTTACAAAGGCTATTGTTCAAGGGTTCATATTGTTGGTGGTATTCCTTCGTAGGGTCTAATACAGGTCTAATATAATATAATAATATTATTAATATATTAATATTATCTAATATAATATATATATATATATATATATATATATATATATATATATATATATATATATATATATATATATATATATGTGTGTACAACGCATAGTTTGGGACACCCACTTTTTCCTGCGTCTATAGGTTTGTCAGGTGTTCAACAATGCTCCCTTAAAATAGTTTCAATAGATATTCATAAATAAACAATAGATAACCAAAAAACCGAAAAATGCATACTTTGAGGACCTGAGTTTTAAGGCATAATTTGGGAACTGACCCCAAAATAAGCGTTGGACATAGTAAAAAAGTTACGACTTTCAAGACCTCAAAGTATGCGTTGGACAAGTATGTTCTTCTTATGTACAAAGCATAGTTAGAGAACCAATATTTCCATATACAGCGCATATTTTGGGGACCAAAAAATACATTATTTTTTCGTTGCCTGACTAGAAATGTTAAGTACTTAAAGTATGCATTGAACATAGTTCTAATGCTATAATTATATACACAGTGCATAATTTGAAGACAAAATAACTTTTTCTCTACAACATTACAAAATGGAATTCCTCAAAATATGCGCATAGTTTGGGATAAAAAAAAATGTATACCAAAATAGGGGAGATATACGCACGTTGAGAAGGTCCGCATGTTGGACAAGTATGTTCTTCTTCTGTACAAAGCATAGTTAGAGAACCAATATTTCCATATACAGCGCATATTTTGGGGAACAAAAAATACATTATTTTTTCGTTGCCTGACTAGAAATGTTAAGTACTTAAAGTATGCATTGAACATAGTTCTAATGCTATAATTATATACACAGAGTATAATTTGAAGACAAAATAACTTTTTCTCTACAACATTACAAAATTGAATTCCTCAAAATATGCGCATGGTTTGGGGATAAAATAAACTGTATACCTAAGTTGGCGAGAAGTACGCATGTTGAGCCACTCTTAGATATTATATCCTAAGTATCTGATAATATCATACAATTTATTGACATTTTGTCGAATCATTAATATTAAACTTTTTATTCAATAGAAGCGCGATAACTGCTTTTTTCGTAGAGCTAGAGCGAACCAATTTTTTAGTTAGAAAAAGTGTTTTTCATGATTTCTGTCTAGTGTAGGGTAAGTGTACCAATTGCTGAGGGTGTTCCATTTGTCGATGTTACCATGGTAATAACCAAAAAATATTGTCTAAAATGTCTCATTTGTTTGTGTATATAATATTAATATATTTTTTTCACATTTATAACGCATAAAAAAATTAATATTTATTACTTTTTTTCATTTACAATGTTCTACACTGTTTAAATAAAATTCAAAGTTTGTTTACTCGACAACAGGAACCATCCTCGACAATTGGTACGTTTACCCTATTTAGTGCATTTTTTATTGTCAGAAAAAACTGCAGATAACATTTACACAACAGATTTAGTTTAGGTATTAGTTTAGGTTGAGACACTCTGTGGTTCGCTAGTTGAGACGCGCACGGTGTGAAAATATTATTATCATTAAACTTCACTTTCAATCCTCAATTTTTAAGTGTTTTACATTTGCTTTACCTGTGAAAGTTGCGACGATAATGATTCCAATTAATTCTCTGTGGAGAATAAAATAAATTTTATCTTTTTCTTCTCTTTTTTAAGATAATAATTTTTAATACGTTTTTTTCCTTAAGCTAAGATCATCAGAATGAATAAATAAACAATAAGCAATTAGAATCTGACGTCATAATTCATTTTGTCTCAATTTAAAATAAATTACTCTGGGTGTCTCACCGTACGGACCACTTTCTTTTTTTGTAAAAAATAATATGTTTAAAAAATCAGCTATACATTTTTATTTTTGCCCAAAAATATTACTTTCTTTGACAATGTTGTAGTCCTGGACAATACTTTTTGGAATGCATATAGTATTCGCTAAATTTTGTTTGTGAAAAATTATTGATGAAAAACAAAACCCGTCTCAACGTGCGTACCTCTCCCCTACAAAGTTCAAGTCCTTGAAGTATGCATTGGACATAAAACATCTTTTTATGAAAAATCCATATTTTTAATTAACAGTTGTGCGCAATAGTGTCCAGTAGTGTCTTGTCACTTTAAAAAATGGGGTACCTTTTTGTAATTGACTGTTTACAGAGAACCAAACGAATAAATCGATTCCACTAACCATCAGAATTCTTCTGTGTACTCGTAAATTTAAGAAAATTATGATAATAGCAGAACATTTTTTTTTAAATCTTGAATTATGTTTTGTAATAATTTTATAAATTACCTCACAATTTTTATAAATGACCACATAAATTACCATAAATTTCCTGAATTAGATTTCTAAATCCTGAATTAAACAAAAAACATTTCTATAAGTTGAACTATCAATTTTGTAAGTATAACAAAATTATGGCAACTAATTATGGTACATGGATGCGTGAACAGATATAATGGTTATAATGGTTACTTTATTGACTGCTGGGTTATAAGGGGGAACTTAGCACGCGCCTTTACAGGTAGATAAAGTGACCATAATACGCCTGAGTTGTATAATAGTTATTTTCGTATCAAGGGCGCAAAATAGGTGATTGCGACGATGGTGAAATGAAGGGACGGAGGGGACACAATTTCGCGCCCCAGTCGAAGCCGAGGGAGCGAAAGTTTCCCTGAGGTCCCGAAATTTCGCCAGAGTCGTAATCACCTTTGCGCCCATGATGCTAACATAATTTTTTGTCCTAACTGCATGGAAAGTATGTTATTGAGGGCACGAACGATTAAACGGTCATAGGTAAAAATTAAACTCTATATAAATGTTAACTCTTTGAAGTCTATAATGATACAAGTTTTAATATAGAAATCAGACAACAATGTATTCTGGAAATATAGTAATTGTCAATTTTTATAACCGAAATGTGAACAAAACCAAATGTGTACCTCCGCTCGGAGGTAGAGGAAGCGGGCGCAAACTATTTTGCGCCCGCTTTTTCTACCCCTGGGTGGTAATGAGTTACTTTGCGCCTGCTCTAAGTGCCCGAAATGACATACTTTCTGTGCAAGTAGGACAAAAAAGATATTTCATTCTAGACTATCATACTTAAAATTTACATTGGCTGTTTTCGGCACACGCCCCGGGTTAACTCAGAGGTAACGACTATCCAATTATCATTGACATTCTTTTGGATCTAATCAATCACCGTTAACTCGGAACAAGAAGCAGGATTCTTTATTATTATGAAAAAACAAGTAGTATTTATTAGAATTTAACAAAAAACATCAATAATGAAAAATATCGATATATCAATAGTGAAACATCGATAGTATGAATGCCTCGAAATAAAAATAATGTTTTTAAGTAATTAAATAAAACAGAGTAGCTCCCGATATGGCCCCATACTGGCTGTTTTCGACGTTCAACCGGTTCACTGGCTGCCATTTTCATACAAGTCGAACAAGTGAATTACTTTTACTCCCTGTCGTCTGCTGTCTGAAATCGCCTCTTTTGTGCATTAGGGATAAAAAACATCGTAAGTAACACGAGAATAAAGGCAGCCAATTTCTTTACGGTAATTTTTGTGACACGAGTGGAGACTATAGTACTCCATTCTGCCCACACTGCATATTACAACAAAATGTAATGTTTCCCAGTTAATTGAAAACAATTTAACTATCTATCCTATTAAAAATTACTCCATGATAAGAGCTGAAAATGACCCCATACTTGCCAAATTAAATAGATTATCCAAAAAAGTTTTGTAAGCCCTTTAATTTCGAAAAACATTCATATTTTTTTGCTTAAAACTTTAAAGTTGTATAACATTTAGAAAAAAAAATTTTCGTAGTGTCTTCATAATTAATACCATTTTCTTATCGATATGAATGATATATATCGAGGATAAAAAAATTAAAAGTGCCTATCATGGAAATACAGGGGTACCCCATTTGATCCGTCTACCCCATTTTGTCCCAGTCTCCCCTACACATCCTCAGTAGTGTTTTGCTACTTTTGTGCATGCGCAGAATTTTGCCACAGCAATATTGAACAACAGTGTGAATATTCTTTGTATATTGACGGTATTGGCCAAGAATATTCTTGAACAACTAATACTAAAATCTGTGGAACTTCTTGAAGCGTATATGTTGCTATCGGGGCATTTTATTGAAGTATAATTTAATATTTTCAACACATTTTCTTCTTTACATTGTTTTCAAATTTTACCTGTAGTAAAACAATAACTGTAGGGGAGACTGGGGTAAACCCGCTCACTAGCGATTTGACGCTATGAAATCGACTTAAGATGGAGATATTCGTATTGTGAATAGTACTTGACATTCCTTATTTAAATATACTACTTACTTATTGCTGAAGCTAAATTAAAAATTAGCTCTAAACGTCCTCAAACAATGCTATTCATACTTATTGCATTTTTTAAAATTTTCAGATATCTTTAAAATAATTTAAAACATTTTATAATTATAAATATCCAAATGAGGACGCTTAGAATTTAAATCAGATCATGCGGCATTTGTTATTAAAAGTCACTTTTATTTTTAAATATTTCAATATCAATATTTAAGGTACCCAAAGTATACTTATTACATTTTGTAGTTTTCTTTTTCTTTTGAATTCAAATCTATTACTAAATATTCATATTTTTATACAATTCCTGTCAGCTGATGATAAAATCAAATTCCTGATTTAAATATACTAATTACTTATTGCTAAAGCTAAATTAAAAATTAGCTCTAAAGATCCTCAAATAATGCTATTCATATTTATTGCTCTTTTTTAAATTTTCAGATATTTTTAAAATAATTTAAAACATTTTATAACTATAAATTTCCAAATAAGGACCTTAAGAATTTAAATCCCATCATGCGGCATTTGTTATCAAAAGTCACCTTTCATTTTAGATATCTATACGTATATTTAAGGTACCCAAAGTATACTTATAACATTTTGTATTTTTCTTTTCCTTTTGAATTCCAATCTATTATTAAATACTCATATTTTAATACTATTTCTGTCAGCTTATGATAAAATCAAATTCCTGATTTAAATATACTAATTACTTATTGCTGAAGCTAAATTAAAAATTAGCTCTAAAGGTCCTCAAACAATGCTATTCATATTTATTGCTCTTTTCAAAATTTTCAGATATTTTTAAAATAATTTAAAACATTTTATAATTATAAATATCTAAATGAGTACACTTAGAATTTAAATCCCATCATGCGGCATTTCTTATCAAAAGTCACTTTTAATTAATATTTCTATACCGATATTTAAGGTACCCAAAGTATACTTATTACTTTTTGTAGTTTTCTTTTACTTTTGAATTCAAATCTATTATTAAATACTCATATTTTAATACTATTTCTGTCAGCTGATGATAAAATCAAATTCCTGATTTAAATGTACTAATTACTTATTGCTAAAGCTAAATTAAAAATTAGCTCTAACGGTCCTCAAACAATGCTATTCATATTTATTGCTTTTTTAAAATTTTCAGATATTTTTAAAATAATTTTTAACATTTTATAATTATAAATATCTAAATCAGTATCCTTACAATTTAAATCCCATCATGCGAAATTCGTTATCATGTCACCTTTATTTTTAATGTCTCTATACCGATATTTGAAGTACCCAAAGTATTCTTACTACATTTTGTATTTTTCATTCCTTTTGAATTCAAATCTATTATTAAATATTCATATTTTTATACAATTCCTGTCAGTTGATGGTAAAATCAAATTCCTGATTTAAATAAACTAATTACTAATGGCTAAAGCTAAATTAAAAATTAGCTCTAAAGGACCTCAAACAATGCTATTCATATTTATTGCTCTTTTCAAAATTTTCAGATATTTTTAAAATAATTTAAAACATTTTATAATTATAAATATCTAAATGAGTAAACTTAGAATTTAAATCCCATCATGCGGCATTTCTTATCAAAAGTAACTTTTAATTAATATTTCTATACCGATATTTAAGGTACCCAAAGTATACTTATTACATTTTGTATTTCTCTTTTCCTTTTGAATTCAAAGTTTTTATTCAATAATCATTTGTTAATACTATTTCTGTCAGCTGATGATAAAATCAAATTCCTGATTTAAATGTACTAATTACTTATTGCTGAAGCTAAATTAGAAATTAGCTCTAAAGGTCCTCAAACAATGCTATTCATATTTATTGCCTTTTTTAAAATTATCATATATTTTTAAAATAATTTAAAACATTTTATAATTATAAATATCCAAATGCGGACCCTTAGAATTTAAATCCCATCATGCGGCATTTGTCATCAAAAGTCGCCTTTAATTTTAATATTTCTATACCGATATTTAAGGTACCCAAAGTATACTTACTACATTTTGTAGTTTTCTTTTCCTTTTGAATTCAAATCTATTATTAAATATTTATATTTTAATACTATTTCTGTCAGCTGATGATAAAATCCAATTCCTGATTTAAATATACTATAACTTATTGCTGAAGCTAAATTAAAAATTAGCTCTAAAGGTCCTCAAAACAATGCTATTCATATTTATTGCTCTTTTTAAAATTTTCAGATATTGTTAAAATAATTTAAAACATTTTATAATTATAAATATCTAAATGAGTACCCTTACAATTTAAATCCCATCATGCGGCATTTGCTATCAAAAGTCACTTTTAATTTTAATATTTCTATGACGATATTTAAGGTACCCACGGTATACTTATTACTTTTAGTAGTTTTCTTTTCCTTTTGAATTCAAATCTATTATTAAATACTTATATTTTAATACTATTTCTGTCAGCTGATGATAAAATCAAATTCCTGATTTAAATGTACTAATTACTTATTGCTGAAGCTAAATTAAAAATTAGCTCTAAAGATCCTCAAACAATGCTATTCATATTTATTGCCTTTTATAAAATTTTCATATATTTTTAAAATAATTTAAAACATTTTATAATTATAGATATCTTAATGTAGACCCTTAGAATTTAAATCCCATCATGCGGCATTTGTCATCAAAAGTCGCCTTTAATTTTAATATTTCTATACCGATATTTAAGGTACCCAAAGTATACTTATTAGATTTTGTAGTTTTCTTTTCCTTTTGAATTCTAATCTATTATTCAATACTCATATGTTAATACTATTTCTCTCAGCTGATGATAAAATTAAATTCCTGATTTAAATATACTAATTACTTATTGATGAAGCTAAATTAAAAATTAGCTCTAAAGGTCCTCAAGCAATGCTTTTCATATTTATTGCTCTTTTTAAAATTTTCAGATATATTTAGAATAATTTAAAACATTTTATAACTATAAATTTCCAAATAAGGACCCTTAGAATTTAAATCCTATCATGCGGCATTTGTTATCAAAAGTCACCTTTAATTTTAATATTTCTATACCGATATTTAAGGTACCCAAAGTATACTTATTACATTTCGTATTTTTCTTTTACTTTTTAATTCAAATCTATTATTAAATATTTATATTTTAATACTATTTCTGTCAGCTGATGATAAAATCAAATTCCTGATTTAAATATACTAACTACTTATTGCTAGAGCTAATTTAAAAATTACCTCTAAAGGTCCTCAAACAATGCTTTTCATATTTATTGCTCTTTTTTAAATTTTCAGATATTTTTAAAATAATTTAAAACATTTTATAATTATAAATATCCAAATGAGTACACTAAAAATTTAAATCCCATCATGCGGCATTTGTTATCAAAAGTCACTTTTAATTTTAATATTTCTATACCGATATTTAAGGTAGCTAAGTATACTTATTACATTTTGTATTTCTCTTTTCCTTTTGAATTCAAAGTTTTTATTCAATAATCATTTGTTAATACTATTTCTGTCAGCTGATGATAAAATCAAATTCCTGATTTAAATGTACTAATTACTTATTGCTGAAGCTAAATTAAAAATTAGCTCTAAAGGTCCTCAAACAATGCTATTCATATTTATTGCCTTTTTTAAAATTATCATATATTTTTAAAATAATTTAAAACATTTTATAATTATAAATATCTAAATGTGGACCCTTAGAATTTAAATCCCATCATGCGGCATTTGTCATCAAAAGTCGCCTTTAATTTTAATATTTCTATACCGATATTAATGGTACCCAAAGTATACTTATTAGATTTAGTAGTTTTCTTTTCCTTTTGAATTCAAATCTATTATTAAATACTCATATTTTAATACTATTTCTGTCAGCTGATGATAAAATCAAATTCCTGATTTAAATGTACTAATTACTTATTGCTGAAGCTAAATTAAAAATTAGCTCTAAAGGTCCTTAAACAATGCTATTCATATTTATTGCCTTTTTTAAAATTTTCATATATTTTTAAAATAATTTAAAACATTTTAAAATTATAAATATCTAAATGTGGACCCTTAGAATTTAAATCCCATCATGCGGCATTTGTCATCAAAAGTCGCCTTTAATTTTAATATTTCTATACCGATATTTAAGGTACCCAAAGTATACTTATTAGATTTTGTAGTTTTCTTTTCCTTTTGAATTCTAATCTATTATTCAATACTCATATGTTAATACTATTTCTCTCAGCTGATGATAAAATCAAATTCCTGATTTAAATATACTAATTACTTATTGATGAAGCTAATTTAAAAATTAGCTCTAAAGGTCCTCAAACAATGCTATTCATATTTATTGCTCTTTTTAAAATTTTCAGATATTTTTAGAATAATTTAAAACATTTTATAACTATAAATTTCCAAATGAGGACCCTTAAAATTTCAATCCCATCATGCGGCATTTTTTTTTATCAAAAGTCACCTTTATTTTTAATATTTCTATACCGATATTTGAGGTACCCAAAGTACACTTATTACATTTTGTATTTTTCTTTTCCTTTTGAATTCAAAGCTTTTATTCAATAATCATTTGTTAATACTATTTCTGTCAGCTGACGATAAAATCAAATTCCTGATTTAAATATACTAACTACTTATTGCTAGAGCTAATTTAAAAATTAGCTCTAAAGGTCCTCAAACAATGCTATTCATATTTATTGCTCTTCTTAAAATTTTCAGATCTTGTTAAAATAATTTTAAACATTTTATAATTATAAATATCTAAATCAGTACCCTTAGAATTTACATCCCATCATGCGGCATTTTTTTATCAAAAGTCACCTTTATTTTTAATATTTCTATACCGATATTTGAGGTACCTAAGTATACTTATTACATTTTGTATTTTTCTTTTCCTTTTGAATTCAAAGCTTTTATTCAATAATCATTTGTTAATACTATTTCTGTCATCTGATGATAAAATCAAATTCCTGATTTAAATATACTAACTACTTATTGCTAAAGCTAATTTAAAAATTAGCTCTAAAGGTCCTCAAACAATGCTATTCATATTTATTGCTCTTTTTTAAATTTTCAGATATTTTTAAAATAATTTAAAACATTTTATAATTATAAATATCTAAATGAGGACCCTTAGAATTTAAATCCTATCATGCGGCATTTGTTATCAAAAGTCACCTTTAATTTTAATATTTCTATACCGATATTTAAGGTACCCAAAGTATACTTATTACATTTCGTATTTTTCTTTTACTTTTTAATTCAAATCTATTATTAAATACTCATATTTTAATACTATTTCTGTCAGCTGATGATAAAATCAAATTCCTGATTTAAATGTACTAATTACTTATTGCTGAAGCTAAATTAAAAATTAGCTCTAAAGGTCCTTAAACAATGCTATTCATATTTATTGCCTTTTTTAAAATTTTCATATATTTTTAAAATAATTTAAAACATTTTAAATTATAAATATCTAAATGTGGACCCTTAGAATTTAAATCCCATCATGCGGCATTTGTCATCAAAAGTCGCCTTTAATTTTAATATTTCTATACCGATATTTAAGGTACCTAAAGTATACTTATTAGATTTTGTAGTTTTCTTTTCCTTTTGAATTCTAATCTATTATTCAATACTCATATGTTAATACTATTTCTCTCAGCTGATGATAAAATCAAATTCCTGATTTAAATATACTAATTACTTATTGATGAAGCTAATTTAAAAATTAGCTCTAAAGGTCCTCAAACAATGCTATTCATATTTATTGCTCTTTTTAAAATTTTCAGATATTTTTAGAATAATTTAAAACATTTTATAACTATAAATTTCCAAATGAGGACCCTTAAAATTTCAATCCCATCATGCGGCATTTTTTTTATCAAAAGTCACCTTTATTTTTAATATTTCTATACCGATATTTGAGGTACCTAAGTATACTTATTACATTTTGTAGTTTTCTTTTCCTTTTGAATTCTAATCTATTATTCAATACTCATATGTTAATACTATTTCTCTCAGCTGATGATAAAATCAAATTCCTGATTTAAATATACTAATTACTTATTGATGAAGCTAATTTAAAAATTAGCTCTAAAGGTCCTCAAACAATGCTATTCATATTTATTGCTCTTTTTTAAATTTTCAGATATTTTTAAAATAATTTAAAACATTTTATAATTATAAATATCTAAATGAGGACCCTTAGAATTTAAATCCTATCATGCGGCATTTGTTATCAAAAGTCACCTTTAATTTTAATATTTCTATACCGATATTTAAGGTACCCAAAGTATACTTATTACATTTCGTATTTTTCTTTTACTTTTTAATTCAAATCTATTATTAAATATTTATATTTTAATACTATTTCTGTCAGCTGATGATAAAATCAAATTCCTGATTTAAATATACTAATTACTTATTGCTAAAGCTAAATTAAAAATTAGCTCTAAAGGTCCTCAAACAATGCTATTCATATTTATTGCTCTTTTTAAAATTTTCAGATATTTTAAAAATAATTTAAAACATTTTATAATTATAAATATCTAAATGAGTACCCTTAGAATTTAAATCCAATCATGCGGCATTTGTTATCAAAAGTCACTTTTAATTTTAATATTTCTATACCGATATTTAAGGTACCCACGGTATACTTATTACTTTTAGTAGTTTTCTTTTCCTTTTGAATTCAAATTTATTATTAAATACTCATATTTTAATACTATTTCTGTCAGCTGATGATAAAATCAAATTCCTGATTTAAATGTACTAATTACTTATTGCTGAAGCTAAATTAAAAATTAGCTCTAAAGGTCCTTAAACAATGCTATTCATATTTATTGCCTTTTTTAAAATTTTCATATATTTTTAAAATAATTTAAAACATTTTATAATTATAAATATCTAAATGTGGACCCTTAGAATTTAAATCCCATCATGCGGCATTTGTCATCAAAAGTCGCCTTTAATTTTAATATTTCTATACCGATATTTAAGGTACCCAAAGTAAACTTATTAGGTTTTGTAGTTTTCTTTTCCTTTTGAATTCTAATCTATTATTCAATACTCATATGTTAATACTATTTCTCTCAGCTGATGATAAAATCAAATTCCTGATTTAAATATACTAATTACTTATTGATGAAGCTAAATTAAAAATTAGCTCTAAAGGTCCTCAAACAATGCTGTTCATATTTATTGCTCTTTTTAAAATTTTCAGATATTTTTAGAATAATTTAAAACATTTTATAACTATAAATTTCCAAATGAGGACCCTTAAAATTTCAATCCCATCATGCGGCATTTTTTTTATCAAAAGTCACCTTTATTTTTAATATTTCTATACCGATATTTGAGGTACCCAAAGTACACTTATTACATTTTGTATTTATCTTTTCCTTTTAAATTCAAAGCTTTTATTTAATAATCATTTGTTAATACTATTTCTGTCAGCTGGCGATAAAATCAAATTCCTGATTTAAATATACTAACTACTTATTGCTAGAGCTAATTTAAAAATTAGCTCTAAAGGTCCTCAAACAATGCTATTCATATTTATTGCTCTTTTTTAAATTTTCAGATATTTTTAAAATAATTTAAAACATTTTATAATTATAAATATCCAAATGAGTACACTAAGAATTTAAATCCCATCATGCGGCATTTGTTATCAAAAGTCACTTTTAATTTTAATATTTCTATACCGATATTTGAGGTACCTAAGTATACTTAATAAATTTTTTTTTCTTTTCCTTTTTAATTCAAAGCTTTTATTCAATAATCATTTGTTAATACTATTTCTGTCAGCTGATGATAAAATCAAATTCCTGATTTAAATATATTAACTACTTATTGCTAAAGCTTATTTTTAAAATTAGCTCTAAAGGTCCTCAAACAATGCTATTCATATTTATTTGCTTTTTTTTAAATTTTCAGATATTTTTAAAATAATTTAAAACATTTTATAATTATAAATATCTAAATGAGTACCCTTAGAATTTAAATCCCATCATGCGGCATTTGTCATCAAAAGTCGCCTTTCATTTTAATATTTCTATACCGATATTTAAGGTACCCAAAGTATACTTACTACATTTTGTAGTTTTCTTTTCCTTTTGAATTCAAATCTATTATTAAATATTTATATTTTAATACTATTTCTGTCAGCTGATGATAAAATCAAATTCCTGATTTAAATATACTATAACTTATTGCTGAAGCTAAATTAAAAATTAGCTCTAAAGGTCCTTAAACAATGCTATTCATATTTATTGCCTTTTTTAAAATTTTCATATATTTTTAAAATAATTTAAAACATTTTATAATTATAAATATCTAAATGTGGACCCTTAGAATTTAAATCCCATCATGCGGCATTTGTCATCAAAAGTCGCCTTTAATTTTAATATTTCTATACCGATATTTAAGGTACCCAAAGTATACTTATTAGATTTTGTAGTTTTCTTTTCCTTTTGAATTCTAATCTATTATTCAATACTCATATGTTAATACTATTTCTCTCAGCTGATGATAAAATCAAATTCCTGATTTAAATATACTAACTACTTATTGCTAAAGCTAATTTAAAAATTAGCTCTAAAGGTCCTCAAACAATGCTATTCATATTTATTGCCTTTTATAAAATTTTCATATATTTTTAAAATAATTTAAAACATTTTATAATTATAGATATCTTAATGTGGACCCTTAGAATTTAAATCCCATCATGCGGCATTTGTCATCAAAAGTCGCCTTTAATTTTAATATTTCTATACCGATATTTAAGGTACCCAAAGTATACTTATTAGATTTTGTAGTTTTCTTTTCCTTTTGAATTCTAATCTATTATTCAATACTCATATGTTAATACTATTTCTCTCAGCTGATGATAAAATCAAATTCCTGATTTAAATATACTAATTACTTATTGATGAAGCTAAATTAAAAATTAGCTCTAAAGGTCCTCAAGCAATGCTTTTCATATTTATTGCTCTTTTTAAAATTTTCAGATATATTTAGAATAATTTAAAACATTTTATAACTATAAATTTCCAAATAAGGACCCTTAGAATTTAAATCCTATCATGCGGCATTTGTTATCAAAAGTCACCTTTAATTTTAATATTTCTATACCGATATTTAAGGTACCCACGGTATACTTATTACATTTTGTATTTCTCTTTTCCTTTTGAATTCAAAGTTTTTATTCAATAATCATTTGTTAATACTATTTCTGTCAGCTGATGATAAAATCAAATTCCTGATTTAAATGTACTAATTACTTATTGCTGAAGCTAAATTAAAAATTAGCTCTAAAGGTCCTCAAACAATGCTATTCATATTTATTGCCTTTTTTAAAATTATCATATATTTTTAAAATATTTTAAAACATTTTATAATTATAAATATCCAAATGCGGACCCTTAGAAATTAAATCCTATCATGCGGCATTTGTTATCAAAAGTCACTTTTAATTTTAATATTTCTATACCGATATTTAAGGTACCCACGGTATACTTATTACTTTTAGTAGTTTTCTTTTCCTTTTAAATTTAAAGTTTTTTTTCAATAATCATTTGTTAATACTATTTCTGTCAGCTGATGATAAAATCAAATTCCTGATTAAAATAAACTAATTACTTATTGCTAAAGCTAAATTAAAAATTAGCTCTAAAGGTCCTTAAACAATGCTATTCATATTTATTGCCTTTTTTAAAATTTTCATATATTTTTAAAATAATTTAAAACATTTTATAATTATAAATATCTAAATGTGGACCCTTAGAATTTAACTCCCATCATGCGAAATTCGTTATCATGTCACCTTTATTTTTAATGTCTCTATACCGATATTTGAAGTACCCAAAGTATACTTATTAGATTTTGTAGTTTTCTTTTCCTTTTGAATTCTAATCTATTATTCAATACTCATATGTTAATACTATTTCTCTCAGCTGATGATAAAATCAAATTCCTGATTTAAATATACTATCTACTTATTGCTAAAGCTAATTTAAAAATTAGCTCTAAAGGTCCTCAAACAATGCTTTTCATATTTATTGCTCTTTTTTAAATTTTCAGATATTGTTAAAATAATTTTAAACATTTTATAATTATAAATATCTAAATCAGTATCCTTACAATTTAAATCCCATCATGCGGCATTTGTTATCAAAAGTCACTTTTAATTTTAATATTTCTATACCGATATTTAAGGTACCCACGGTATACTTATTACTTTTAGTAGTTTTATTTTCCTTTTAAATTTAAAGTTTTTTTTCAATAATCATTTGTTAATACTATTTCTGTCAGCTGATGATAAAATCAAATTCCTGATTTAAATATATTAATTACTTATTGCTAAAGCTAAATTAAAAATTAGCTCTAAAGGTCCTCAAACAATGCTATTCATATTTATTGCTCTTTTTAAAATTTTCAGATATTTTTTAAATAATTTAAAACATTTTATAATTATAAATATCTAAATGAGTACTCTTAGAATTTAAATCCAATCATGCGGCATTTGTTATCAAAAGTCACTTTTAATTTTAATATTTCTATACCGATATTTAAGGTACCCACGGTATACTTATTACATTTTGTATTTCTCTTTTCCTTTTGAATTCAAAGTTTTTATTCAATATTCATTTGTTAATACTATTTCTGTCAGCTGATGATAAAATCAAATTCCTGATTTAAATGTACTAATTACTTATTGCTGAAGCTAAATTAAAAATTAGCTCTAAAGGTCCTCAAACAATGCTATTCATATTTATTGCCTTTTTTAAAATTATCATATATTTTTAAAATATTTTAAAACATTTTATAATTATAAATATCCAAATGCGGACCCTTAGAATTTAAATCCTATCATGCGGCATTTGTTATCAAAAGTCACTTTTAATTTTAATATTTCTATACCGATATTTAAGGTACCCACGGTATACTTATTACTTTTAGTAGTTTTCTTTTCCTTTTAAATTTAAAGTTTTTTTTCAATAATCATTTGTTAATACTATTTCTGTCAGCTGATGATAAAATCAAATTCCTGATTAAAATAAACTAATTACTTATTGCTAAAGCTAAATTAAAAATTAGCTCTAAAGGTCCTTAAACAATGCTATTCATATTTATTGCCTTTTTTAAAATTTTCAGATATTTTTAAAATAATTTAAAACATTTTATAATTATAAATATCTAAATGAGTACCCTTAGAATTTAAATCCCATCATGCGGCATTTGTCATCAAAAGTCGCCTTTCATTTTAATATTTCTATACCGATATTTAAGGTACCCAAAGTATACTTACTACATTTTGTAGTTTTCTTTTCCTTTTGAATTCAAATCTATTATTAAATATTTATATTTTAATACTATTTCTGTCAGCTGATGATAAAATCAAATTCCTGATTTAAATATACTATAACTTATTGCTGAAGCTAAATTAAAAATTAGCTCTAAAGGTCCTCAAAACAATGCTATTCATATTTATTGCTCTTTTTAAAATTTTCAGATATTGTTAAAATAATTTTAAACATTTTATAATTATAAATATCTAAATCAGTACCCTTAGAATTTACATTCCATCATGCGGCATTTGTCATCAAAAGTCGCCTTTAATTTTAATATTTCTATACCGATATTTAAGGTACCCAAAGTATACTTATTAGATTTTGTAGTTTTCTTTTCCTTTTGAATTCTAATCTATTATTCAATACTCATATGTTAATACTATTTCTCTCAGCTGATGATAAAATCAAATTCCTGATTTAAATATACTAATTACTTATTGATGAAGCTAAATTAAAAATTAGCTCTAAAGGTCCTCAAACAATGCTATTCATATTTTTTGCTCTTTTTAAAATTTTCAGATATTTTTAGAATAATTTAAAACATTTTATTACTATAAATTTCCAAATGAGGACCCTTAAAATTTCAATCCCATCATGCGGCATTTTTTTTATCAAAAGTCACCTTTATTTTTAATATTTCTATACCGATATTTGAGGTACCCAAAGTACACTTATTACATTTTGTATTTTTCTTTTCCTTTTAAATTCAAAGCTTTTATTCAATAATCATTTGTTAATACTATTTCTGTCAGCTGACGATAAAATCAAATTCCTGATTTAAATATACTAACTACTTATTGCTAGAGCTAATTTAAAAATTAGCTCTAAAGGTCCTCAAACAATGCTATTCATATTTATTGCTCTTCTTAAAATTTTCAGATCTTGTTAAAATAATTTTAAACATTTTATAATTATAAATATCTAAATCAGTACCCTTAGAATTTACATCCCATCATGCGGCATTTTTTTATCAAAAGTCACCTTTATTTTTAATATTTCTATACCGATATTTGAGGTACCTAAGTATACTTATTACATTTTGTATTTTTCTTTTCGTTTTGAATTTAAAGCTTTTATTCAATAATCATTTGTTAATACTATTTCTGTCAGCTGATGATAAAATCAAATTCCTGATTTAAATATACTAACTACTTATTGCTAAAGCTAATTTAAAAATTAGCTCTAAAGGTCCTCAAACAATGCTATTCATATTTATTGCTCTTTTTTAAATTTTCAGATATTTTTAAAATAATTTAAAACATTTTATAATTATAAATATCTAAATGAGGACCCTTAGAATTTAAATCCTATCATGCGGCATTTGTTATCAAAAGTCACCTTTAATTTTAATATTTCTATACCGATATTTAAGGTACCCAAAGTATACTTATTACATTTCGTATTTTTCTTTTACTTTTTAATTCAAATCTATTATTAAATATTTATATTTTAATACTATTTCTGTCAGCTGACGATAAAATCAAATTCCTGATTTAAATATACTAACTACTTATTGCTAGAGCTAATTTAAAAATTAGCTCTAAAGGTCCTTAAACAATGCTATTCATATTTATTGCCTTTTTTAAAATTTTCATATATTTTTAAAATAATTTAAAACATTTTATAATTATAAATATCTAAATGTGGACCCTTAGAATTTAACTCCCATCATGCGAAATTCGTTATCATGTCACCTTTATTTTTAATGTCTCTATACCGATATTTGAAGTACCCAAAGTATACTTATTAGATTTTGTAGTTTTCTTTTCCTTTTGAATTCTAATCTATTATTCAATACTCATATGTTAATACTATTTCTCTCAGCTGATGATAAAATCAAATTCCTGATTTAAATATACTAATTACTTATTGATGAAGCTAAATTAAAAATTAGCTCTAAAGGTCCTCAAACAATGCTATTCATATTTTTTGCTCTTTTTAAAATTTTCAGATATTTTTAGAATAATTTAAAACATTTTATTACTATAAATTTCCAAATGAGGACCCTTAAAATTTCAATCCCATCATGCGGCATTTTTTTTATCAAAAGTCACCTTTATTTTTAATATTTCTATACCGATATTTGAGGTACCCAAAGTACACTTATTACATTTTGTATTTTTCTTTTCCTTTTAAATTCAAAGCTTTTATTCAATAATCATTTGTTAATACTATTTCTGTCAGCTGACGATAAAATCAAATTCCTGATTTAAATATACTAACTACTTATTGCTAGAGCTAATTTAAAAATTAGCTCTAAAGGTCCTCAAACAATGCTATTCATATTTATTGCTCTTCTTAAAATTTTCAGATCTTGTTAAAATAATTTTAAACATTTTATAATTATAAATATCTAAATCAGTACCCTTAGAATTTACATCCCATCATGCGGCATTTTTTTATCAAAAGTCACCTTTATTTTTAATATTTCTATACCGATATTTGAGGTACCTAAGTATACTTATTACATTTTGTATTTTTCTTTTCGTTTTAAATTCAAAGCTTTTATTCAATAATCATTTGTTAATACTATTTCTGTCAGCTGATGATAAAATCAAATTCCTGATTTAAATATACTAACTACTTATTGCTAAAGCTAATTTAAAAATTAGCTCTAAAGGTCCTCAAACAATGCTATTCATATTTATTGCTCTTTTTTAAATTTTCAGATATTTTTAAAATAATTTAAAACATTTTATAATTATAAATATCTAAATGAGGACCCTTAGAATTTAAATCCTATCATGCGGCATTTGTTATCAAAAGTCACCTTTAATTTTAATATTTCTATACCGATATTTAAGTACCCAAAGTATACTTATTACATTTCGTATTTTTCTTTTACTTTTTAATTCAAATCTATTATTAAATATTTATATTTTAATACTATTTCTGTCAGCTGACGATAAAATCAAATTCCTGATTTAAATATACTAACTACTTATTGCTAGAGCTAATTTAAAAATTAGCTCTAAAGGTCCTCAAACAATGCTATTCATATTTATTGCTCTTCTCAAAATTTTCAGATCTTGTTAAAATAATTTTAAACATTTTATAATTATAAATATCTAAATCAGTACCCTTAGAATTTACATCCCATCATGCGGCATTTTTTTATCAAAAGTCACCTTTATTTTTATAATTTCTATACCGATATTTGAGGTACCTAAGTATACTTATTACATTTTGTATTTTTCTTTTCCTTTTGAATTCAAAGCTTTTATTCAATAATCATTTGTTAATACTATTTCTGTCATCTGATGATAAAATCAAATTCCTGATTTAAATATACTAACTACTTATTGCTAAAGCTAATTTAAAAATTAGCTCTAAAGGTCCTTAAACAATGCTATTCATATTTATTGCTCTTTTTAAAATTTTCAGATCTTGTTAAAATAATTTTAAACATTTTATAATTATAAATATCTAAATCAGTACCCTTAGAATTTACATCCCATCATGCGGCATTTTTTTATCAAAAGTCACCTTTATTTTTAATATTTCTATACCGATATTTGAGGTACCTAAGTATACTTATTACATTTTGTATTTTTCTTTTCCTTTTGAATTCAAAGCTTTTATTCAATAATCATTTGTTAATACTATTTCTGTCAGCTGATGATAAAATTAAATTCCTGATTTAAATGTACTAATTACTTATTGCTGAAGCTAATTTAAAAATTACCTCTAAAGGTCCTCAAACAATGCTATTCATATTTATTGCTCTTTTTAAATTTTCAGATATTTTTAAAATAATTTAAAACATTTTATAATTATAAATATCTAAATGAGTACCCTTAGAATTTAAATCCATCATGCGGCATTTGTTCATCAAAGTCACCTTTAATTTTAATATTTCTATACCGATATTGAAGGTACCTAAGTATACTTTATACATTTTTATTTTCTTTTCCTTTTGAATTCAAAGCTTTTATTCAATAATCATTTGTAATACTATTTCTGTCAGCTGATGATAAAATCAAATTCCTGATTTAAATATACTAACTACTTATTGCTAAAGCTAATTTAAAATTAGCTCTAAAGGTCCTCAAACAATGCTATTCATATTTATTGCTTTTTTTAAATTTTCAGATATTTTTAAAATAATTTAAAACATTTTATAATTATAAATATCTAAATGAGTACCCTTAGAATTTAAATCCATCATGCGGCATTTGTCATCAAAAGTCAGCCTTTCATTTTAATATTTCTATACCGATATTTAAGGTACCCAAAGTATACTTATTACATTTTGTAGTTTTCTTTTCCTTTTGAATTCTAAATCTATTATTAAATATTTATATTTTAATACTATTTCTGTCAGCTGATGATAAAATCAAATTCCTGATTTAAATATACTATACTTATTGCTGAAGCTAAATTAAAAATTAGCTCTAAAGGTCCTTAAACAATGCTATTCATATTTATTGCCTTTTTTAAAATTTTCATATATTTTTAAAATAATTTAAAACATTTTATAATTATAAATATCTAAATGTGGACCCTTAGAATTTAAATCCCATCATGCGGCATTTGTCATCAAAAGTCGCCTTTAATTTTAATATTTCTATACCGATATTTAAGGTACTCAAAGTATACTTACTACATTTTGTAGTTTTCTTTTCCTTTTGAATTCAAATCTATTATTAAATATTTATATTTTAATACTATTTCTGTCAGCTGATGATAAAATCAAATTCCTGATTTAAATATACTAATACTTATTGCTGAAGCTAAATTAAAAATTAGCTCTAAAGGTCCTCAAACAATGCTATTCATATTTATTGCTCTTTTTTAAATTTTCAGATCTTTTTAAAATAATTTTAAAACATTTTATAATTATAAATATTCCAAATGAGTACCCTTAGAATTTCAATCCCATCATGCGGAATTTTGTTATCAAAGTCACCTTTATTTTAATATTTCTATACCGATATTTGAAGGTACCCTAAGTATACTTATACATTTTGTATTTTTCTTTTCCTTTTGAATTCAAATCTATTTATTCAATATCATATGTTAATACTATTTCTGTCAGCTGATGATAAAATCAAATTCCTGATTTAAATATACTAATTACTTATTGCTAAAGCTAAATTAAAAATTAGCTTCTAAAGGTCCTCAAACAATGCTATTCATATTTATTGCTCTTTTTTAAATTTTCAGATATTTTTAAATAATTTAAAACATTTTATAATTATAAATATCTAAATGAGTACCCTTAGAATTTAAATCCCATCATGCGGCATTTGTTATCAAAAGTCACTTTTAATTTTAATATTTCTATACCGATATTTAAGGTACCCCACGGTCTACTTATTAATTTTGTAGTTTTCTTTTCCTTTTGAATTCTAAATCTATTATTCAATACTCATTGTTAATACTATTTCTGTCAGCTGATGATAAAATCAAATTCCTGATTTAAATATACTAATTACTTATTGATGAAGCTAAATTAAAAATTAGCTCTAAAGGTCCTCAAACAATGCTATTCATATTTATGCTCTTTTTTAAAATTTTCAGATATTTTTAAATAATTTAAAACATTTTATAATTATAAATATCCAAATGTGGACCCTTAGAATTTAAATCCCATCATGCAGGCATTTTTTATCAAAAGTCACCTTTAATTTTTAATATTTCTATACCGATATTTGAGGTACCCTAAGTATACTTATTATATTTTGTATTTTCTTTTACCTTTTGAATTCAAAGCTTTTATTCAATAATCATTTGTGAATACTATTTCTGTCAGCTGATGATAAAATCAAATTCCTGATTTAAATTACTAACTTACCTATTGCTGAAGCTAAATTAAAAATTAGCTCTAAAGGTCCTCATACAATGCTATTCATATTTATTTGCTTTTTTTAAAATTTTCAGATATTTTTAAAATAATTTAAAACATTTTATAATTATAAATATCTAAATGAGTACCCTTAGAATTTAAATCCCATCATGCGGCATTTGTCATCAAAAGTCGCCTTTCATTTTAATATTTCTATACCGATATTTAAGGTACCCAAAGTATACTTACTACATTTTGTAGTTTTCTTTTCCTTTTGAATTCAAATCTATTATTAAATATTTATATTTTAATACTATTTCTGTCAGCTGATGATAAAATCAAATTCCTGATTTAAATGTACTAATTACTTATTGATGAAGCTAAATTAAAAATTAGCTTTAAAAGTCCTCAAACAATGCTATTCATATTTATTGCTCTTTTTAAAATTTTCAGATATTTTTAATATAATTTAAAACATTTTATATTTATAAATATTCAAATGTGGACCCTTAGAATTTAAATTCAATCATGCAAAATTTGTTATCATGTCACCTTTATTTTTAATGTCTCTATACCGATATTTAAAGTACCCAAAGTATCCTTACTACATTTTGTATTTTTCTTTTCCTTTTTAATTTAAATCTATTATTAAATATTCATATTTTTATACAATTCCTGTCAGTTGATGGTAAAATCAAATTCCTGATTTAAATAAAATAATTACTTATTGCTAAAGCTAAATTAAAAATTAGCTTTAAATGTCCTTAAATAATGCTATTCATATTCATTGCGCTTTTTAAAATTTTCAGATATTTTTAAAATAATTTAAAACATTTTATAATTATAAATATCTAAATGAGTACCCTTAGAATTTAAATCCAATCATGCGGCATTTGTTATCAAAAGTCACTTTTAATTTTAATATTTCTATACCGATATTTAAGGTACCCAAAGTATACTTATTAGATTTTGTAGTTTTCTTTTCCTTTTGAATTCTAATCTATTATTCAATACTCATATGTTAATACTATTTCTCTCAGCTGATGATAAAATCAAATTCCTGATTTAAATATACTAATTACTTATTGATGAAGCTAAATTAAAAATTAGCTCTAAAGGTTCTCAAACAATGCTATTCATATTTATTGCTCTTTTTAAAATTTTCAGATATTTTTAATATAATTTAAAACATTTTATATTTATAAATATCCAAATGTGGACCCTTAGAATTTAAATCCCATCATGCAGCATTTTTTTATCAAAAGTAACCTTTATTTTTAATATTTCTAAACCGATATTTGAGGTACCTAAGTATACTTATTATATTTTGTATTTTTCTTTACCTTTTGAACTCAAAGCTTTTATTCAATAATCATTTGTTAATACTATTTCTGTCAGCTGATGATAAAATCAAATTCCTGATTTAAATGTACTAATTACCTATTGCTGAAGCTAAATTAAAAGTTAGCTCTAAAGGTCCTCAAACAATTCTATTCATATTTATTGCTTTTTTTAAAATTTTCAGATATTTTTAAAATAATTTAAAACATTTTATAATTATAAATATCTAAATTAGGACCCTTAGAATTTAAATCCCATCATGCGGCATTTGTCATTAAAAGTCGCCTTTAATTTTAATATTTCTATACCGATATTTAAGGTACCCAAAGTATACTTATTAGATTTTGTAGTTTTCTTTTCCTTTTTAATTCAAATCTATTATTAAATATTTATATTTTAATACTATTTCTCTCAGCTGATGATAAAATCAAATTCCTGATTTAAATATACTAATTACTTATTGATGAAGCTAAATTAAAAATTAGCTCTAAAAGTCGTCAAACAATGCTATTCATATTTATTGCTCTTTTTAAAATTTTCAGATATTTTTAATATAATTTAAAACATTTTATATTTATAAATATCCAAATGTGGACCCTTAGAATTTAAATTCAATCATGCAAAATTTGTTATCATGTCACCTTTATTTTTAATGTCTCTATACCGATATTTAAAGTACCCAAAGTATCCTACTAATTTTGTATTTTCTTTTCCTTTTGAATTCAAATCTATTATTAAATATTCATATTTTTATACAATTCCTGTCAGTTGATGTAAAATCAAATTCCTGATTTAAATAAAATAATTACTTATTTCTAAGCTAAATTGAAAATTAGCTCTAAATGTCCTTAAACAAGGCGATCATATTCATTGCGCTTTTTAAAATTTTTAGATATTTTTAAATAATTTAAACCTTTTATAATTATAAATATCTAAATGTGGACCTTAGAATTTAAATTCCATCATGCGGCATTTGTCATCAAAAGTCACCTTTAATTTGAATATTCTAAAACCGATATTTAAGGTACCCAAAGTAAA